>NC_136061.1:1680707755-1681154839 GCF_964261635.1 Lissotriton helveticus
TGGTTGTATCTCCGGTCATGTGACCGGGACTACAGCCAATGGGAGCAGATCAGTTCTTTCTAGTGTTATGTTTCGTGAAAAGGAAACTAATAAAGCTATCATTATGGTGACATTTCGGAAGTTCATAGTTCTAAAGCTAAACGATCTGCCACTGAACAAAATATAATGAATAATCCAAAAGGGATATGCTTCTAAAAAAAGTACAAACATAACAGCATAATTATACAATCCTAATTGGGTGTTTTTTCGACAGATGACTCCTACATCCATTACTGTAGGTAAGGCTGAGCACTCATGTGCTTATGAAACCTTATAGAAAGTATCTATAGATAACAGGTAAATTCCACACCATCATTTAGCCCAAAAGGCTTATGTGAGTTCAACAAATACATCCAGCTGTTTTCTCTCTGAAGGAGAAATTTGTTATTGTCCCGTCCTTCAATTTTTTCAATCACTTCTAGAACTGTAAATTGTAACTGAGACACGTTATGCTTTTCTTCCTTGAAGTGAGCTGCTATGGATGACTTTACGTAGCCTGTCCTAATATTCGACTTGTGTTCATTTAGTCGGGTCTTCAACTTGCCAGTGGTTTTCCCTACATAAACATTTCAGTATGTAGATGGCATTAGCCGTGTCCCAAGTCGCATTCACGCGAAGTTTGATCCTGTGTCCTTTCATTGCGTGTGTTATAGCGCTTCCTCTGATGATGTTATTACAGTGCCCACATTGTAGGCAAGGTCTGGTGCCTCGATATATTTCATCTTTCAATTTCTTTTGCTTTACCAGTTCGCCAGGGTTTTTCCCTCTGGTAAAAGCAAAGATGGGATACTTTTCAAAACTTCTCTCAAAGTCACTTTCGGCTCGTAAAATGTTCCAATGAGTTCTTATGATCTTCTTGAATTTTTGGCTCGTCGTTGAATATTTGGATACTACAGTCATTCTTTCTTGTTTTGATTTTGCTCGTGTATTCATTAGTTCAGATCTTGGGATGCATTTCACCTTCTCAATTGATTGTTCAATCAGTCTAGCTGGATACCCTCTCTTCCGAAATCTTTCACCCATGGTTTCTAATGTGATCTGTACTTTGTCAATTTCAGAAGTAATTCTTTTGGCTCTCATCATCTGGGATGTGGGTAGGTGAGTTTTTAGCGAATCCTGATGAAAGCTTTGAAAATGAACAGTGTTGTTTCTGTCAGTCGACTTCCTATACATTTCCGTTTCAATCTTGCCTTGATGCAAATTCACTCGGACATCCAGAAAAGTGATAGAAGACTTAGAGATTTCCCAGGTGAGCTCTATCCTGTCATCCTTAGAGTTCAATTCAGTTAGTGCCTCTTGAAGTTATTCTTCACTGTTCTTCCATATGATGAATACATCATCAATATAACGAACTAGCATTTTCAAATTACTGGTCCATGTGGGGTTATTCAAGATGTATTGTTCCTCATATGCCTACAAGTAGTAACCGCCTCTAATGATTTCCAGCGCATGTTGATATCTTTTATCAGCAATACCATGAGTCTCACTGATAATATTCGTTTTAGAATTATCTTGTTCAAGGCGGCATCAAGATATGGCTGCCTCAATGGGTCATGGTAGGAGCTAGCTAGTATCCTAATGTTACTGCTGGAGGACTCCAGTTGCTTTATGTCATCTTCCTTGGATAATAGTCTGACTTGTTTTTTTTAAATAGATTTTAAGCTACCAGGTTGATGTATGAAGTCCTGCCAATTAGTCATATCAAGGTGCAGTTCAGTGCAGGCAGTGTGGAGGCCGTTGGTCCACGAATTATTGCCTTTCATAAAAATTGATTTCAGAGTTGCTTTCATTGTGTGCAGAGGTGCCGCACAGACCCCTCGATGGTACCGAACGATCGATGCCCAATATTCGTAATTTTGTTTGTTGAGCCCGAATTCAAATCGTACCAAAGCATTCAGGGCATGGGCTGGAATATGGAAGATCTGCTTGAATACTCGGCAGTTGACACGTTCCATGATATTGATTAATGCTGCGGGAAATACTAATTGCTTAGCTCTTATGACCTTTCTAATGGGTTCAGTTGTTGGGCTGCTTAGTTTGGAGTTCAATTTAAATAGGGCATACGTCATTGCCTTAGCTTTTGATTCGATGGAAGTAGTGTTAGGAGAGAGGAGAGAAAAGTAAAGGATTGGGTGAATTAATTGTATAAAAGCCATGGAAATGTGTTAAACTTAAGCATGACATTCCCCTCCAAAGTGTAGAATGGACTCCCTTTGCATTCCTTCGTTCTGCAATCTGTAATCTGTAGGATACCCTATGGAAAAGATTCAATGTTAAAAATATCGAGTAAAAAACATAGACAACAAAAATATTGACTCCTATACTTATACAGGTAAGAACACAAATATTGATCTATAATGTATTGACTTTTATATAAATATAAAATAATATATATGAAATACATTAAATATTAAATATAATTAAAAAGAATTAAATCAATGTTGTATACATTTTAATAAAATATAACTAATACATTTAATAAAAAAAGATAATCAAACATAATCATTTCTACATATGTATTTACTTTAAAATAATGAATACATTATTATTTTTAATGTATATTAAAAGTTTAATAATATAAAAGTGCTCGTGTGCTCATGACGAGCTGAGCTCGTCATGACCACTCCAGTTTTCATTGCTGTCCAGTACAGCAGGGAGAAGGACTCAAGCAGCCAAGAGGTTAATGATTTAAAATATTTAAAAAACACAAATCTATAATAAATTAAAACATTTAACGATTAAAAAATATTTAAACTTACATATCAAATTACAATCAGGGCAACAGTAGGATAAGTGCTGGATAGCGGATGGGTAAAACATTTTATTCCCACTCTAGTGAGTGCAACAATAGGGAAAGTGTTGGATAGTGGAGGGGTAAAGACTACTATTCCCACTCCAAAGACTGTCACAGTAGAAAAGGTGTTGGATAGTGGAGGGGTAAAAATTACTATTCCCATTCCAATGAGTGCAAAAGTAAAGAAAGTGTTAGATAGCGGAGGGGTAAAAATTACTTTCATCAGTCCACTGAATGCAACAGTACGATAAGTGCTGGAAAGTGGAGGGGTAACATTTGTATTCCCACTCTAGTGAGTGCAACAGCAGAGAAAGTGTTGGATAGCGGAGGGGTAAAAAATACAATTCTTTCTCCAAAGAGTGCGACAATAGAGAAAGTGTTGGATAATGTAGGGTAAAAATGACTATTCCCAATCCAGTGAGAGCAACAGTAGTGAAAGTATTAGATAGCGGAGGGGCAAAAATTATTCTTCCCACTTCAAAGAGTGCAATAGTAAGGAAACTGTTGAATTGCGGAAGAGTAAAAAATACTATTCCAACTCCAACGAGTGCAACAGTAGAGAAAGTGTTGGATAGCAAAGGGGTAAAAATTACTATTCCCTCACCACTGAATGCAACAGTAGGATAAGTGCTGGACAGTAGAGGGGTAACAAATTGTATATCCACTCCGATGAGTGCAACAGTAGGGAAAGTGTTGGATGGCGGAATGGTAAAATTTACTTTTCCCACTTCAGTGAGTGTAACAGTAGGGAAAGTGCTTGATAGCGGAGGGGGGGAAATTACTATTCCCACTCCAGTGAGTGCAACAATAGGGAAAGTGTTGGATAGCGGAGAGACAAAAATAACTATTCACACTCAAACAGTTAAAAAATTAAATAACACATCTTAAAAATTTTAAAAAATCATAAAAATAAATAAACAAAATTAAAAAAAATAAAAATAAAATATATTATATATATATAAAAAGAAAACATATTAGAATATTAATTTATGTGTAACAAAAAACTACAAATATTAAATAAAATAATAAATAAAATGAAAAATAATTGTTTTAAACTAGAAAAAATGACAAACAAAAAAATGATCTATACATAAATATATTTATTTTATTTCCTACCCTATAACACCACACCAAAATAACAACACTTTAACATTTAAAATTAAATGTGCTTCCATAATGTACATAATTAAAAATCAATGAAAACAAATATCATTAATTAAAAAAAAAATACACATTAATTGACTACACAAACGTGAACACTATAATATCCACAACACACACCTAATTTAAACTATAAAATAATAAAACTAAATTCAATTAAAAACTATTACTATTAACAACTAAAAATAAAGTAATTAAAATGTATTTAATACCCACCCTTTACCCCTTTAAAAGTAAAAACAGCACACTCAATAATTAACAATTAACCAAAATAAATATCAAATAATTAACATTATTTAGTAACTATATATTAATAAATTAAACACAAATTACTTCACACCCTTTACTCCTATAAACACCACAACACACACCTGAAATTAATTACACAAATACCATAATTAATTACCAAATACTTTATTAAAATTAATTAACAACCAATTAATAATTCATAAATTAAAAATATATTACTTCCCAACCTTTACACTTATAAACACCACAACACACACCTCAAATTAATTACACAATTACCATAATTAATTAGCAATTCATTAATAAAATAATTAGCAACCAATTATACAATTATTAAGTAATAATAAATTATATCAATTCGTAAATAATTAAAAAATGAAAAATATTCGATTAATTTCATATACTTTAATTACTTACCAGCCTATTCCCCTATAAACCCACAACCCGCTACTGAACTAAAAATGCACAATTCAAATAAAAACAAATAACTGCTAAAAATGTAACACATATCTTAAAAATACAAAGTTCCAAAAGTAATTAGACGCACTCTCAGAGGTCAAGTAGCTACACCAAGAGTTTATTCTTGTTTTATTGTAAAAGTAATACGACTGAGTACAATTTAAGTATAACTACAACATGGGAGAAATTGTCTACATGGCAGGGAGCAGTACTCATTACTTGGCAGGAGTATTGTTTCCTCAAAAAAGATTATCCGAAATTGCCCATATTATACTTATTGCCCAAAATACACAAAAACCCCACTAGACCTCCAGGGAGACTCATGATGTCATCTGTAGGAAACGTTAATGAGTACCTCTCTAAGTATGTTTTGGTTTTTTTTTTTTGAAAATTTATTTATTTGCAATCTAAGTCACTTCACAGTTTACAGGCAGTCGTATTATACAGCTCCTCATCGTGACATGTATCTCAAAATGCATTGCAATATTAACATTTTCGATTTCTATAGGTAGTAACATCCCTTACCTCCCAACACCCTCCCTCTTCCCACCCTGCCCAGCACCTACTCAATCCGTATGCCAGCATTACAATGATGTGGTTTTACTGTTCATGTTACAGTCGGTATCTGACGGGGTTACCTGACTCCGCAATTACATCAAATATATTCAACATTTGATATCCTGTGGTCCTGCATCTTGGTTCGTGGGTATGTCCAGACATGTTCACGTGTCCCTCCCGTACTGCACGATAGGCTCGTACTAGTCCTCTTGTTCCAGTACGCCTTGTTCTAACGCTATAATTAAGGCATTCCATTCCATTGAAATGGGATGCTTCCTTAGGCCTCTGCGTTCTTCCCTACTCAGTTCCTGCCCTTCAGCTTTTCCCCATCTGATCACCTCCCCGCTCCAGGTCTCTTCCTCCGGCGGCCTGGCCGATTTCCACCTCATCGCCACTGACCTCTTCGCTAGCAGTAGTGCCAAGTCTATAAATCTGGATGTCACACTTCGTTTTCTTTCTTTGTGTCCTAACCCCAGCATGCAATAAGCAGCGGACGCGTAAGGTCTACCTGGTGCTAAGTCACTCAGAATGCGGTGTATCGTACTCCAATAGCGCCCCAGCTTAAGACACCCCCAAAACATGTGCATCATACCTGCATCTTCCAGTTGGCATCTTGGACAATTGTCAGTCACTGCCGGGAACATTGTGTGCAACTTGTGAGGGGTCAAATATGCCCTATGCATGATCATCAACTGTATAAATTTAAACCTAGGGTTTCGGGACACTTTTCTCGGTAATCTCAGCACCTTCTCCCATTCCCTGTCATTCAACTCCTGTCCCAGATCCGCCTCCCAACGCAACTTCAGAGGCTGTAGGGGGTCAGCTCTGCCCTCCCGTATTCCGGCAGTCAGCCACTTAGTCAGATGACTACCCTGTCCCATGAGATATTGCATAGTGATCAATGTGTTGGTGGCGGGCTCCGCTCCACCCTCCAGCCAGTGGGTGCTTATATAGTGAGTCAGTTGTGCATGTTGTAGAAAGAGCGCCCTCGGTGTTTGATGGAGCCTGGTGAATTCCTCGTAGGGCAGTAGTCTGGTATCTGAGAAAAAATCCCCAATTTGTGTTATTCCCGCTCCCTGCCATGCCTGTAGTCTCCGTTCCATCGTCGGGCCTGTCCCCAGTGGGATGCCCAATAGTGGTATCAAAGGTGAATAGTTCGAACGCCTATTGGTGTATCTAATCGCCCTCTTCCAGTATGTAAGGGCCCATTTGAGGAGGGGTGGAGTCGTTGGCGGTGGTTTGGCTCCTGGTAGCAACAAGTGGTGTATAATCCCCCGATTCCTATCACCCTCCGTCATGTTCAGTTCATGTAAATTGCGACCTGCTAGCCAATAAGCCAACCATTGCAGGTGGCACGCACAGCTATAAGCAAACAAGTCAGGCACCCCCAGGCCGCCCTTATCAGTGGGTAGTTGCAGTTTGGCCATGCTTATACGTCGTCTGCCCTTTCCCCATATTAGGTCGAGTAGTAGAGTATTCATTTTCTTAAAAAAGGGCATAGGGATACAGAGTGGTAAATTCGTAAAGAAGTACAACAAACGCGGCAATACCACCATTTTTTAAATGGCCACCCTTCCTGCCACAGACAGTGGCAGGGTATTCCAGAATTGCACCTGCGTAGTCAGGTTGGTCAGGGCTCGTCCCAGATTACCATCCAGTAAGTCCTGCGGTTGTCGGTATATCTGGATACCCAGGTACTTAAATGTCACGGGTGCCACCTGAAAACAGTGCGGCGGAAAATGAATTCGCGTTCCCGCTACCGGGCCCCGGGACCAAACCCATACGACTTTGTCTCGTTAATGGCGAGTCCCGATAACTCACGGAAGACCTCGAAGATTCGCGGTAGTGGTGTCTCTGGGTTATTCACGTCTCGTAGGAACAGCAGTATGTCGTCGGCGTACGCCGATATGACATGATAAGTGGTAAGCCTATGTATCCCCACTGCAGCCGCCGCTGATCGCACTTTCAGCATTAAGGGTTCCAGGGCGAGTATAAATAACCAGGGCGAGAGTGGGCAGCCCTGCCGCGTGCCTCTCGCCACCTCGATCCGATCAGAGATACATCTGTTGGTTCGTACCCGTGCCGTGGGTTTCCGGTATAACAGGGATACCCAGGCTATAAATCCGGCCGGTAACCCTGAATTTGGTCATGACCGCAAACATGTAGTCCCACCTGAGGGTGTCAAATGCCTGTCGTAGGTCGAGTGAGATACAACCCTCGGTGTCGCTCCCCCCCATATCCGGAGACATTAGTTGGCTGAGTCTACGTAAATTTAGCGCCGTACTCCTACCCGGTACAAACCCATATTGATCGGGGTGTATCATGTCCGGGATATGTTGGGAGAGGCGCACCGCCAGTATCTTGCTGAGAATTTTGGAGTTTGTATTCAGAAGGGACAGCGGTCTGTAGTTGTCTAGACGCAAGGCGTCCCTCCCTAGTTTCAAAAGGGAAACAATCAGAGCCTGTAATGTCGTGTCAGGCAGGCCGTCTCCCCTCAGTGCCTCGCTGTACAGCTCCCGAAGGCGGGGGGCCAGTATGTCTATGTATGTTAAGTAAAACTCCGCCGGGAGCCCGTCTGTCCCGGGTGCCTTGTTTTTAGGTAGAGCCCTAATGGCCATCCTAATTTCCGCAATCGTTATGGGTTTCGCCAGGTCCGCACCGTGTGTTGCACTCAGTTGAGGAACACGTATGTCAGAGAAAAAGTCCTCTAATGCCGGTTCCGAGAGCGGAGCGTGTGGACCGTATAGAGTAGCATAGTAATGCCGGAATGTCATGTTAAGCTCCCGTTGTCCCTGGATCAAGTCCCCAGAGGAGCCCTGTATCTCCATGATAGGGGTGGTGGCCGGCGCGTCCCTAGTCATACGCGCCAGAAGCGCACCCGCCCTGTCCGCCTGCGTGTGCTGCCGTACGGTGTATTCCCTATGGTCTAGGACCCTTAGGTCCTCCAGGAGTTCCGCATATCGTATATTGGCCTCCTGTAATTGCATGAGGGCTCCGCCTGTGCCTGCAGCTTCAGTCTCCAGAGCCGCTAGACTGTCCTCTACTTCTCGCAACTCCACCAGTATCTGGTGTTTGACGCCCACTTTGGCGCCCATGGCCACTCCACGAATGGTAGCCTTGTAGGCGTCCCATTCTACCTGTCTGGAGCTCGCCGTGCCCGCGTTCTCGGTGAAGTAGTGTGCGGTAGCGTCCGACAGTATGGACTTAAAAACCGGGTCTTCCATCAGGCTTGGGGTCAGGCGCCAAGTCGGTATAGGGGTGGGTAATCTTCCCCATTGCAGAGACAATTCCACCGGATTGTGATCCGATAGCGTCTTTCCCATGTGTCCCACTTTCACAACGGACGGCGTGAGTGTCTTGGAGCAAAAGATGCGATCTATCCTGGTGTGGAGTTTGTGTGGAGGGGAGTAGAACGTGTATTCCCTATGGGATGCATGGAGCGCCCGCCATGTGTCAACTAAGTCCCAACCCTCAGCCCAGTGTGCCAGTGCTTCCGCCTCTCTCCGACTCTCTGTCGAGTGTAAAGGGGGGTATGATCTGTCTAGCGCGAGATCTAGTACCGCGTTACAGTCTCCACCTATAATCCAATCAAACTCCACCCAATCCGCTAGCGCCCTACCTAGTCCCGCAAAAAACTGCGCCTGCTCCACATTCGGGGCATATAAACAACCAAGCACTACACATACACCATTCAGCAGTCTCTTGGCAAGCACATAACGGCCTTCCCTGTCTACTTTAGATTTGACTAGCTTAAACGGAACCGAGTTACTAATCCAAATAGCCGCCCCCCGGGAGAATGCAGAGTATGTAGTGGCGTATAACTGGCCCTTCCATTTTCGTAACATCTTGGCACCCTCAGAGTCATTCAAGTGTGTCTCCTGGAGGTAAGCTATGTGTACCCGCCTCCTATGCAGTTGAGCTAAAACCCTGTGTCACTTGTGTACCGAGCCCAATCCCCGTACATTCCAAGTGCAGACCACGTAATCATTAGAGAACGTCATTACCCCGGATACCTCTGATATGGTCCATAACCTTCGACCTCAGCAATATCGACCACAAAATGGGAAATTTCAGTGCTACAGATGCAAACATTGCCCCAACTTGTAGGTCCCCCTCTACAACCATAGAGGACCAAACCATAACACCCAACATGGGTATGAGAATACTATAATCGTGTCTAGGCTTGGGGGTGTGAGCCCAGTCAAGCTTTCACAACAGTTCGCTTCCAAAAGTCTCGTAACCATTGTCCCCTATGGACAGAAGTATTCCAAGTTCTTGACCCCCTCCCTCAAACAGAGCAGAACATCCGCTACGTTACCAGACTGTCGCCACAGTGATTAAGATCACATGTCCGCCGCCATCTGTGCTGTAATTCGGGGAAATAACTGTATGGTGCCTTCCGTGTCCGAGGCCGCTGTATGGGAACTTGTCTGGCTCGCTGGTGTTGACCCAATGTTCGCATCATGTTCCGCCAGTGCTTTGGTGGTTAGTCGCGCTATTGCCGCCGAGCCGTCATCTTCCTCCCGGTCTTGTTGGTCAGTGTGAGACCCCGCCACGTCCTGATGTTCAGGGTGGTCCTGAGATTCCGTCCGGCCGCCCGACCCCTGTGTCTCCGGTACCTCCCGTACTTCGTGTGCGGACCGCAGCGGGGCGAGTGTAACTTCCAGCCACTCCGTGGCTTCCTCCGGATTGTCAAAGAAGTAAGTTTTGTGATCGTGAATGACCCTAAGGCGCGCTGGGTAAAACAAAGCATATTTCACGTTGCGTTCCCTGAGCTCTCTTTTCACACCCCAGAAGGACGCCCTGGCCCTCTGCACCGCTTGCGTAAAGTCTGGGTAAATGGATACCAAGTGGTTCTCATATTTTATGGGGCCTTTCTCCCTTGCGGCCTTCAGGACGGCGTCTCTGTCCTTGAAGTGCAGTAGACGTGCCATCAAGGGGCGAGGTGGAGCTCCCGGTTTCGGTGGCCTAGGAGGGACCCTGTGTGCTCTCTCCACGCTGTACATCTGGGTTAGGTCTGCCGGGTCTGTCACAGTCTTCAGCCATTCCTCCACAAATCGGGTCGGATTAGTCCCCTCGCTGCGTTCCGGCACGCCCAAGATGCGTACATTGTTGCGCCTCGAGCGCCCTTCCGCATCGTCGACCCTGTCTCTCAGGTGTTGCATTTGCTTCTCCAGGCGTTCAAGTCTCGTGGAGTGTTCCGTTTGTTGGGATATCAAATCGGCGATTGCAAGTTTCTGCTCCGACACTCTTTCCGCCAGCTTCTTATGGTCATCTTTGAGGAGTGATAGGCCCGTGGACATTGTATCCATCCGAATTTCAAGTGCCTCTCTGGACGCCCTTATCTCCGATAGTATGAGGTCCAGTTTATCCTCTTGAGTGGTGGTTCCCGTGGGCGGAATCACGTCCTCGGTGGAAGAAGCCAAGGGGTCGTCCGAGCCAGAGGCATGCGCGCCACCACGGGGGGAGTCTGTTCCTGCCCATCTTGCACCTCCACAGCGCCCCCCTGAGTAATACGCGGGTGTCCTGGTCACTGTCCTCCGTCGCCTCCGGTCGCTCACCTCCAGATCAGGCCAGATATGAGTGGTGTCGTGCAACTTTGCACCCTGCGATTGGACTGGTACTTCAGTAGTCTGCACGGTTAGGGATTCTAGACACTGCCACAGTCAGGACTGGTTTCTCGTCTCCTCCCCCGTGCAAATCAGAGTGTTGGCACGTTCTCGTGAACCCAAAACCGTGGGTGGGCCTGCAATGGTCATCCGGTGTGATGGGTGAGCGACACAGCGCACATGGCTGCAAGCCCCCTGCAGCCTCAGGTCGTGGCGCACCTCTTCCCACGTCTCCGTGGCACCGCAGTAGCGCTCAGCGTCCCTCGGGGGGGGGGGGCGCCGCTGTGTAAGGCCGCTCGGCGCCTCCTCCTCAAGTCTTTGCTTGCAAACCCAGCACCTCGGTTAATGCCCCCAAGCTTTCATCGTTACAGCACGAGCCCTTTCAGTGCCAGAGTCTCCGCCTGCTGCCCAATCCTGGGGGGGTCTCGAGGCTCACCTTCAAATGTCAGGTTCTGGCCACAGCGAGTCGGCAAGCCTCCTCCGCAAATCCGGGTCCCGCCTCTGTCAGGCCGCTGACCTTCGGGATGTGTCCCAGGGTAGTGCACAACTCTGTGCCTCGAGCGTCTCACACCGCACCGTGTCCCTGGTCCCAGGCGCCAGATATCCCGGGTCTTCGGTGGTTCCCAGCGAGCTCCGATGTTCTGATCTCGCCCCGCAGTTGCAGTCGCTGTAGGGGGGCCAGCGGCGCTGCTCCAGCGGCTCCAGATCACCCAGGGCCGCTCCGCTGCGCACAATGGCCTCCACTGATCCGGGCGCGGGTCACTTCCGGGCCGCCCGGCAGCTCACTGTGGGCCGCGGTCGCCTCGCTGGTAGCAGGCCCTCCTTCCTGTGTGTGTGGCGTCTCCGTTTGGCGCTGCGTAGCAGGGTTCCCGGTGCCGCCAGCCAGGCATCGGCCGTGCGGAGCAGTCCACGATACTTTGCAGGCAAGGGAGTAGGGGTCAAATCCCTCGGTACAGGATATTTTACAGGATTTTAGGGAAAAGGAGGACGGAGCGGTTCTAGCTCACGTCCACCATGTTCGGCTGTTGGCCACGCCCCCCTCTAAGTATGTTGACCACTTTCTCTAAGACTATGTAGTCCCCCTTCTGTTTTAAATTAAGGATACTAAAGATTTTCTTAATAGAATTGATAAGATTAAGTGGGATGATAGCTTTACAATGATAACCATGGACGTAAGTTCATTATATACTATCATTGACCATGAACAGGGGATTGCAGCCTGTCTACATTTCCTTGAGGACAGGGATATAGGTTTTTTGGATCACACACGCATGCTGGTAGAGATGATATGGATATGTCTCTCTAATAACATCTTTTTGTTTAATGGTGACTTTTTTAGACAGGTGCGGAGTACCGCGATGGGTTTGTGCTTTGCGCCGAGCTTTGCAAACCTCTTCCTGGGCAAGTGGGAGGAGGAACTCCAAAAGGAAAACATACTACAATCTGACCTTAAACAGGTCATAGTATGGATAAGATATGTTGACGACTTATTTGTTGTGTGGGGAGGCACTGAAAGTGAAGCAACCAATTTTGTTGGCAAACTTAACAACAACCCGTATAACATTAGGTTAACATACAACATGAGTAAGACCAGAGCAGAATTCCTTGATACTCTCATCACTGTACAGGAAGGTACCCTTACTACTAGCTTGCACCGCACGGAAACGGCAGGGAACAGTCTTCTTCACGCCCTCACTGCTAATCCAAACACACTTAAAAGGAGTATTGTGTATGGGGAGCTACTGAGGTCACGAAGAAACTGCAGTATAGATGAAACATTCAATCTAGAGCAGGAGAGGATGCTTGCCAGATTTAGAGAACGAGGCTATCCTGAGTGGGTACTGACTAAAGCCACTGATAAGATAAAAGGGATTACTAGGTCTGAGAGCTTGGAGTACAAAGAACAAGAGAAGAAAGATGAGACTATGTCCAGGGTAATAACTACTTTTTCTCATGATTCAAAAAAGGTCCACAAAGTTCTGGTGGACAATTGGAAGATTTTGCAATCCGATACTATCATAGGACAAAGAATTAGTGATAGACCCCGGGTTACATACAGAAAAGAGAGATGCCTGAGGGGCATCCTTATGAGGGGGATATCACAACAAATTGAAATAAAAACCTGCTTAATCTTAAAGGGTTTTACCCTTATGGACATTGCAGAGCATGCAAATCCAGTCACATGGTTAAGGAGTTTGAGGTACCTGGCAAGAAGAATAGAACCATCCCATAATTCCTTACCTGGAGCTCGAACTATGTTATATATGCTCTGGAGTGTCCATGATGATTAAAGTACATTGGGAGCACTATGTGTATGGTCAAAAAACGTGTCCAGTAGCATTTAAGAGCAATCACAAATGTAGACCTGCACTATCCCATCGCCCGACATTTTCAAGAGAAACACCAATCAAATAACTCACTTCTTAAATTTTTTCCAATTGAACATTTGAATTTAGGAAGGAGATGGGGCAATAGGGAACTCGAGCTCAGGAAAAAATAGTCCAAATGGATTATTGAACTCGAGACTAGAGCCCCGGGAGGCCACAACCTGGATGAGGAACTGGCTACACACTTGCATGATGATTGAGATGTGTTCTTACTGTTGGTTTTAACATTGTTGATGTACTGTTTAGAACTGTACTTAGAATCATATATATCATATATTTGTTTTAATTTCTAAATTCTTTCTCTTATCTTATTTTTCTTACAGGAGAAAAGGAAGGGACCCATCACGTTCTATGAGACAACACGGGTTCCCTACCCTTTTCTTCACCAGGATGGTTATGCACGTCTTTAAGATAAGAGACTTTTCAAATTGCACATGAGCACTTGATGTTGAAATATGGGTAGTTTTAGTTTTGAACACTTTTTTATGGAGAAATATAGGCAATATCTTTATAGTCACTAGGCAATTATTATATAGATGTATTGCATTAGCCATCTGATTGGCGCTCAGTTGAGGTGGTAGACGCATGGGCACTAGTCCGATTTATAATATGAAATGCGGGGCGGGCAAGGTACTCAACTTACGTTTGCACGAAGATAAGAGTGAACTGCCTCTTATTTATTTTGTGATTCGCTGGACATATATGGATTTAAAAGGACGTTTGATCCATGTCTGGTTTATCTGTGTACACGTCTGTTCCTATCCCACTTGTTAATATGGAATTATACGGTCCCGGTGGGAATATATATAGGCAAAATCATGGATATTAGTGTACACTATGTTGTATCTGCTCTGGGAAGCGATTGAGTGTATTTAAACTCACCCAGATCGTTTTGGCACTAGACCGCGGACAATCCAAATTTATGGTATTTTCTTTATTTTTACTTCATTATACCATATAACTCATAGCTTGCAATTGTAGAAAATGTACATTCACTGCTTTAGTTGCTTGAGGTGGGTACGGGAACTTAACAAAGGATATTCTAAGACCGTGGTATAATTACTTTGGTATTTGTATTTTAATTCATTATACTGTACAACGTGTAGCATGCATTTGTATAAAATATACATATTATGCCTACATTTTGTTTCTGTATAATGTGCAATCGCCTTTTGTATGGAAGAACAATCCAATCGTAATTTAAATCCACCTCTCTAAAATGGCCGCCACGATAACACTGTGGGCTAATGCAATGTTGAGTGCCTTTTTCTATATTTAATTATTATTTATGCACTTTCTTGTGAAACTGAAGTATTGTGTGATCAAGACACATTGCGGTGTTGAAAGGCGTAGCGGTTGACAAGAATAAACTCCTGGTTTAGCAACTTGAAAAAGAAAAAAAAGCAGTTGACAAGAATAAACTCTTGGGGCCCCATTAGAATATCGTGCGGGCGGTGGTGATCCGCCGGACATCCTTCCCCGCCCGCCATACATTTCCCCCGGCCATATTACTATGGCGGGGGGCCCGCGGCGGACAGAAAGACCATCTGCCGCTTTTCCGCCCGGTCAACTCGTTGGAAAAAAGGGTTTCATATGGTGGCGGTGTCTGTTAGGCACCGCCATCCATATTAGGATGTGGGCGGGAACATGCTTGTGGGAATGTCTTGTGGGGGCCTGTTGCGGGCCCCCTGTGGAAAATTAGTGCGTTTTGGTGAACATTATCTGCGCCATCTTGCCTCTTCCCCTGATGCCACACTTTTGTCGTGCGCGCCCGCCATTTTAAGATGCCCCGATCAGAACCAACCCTTTTGCATGCCGCTGGCCCCTGACATAGCCCTTTGCCTTCGCTAAACCTGCCCGCTGACCACCCCCCTGCTTGCACCTGCCTGGAGTCATAAACCCCTCTTCGGCGCTGCTCTGCCCCCGGCCCTCATCCTGTTCCCAGCGCGACACCTCCCTGCTTTCCTTTCATGATCTCCGGCCCTTAGATGCAAACCCCCTTTTTCCCCGTGTGCCCGTTTTGTCCTCCCCGTTCCCAAGCCGACACCCAGCTCTGCCGATACCACCCTCGCCCCTCCCCGTACAATAGAAAGCTTCCCCCATCAAAGAAATCCCCGGGTTGATCAAAGCCCCCACCCCATGAGATCCAATCAGACTCCCCTCATCCCGTGAATCGGCGGATTATCCAGCTGCGCGATGCTCACCACCTGTTGTGATTAGGGTGGGGATTTCAACTGTAAATGTGTGTGGGAACGGGCCCCAAAGGGGGATTCCGGGTATGTCTTTCCGTATATCAAAGCTTTGTCACATATTTGTAAACTGCAATAAAAACCATAAAACACTGTATATAAGGGGCCAGGCCTCAAACGTACGTTAGAGCACCTCTGAACGATACCTTCTGTCCGTTTCGTTGTGTTCTCCTCCGGAGAGAATAAAAACCTTGTTTCCTGCCTTCCAGTCTCCAGCGCCTGCCTCTTCATTGATTTAAATAACTAGAGGGTCACAGAGGCAATACCGCCGGGCAAATATCGATTGTCCCCGACCCGATTGAATCTGTTTTTACAATTGGCGTCCCAAGCGTGGGGCCCATCAGCGACTCGTGGATCCAGTGGGAGAGGTCCCGACGACAGAGTGAACGACTGCAACGATCGGGAGAGCTCTTGCCCAATAGACCCTCGTCTGGCAGCCGATCACCCGAACTTCACTAGTTCCGAACAGACCTCTCTCGAGTGATCTACGGTCCTGACTGGGAACCATCAGGAGTGCCGTGAGAAATACGAGAAAAAGAGGACGATCGGGCGCTGGATTCGGAAGACAAGAAACTGTCCACATGGTCCGGGTAAGGTCGTGTTGCCACGACAAATTGCGAAAGAATTTGTCTTGATTGATTGTCAAAAAATACTAGTATTGCCTTGTTTATTTTTATTTAGAGATTCACTGTCTGCAAACGGAGAAGCAACAGGCTCTCTCTCCCTTTGCAAGCAGTGGAGGATAAGTAGGGTAGCAGCCGTGCTTGTTCTTTTTCTCCCCCACTCAATAATTGCTTGAAACTGAACTGTTGTTCACAAACTATTGTTTCCTGGAGATTCTCTGTCTGCAAGCAGGGAAGAGACCATCCTTTTTGCAGATAGTGAAAAGGGTAGGTGACGCAGATCTTTGCGGTCCTACTCATTCTCCCCATTGTTATTTTGTTGGTCTATTGGTTTTTTTGGGATCCATGAGGTATTCACTGCCTGCAAACAACGTAGAATAGAAATATTCTGTCTAGTCTTTGCACCTAGTGATAAGATAGGCAGTGCTGACTTTTTAGTCCCTCGTTACGAGCCGTCATGTCTGTCTTCTCCCCATTGATAAATAGCCTGTTTAGCCCGGACCGGGTGTTAGAGGTGGACCATATGGCTCCACTAGAAGGCACCCCTAATAAGGACATGTTCATAAACTATGGGTTAGTTACCATAGCTTATAATAAATTATGGCACAGGTATACCGAAGATAGCCAAGACAAACAGTGGCCACTGGCAGGATCCTTCGACCTTGATAAAATAGAAACGTTAGAAATAGCCCTTCGAAATAATAAGACGACGCCAATTATGCTCGACAGTCTCGGTATGTGGCGCAGAGAGGCTACGAAACGACAGAGAAAAGACGAGGATAAACCAAGTAGGGAAATATACCGACAGGACAACCCCAGGACACCGCTACCCACAACTTACCCCCCGACACTATACCAAGGACGACCAGACTTAGGGTCAGACCAATGCGCTTTTTGTAGGTATGTCGGACACTGGAAAGCCCAATGCCCAACTCTACTGAGCGTGAGTAGGAGCAGAGGACCGACAGGAACGACAGACCGACAGTACGAGAAAAGGCGCGAGACAGAGAAGAACCCGACTTACATAGACAGGCCAGACAGAACCACCACGTTTGATTATGCCCGATGGCACAGATTTCGCCAGGAAAATCTCAGCGGCATGATCAAGTTCTCCTAGGTCGGGCAATGTCAAGACGGGAACCCAGCCTCGTTTAAAAACTTACAGACGGAAAGAGATAATTATGACCGATAACTGTTTTTATGTTTGTCTTGGGTCTTTGTATGTCGTACTTGTACTGTCCCCCGTCTGAGTTCGTGTGTATGTAATGTACAAATCTGCGTCATCCCTTTTACACGTGTTTCCGTGTTACTCGACCCCTGTTAGCAGAAACTTAGCATAAAAGCAACCTGGAAAGAAAGAAATGATAAAACAAAATCCGTAGAACATTAATAAACTTGAACTTTTAATTTAACACAACAAACAAGGAATAATAACGATAAACTGTAGAAAATGAAAGTCAAACGGAACATTCGCCCCCCCCCATTCTGGAACCTTCCAAAGTAGGGCAGGGTTACGGCTACGCCCAACCAACGGCAACCCATATAAGGCGAGCCCCGCCGCCAACTCTTGGTCAGGAAATCTTAACGTATGGGGGAGCCGGAGGAGAGGCAGGAGCCCGCAGCCTGGGCATTTGCAGGTAGTCCCGCCACATGTCTCTTTGGCCGGCCGCAACGGGCCTGGAAAGACTAAGGTAGTCCCGCCACATGTCAAGAGGAGAGCGAGGCACCTCTTCCTTTTCTCTTCCGTCACGGCCGCAGCAGTCCTGGACGGCGGGATGTCCTGCACGTACCTCCACAACAATTTGTCCAAGTTGGGCTGGGAGGGAGAGGCGACGCGGACGAGCCTCTCCCACCTCCACCGGTAGGAGGTTTCCCAGCCCCCAGCCCGGCGCCGAACACCCCCAGTCAGGCGATGGTGCCCATACTTCCACAGCACCGGACACACCATGGTGGCACCCCAGTACTTGCGCAGCACCGAACACACAATGGTGGCACCGCAGTATTTGCGCAGCACCGAACGTACAATGGTGACGCTTGGGGAACATCGGATGTGGAGAGGCCTTCATGCAGGGCGATGAAAAGGAGCGGCATGGAGTGCACCGGGAGAAGGAGACGATGTGAACGAGTCTCCCTCGCCCCCCCCCGGAGGGGGCATCACAGCTGCACCCCAGCTGAACGTCCCGCTCTCACAAAACAGGGACCTCTTCCCTTCACTCCAAAGGGTCTCTTCCATTCTTGCAAACTCGACGAGAGTGGCCCCTGTAGGGCCTCAAAATGGCGTCTGGATCCGCTGGAAGGCGGGCCCCGGCCACTAGAGTAACTTTGGCCAGCCATACAACTCGAACATTTGTCCCATGGAGCACGAGCCCCCATCTCCGACAGCATCTCCGCAGCCTTGAAGATCATGCAAAGGTCCCCGGCGGAGCCTTCGGCCTTAGCAGGCTTCCGGTAAGGGACGGCTGCTTCGATCGCCAACGAAACAAACATGACATTGCCACACCTTCTGTTAGCGTGAATTCTAGAACTGCCGAAAAGGACTCTGGTCCAAACTGCCAGTAATGGAAACATTTCCCCCTGATGCTGCTTCCGGACTGTGCCGGCCCCGCCCAAAATGGCGCTGGTATCAATCGGAACTTACGAACACCTCGTGGTGTTCCTTCGCACTAATATAAACTTGATGTTCTGAGATTTTTGTGATCCTTTGTACACTTGGCTAGAAAAGACAAGGAGAGCTCACTCGACGAACTGTATGAAAAGATCCCCGTTACAAACGTTGATTACGAATATACAATGTATTATATTTTTATAACTGATGTAAACCTCATTTACGATACATGCGTACGGTATGTATATAGGAAATCTGATTACAACTGTTATGATTATGTTTCTAAATTATGAAAATATATGCCCCCGAACCCCCAACCAATTAATAGACGTTTTAGTCTCTCACAAATGAATGAATAAAACTTTCCGATGTTTTTACTGTTGCGAACGACACCCCCCACTGTATGCACTTTAGCCATTGCCACGACCGACCAAATACGACCACACCCTCCTAATCCATATGCTGAAATGAATTTGCAAATTAAAGTCTTTAAAACTATGGACGGGTATTGCATGTTTTATTTTAAAACAATATGGGATGGGTAGGAAAGTTCTTTTTCTGTGCACCCTACTCTGCTCTCTCTTTAAGGTTAAAGGAGGATGGTTGCCCGGCCTTGGAGGACGGATCGGATCGACAACCCGACGCTCCGCATTAAAAGTACGCGACTGACTCATGAACTCTCGCGTAGAGGAAGACCGTGACTTCCAAGGATGGGTAAAACGAATGGTGTAAATGAGGGAATGTAAAAGGAGGGTGAAATGAAATAATGTAAATATTGTAAAGTACAACGTTCCGAAGTAGCAGGGACCCAAGAACCGAAGAACTTTAGAACGCCACGGCGTCGAAAGAGGTTTAAGGATCCCGATAGTGAGATATATCCTTTGACTAGATACCTCGCACTAGGCACCTCTGGTTTCCTTTTTATGTTTTCCCGCACACGCCCTACATGAACACACTACCCCCCCCGACTCCGAAAACCATATCCCCGGGGACCCTGCCCCAAGGAGGAAAAGACGAGTAAGAGGTAAGTAAAGGACTTATGAATCCATGTATTTGAATGCGCGCGAATGCTGTCTCCCCCACCCCCCCCCTCTTTTCCTCCCTCTGCAGGTTACGTCAGAAATTACAGCCGAGGTGTGGCGAAGATCTGAGACCTTGCCATGTCCAAATACACGAAACGGACTAGCGCCGCAGGGTAGTGCCCAAGCACGCCTGCAAACTACTCACGTATCGAACAAGCCCGAAAAATTAGCACAACCTGATAGAAAGTGACCACCCTTAAACCAGACCGGAAGAATGAACCCATGTCACGTATGATGCGAAACTGTGAGGGAATGTGTGTGTGTGTGTGACTGAAGCATTGACCCAACTGGTCAAAGGACCGAGAATGCGAGAAAGTGCGACAAAATGGTACCTCCTTTTTTCTTCTTCCCTTTTCCCAAAGCACGTCCCCTCTACCCTGTCTAATGCTCAAACTGCATGATTACAAGATTCTAACGTGGACTCGTGAATACCCTTTACTGTGTAATGCACTAAATAGCCTTTCCTGAATGCACTGCCGCCCTCTCCGTTGCACGTGCACTATTTAGCCTGCCGTTGCACACTCTCTCTCTCTCTCTCTCTCTCTCTCTCTCTCTCTCTCTCTCTCTCTCTCTCTCTCTCTCTCTCTCTCTCTCTCTCTCTCTCTCTCTCTCTCTCTCTCTCTCTCTCTCTCTCTCTCTCTTTTTGCACTACCACTCTCCCGAGTGGTTAGCCCCGAAATTGGCAGATCGCCACCCCTAGCACACCACCTAATTGGCTTCAAATACCGTCAGTATTTGCACAAACATTTGTCTTTAATGCAATCACCCTGAGGCCGCGTCATTACCTCTCCTTTTCCGCTAGAAGTCAATGAACCCAGGTTGGGCCGTAAGGGAAAGGACAGGTAAGACAACAGAGGTTCCCTAATCTGGCCCGAAATAAGGGAACTACATGTCTACGGCTCCTATAGTATAAAACAAGGACCTCAGAATGCGCGACCCTCCCCTCCCCGAATCGTCGCAATACCGAAACCAGAAAAACGATCACCCCCGTTGCCTCCCCTGTCTATGTCCCTGGTTGTCTCCCATAAAACCCCTGTCCTTCCTAGTTAAGTAACCGGGCTGTAAAAGGCTACGTAGGACCCAGAATGATGTTTTACAAGGTTAACAGACTAGACCAAGGTAAAGAAATCATCAAAATAAACCCCGCAATAGTTGAAAAACAGGATGCACCGATAAAAAGGAAATGTTTAGCCATGTTCGTCTCTCAGCAAAATACCTGTGTAGTACCATGTTGACGACTCACTGTACCCTTTTGTAAATGTGAAACTCTAGAGAACGGCATATCTTTGCCAGATTTGTCCCCCGAAGGTGGGTTACCATCAGATGAACCGTCATGCCTGTAATAAATGATTCTGAAGGAAAGTCATAGTAAATCCAGCAGGTCCGCCACCGGTCATTCATATGCCAGTTGTGAACGTTAAAAATGACGGACATTTTCATTCTTTGCCTGGAGCTGGGAGAGAAATAGACTTTTTTGATTATCTTCATCCGAAAAATTTTCTAAAAACTGTCTTTTCAAACTTGTTTAAGGGTACTGCTGTTGGAGGAGAGAAGGACCGGATGTGGGAGCACGAGGCCCGACTGCAGACTAAGGGACACCGGCGACATTAGCCAAGGCGAGACCACGACTGAAAAGAGCTGCAGGACGAGGCACTGTTTTCGACAGCGTGAAAAGAAAGGGTCGACCCGATGCCCCTGCTCGACGTCCAGTGCCTGTCGACAAGTCCCCGCTCTCCGAATTCCGTCACACGCCCGCTTATTTGAAGTCTCTCGTTCCCCTAGTTTGCTCCTAATTTGGCCTTGCTCCATCCCCCCTTTTTTCTCTGACCTACCCTATGGACTGTCTTGAACGCTCTTCTTCCATCGGAACTTTCTGACAATCACCTCAAAGGACACGGGGCGAAAAGGACCTTTCCGACCAGAAACGCGAGGAAAGGGTCGTGCCCTGCAACGCAGAACTTAGAACAGAGCCGGACTTGTAGCTCCACCGCCGGTGCTCAACAGCGCCAACGAAAGACCACAAAGAACAATGAGAACTCGTAAACTTCGAACATTTGACATCCTCAAACCACAGTTTTTTCTACGCCTCATTTCTCTCCCAGCCACCATTGTACTGATCCTGCTCCAATCCGAATCCGAAATATGTATTAACCTGCCAGTTTATGTTATGATATGTACTTGCTGCTCGCCGTTTTTTGTATTTCATTCCTATGACTTTCCTGCTGAACAAATTTATCAAAGTACATCAAATAGGTGCACCTCCTAAAAACTAGAAACCTCAAAATGTATTGTTTACAACTCTTTATCTTGGGTTTCCTACCGTTTTCTCTCTCATGCTTACCACCATAGACCCGAGTAGAAAATGAACCAGCAAGATGTCTTGAATATGTTAAAGGAGGGACTGTGGAAAATTAGTGCGTTTTGGTGAACATTATCTGCGCCATCTTGCCTCTTCCCCTGATGCCACACTTTTGTCGTGCGCGCCCGCCATTTTAAGATGCCCCGATCAGAACCAACCCTTTTGCATGCCGCTGGCCCCTGACATAGCCCTTTGCCTTCGCTAAACCTGCCCGCTGACCACCCCCCTGCTTGCACCTGCCTGGAGTCATAAACCCCTCTTCGGCGCTGCTCTGCCCCCGGCCCTCATCCTGTTCCCAGCGCGACACCTCCCTGCTTTCCTTTCATGATCTCCGGCCCTTAGATGCAAACCCCCTTTTTCCCCGTGTGCCCGTTTTGTCCTCCCCGTTCCCAAGCCGACACCCAGCTCTGCCGATACCACCCTCGCCCCTCCCCGTACAATAGAAAGCTTCCCCCATCAAAGAAATCCCCGGGTTGATCAAAGCCCCCACCCCATGAGATCCAATCAGACTCCCCTCATCCCGTGAATCGGCGGATTATCCAGCTGCGCGATGCTCACCACCTGTTGTGATTAGGGTGGGGATTTCAACTGTAAATGTGTGTGGGAACGGGCCCCAAAGGGGGATTCCGGGTATGTCTTTCCGTATATCAAAGCTTTGTCACATATTTGTAAACTGCAATAAAAACCATAAAACACTGTATATAAGGGGCCAGGCCTCAAACGTACGTTAGAGCACCTCTGAACGATACCTTCTGTCCGTTTCGTTGTGTTCTCCTCCGGAGAGAATAAAAACCTTGTTTCCTGCCTTCCAGTCTCCAGCGCCTGCCTCTTCATTGATTTAAATAACTAGAGGGTCACAGAGGCAATACCGCCGGGCAAATATCGATTGTCCCCGACCCGATTGAATCTGTTTTTACACCCCCGGGACTCCGGGGGGGTGGGGGGTGCACATGGGGGTACCTATGGTACCCCCTGTGCTTCACTGTACAACGTGGCAGGTACCGCACGGTGCCTGTCACGTTGTGCATTGAAGTGCGCAATGTGCATTTTTAGCAATGTTAAAAATGTGGGATGCGCCCGCCAGTGTGGCGGGCGCATCCTAATGGCCCCAACAGGACCGCTTCCCTTATGGCGGGCGGTCTCGTTTTACGTCAGGATGGCGGGCAGACATCCTAATGGGGCCCTTTGTGTAGCGACTTGACCTCTGAGAGTGCGTCTAATTACTTTAGGAACTTTGGATTTAAATCCGGCTTTGGGTTTCGCCGGGGACGCATCACCTGAAGTTGGGACTGATCCCACGAAAACCTATTCTGGCTCTGTTTATATATTAAAAATACTTAAAAAAATTATACAATAAAACATGCAACACATACATATAAAATATTTACTAAAATACATAACATTAATTAAAAAAATGATCTTTCTAACAACTATATTTTTGCAAACGATATTAAACGATATTAAACACTTTGATATTTTAAAATCGATATTACTTACCGTATGTGGATACTCTTGAAAAAGATATTAGTGCTGTCAATATTTCTGAACCACAATATTTTTTACTCTATATTTGTGCAACACAATATTTTTGATTCGATATTTTGTCTCTGCACCATGGAAAAGTTGGACGACCAAGAATTGGGCCTAAAGGTATAAATATATCTAGAATCCTCATTGTAACTAGCAAAAATCATTATTCTCCTAAAGAAAGCACACTGCAATGAAAGCAGCAAATGCCACATTGTACCCTATGGGCCTAATTTATGAGGTTTTGACACAGGGCAGTGCTGCAAGGAATATTGCTGTGCTGCCCTGCGTCAAAACAAGTAAGATACAGCACATTACTGTCCTTTCCCCTGCGCCGGCGTACAATGTTCTGCTATGCACCAAGGCTGGCACCCCTACACCACGGTGCAAGGGGTCCTGCATTGCAGAGCTGATTGATTTTGTGCAGGGAGGGACACCTTACTGCACAAAATCAATCAATTCTAATTGTGCTGCAGAATGGAAAAAAGGGAAAACGAGGAAAAATGAAAACATTTCTCCTTGTTACGCCTCCCTAATGCCATCCTTTGTAAATCTGGGGCTGCTTCATGTTCCTTGGGTGTTGCGTGGAAACACCCACAGCAACACCCATGGATCACCCTTTTCACGCAGTGTTCGTGTGAAAGGGGCACATATTTCCAAGGTCATGAAAAGACATGAAAAGCTTTATGTGGCCTTATAAATATGCTGCTGCACCTTGCGCCATCAGAACACCAAAAAAGTAAGCATGGGACCAAAATTGCCCCATCGTAGTGAACTATGACCTTTCTGAGCAAGGCCCAAGGTTGATTCCCCAGACCAATAGGCACAGACCATAACACGCAAAGGAGAACCACCAAAAGTCAAACATAGTAGCAATGTGAAGTGAAAAGGCAAAGACTCTCTACTCTCTGCCCCCACTTGTACGCAGTGCCATGCTCACACCCAGCAATTGATACAATGGATAAATCAGTAGTAAGATGTTTTTCATGTAGCGCATCCAAACATATGCAAAACGCCAGAGCTGGACTGACAAATAAAATTGTCTCCCTAAATTTCCAGTGATCCTACAACTGACAGGCCCTAATCAAAGGGTTCTCCTTAGGGGGTCGCTTATAGGCCTGATAAAAAACTGTGTGAGTGAACCATCACCCAGACACACTATCAGCACTGACTCACAGGGCTCATCTAGAGAGCTTGCTCAGTTGGACTTTGAGCAGAGGAATACCCTATGTCCCTCCGACACCCTATCCTGAGGCCATGCAAAAGATGCATTTCTGAGCTCCTGGACCCATCTGAGATCAGAGGAGTCAGTCCAGGCCATACACACCCAAGTGGCAGCCCACACCTCTGTCTACTGTTCCACAAATGTGGGACAGAAATCATGCTTGAATATAGATCAAGGAATATTAAGGAGGGAAGTGCTGAGAGTGAAGATAACTCTGACTATAGCATGGCCAGGGGAAAAGTTGCTGGAAATGATGATGAGGAAGGAGGTGAAGATGTATGGAGAGAAGGCAAGAGCAGACCAAGGCTGGGAGAAAATAAAGAAGTGGCAAGAGCAGAAATGGATCGAGTTAGGATTTCGAGCAGAATGACGGAATTGATGGAGGGTAAAGTGGGAGAAATTGAGCGAAACATAAATTAGAGAAAGGGAAAGAAAAGGACAGCCACAAAATGTGTACGGACCATTGAGAATGTCAGTGTGCACATTGGCCATGCGTAGAGTGAGGACAGGCAGGAAAGCTGGATGTCTTTAGAGCAAGGTTCTCCAAAGTCAATCCTGGAGGGATGGATCCATGCCAGATTTTTAAGATAACTATATTTATCTAAATGGGGATATGCTAAAAATCTGCCATGGATCCGGCCCGCCAGGACCGACTTTGAAGAACCCTGCTTTAGAGGGAAAGAGCAAACAATTGATGGACCAAATGTTGCACAATGTGAAATATTCACCTCAGTACAGAGATCTTGGCATAAATCCATATTTGTTTTTCTCCCCATGCCATTCCTGTTCATACCCAGCCATATGCAAATCAGTCTTGACCCTGTTCCCCATGGGAACAGTCCTGCACTGAACTGCCCAGGCTAGGTCCTCCCTAAACTGGATAAAAGCATCCTGGAACCAGTTTCGGGGAATTACCCCTCATCAGCCAGGCTAGCTAGACTCGAGTGCCATGGAGAGCACAGGACCCATGTCTGAGCATACCTGTCACCACAGTGCATTCCTGTCATTTTGTTTTGATGCGGGGCAGAGCAGCAAGATTCCTTGGGACGCTGCCCTGTGCCAAAGCCTCATAAATGAGGCCCACAGTGAATTTCATTGTGACATTTCTCAAATATTACCACACACATTGCCCTCAGCAAGCACAAACTCATATGGTTACCCACCTCTTGGAGACTAACCGAACAGCATGTAGTTGAGAGTTGCTCGATTTAAAAAATATGGGCTAGTTTAGTACATAGTTCATAAATGTTGGCCACTTTTATGTTGCTGGGTCCTGTTTTCTGCCCTAGTCCCACCCCTACTACGGACATGTGAGGGTCGCACCAGAAGCACAGTGGGTTCAAGGTGAAATCCATCATTGTTCCGAGCTTTTGTCAATGAATTGCGCAATGCTTGGCAATTACTGTATACACGGAGATATTGCGTTTTTATTCGTAATTAATGAAAAAGTAAACCCAAAAAACTATTTGACATGCTTGTACCTGATATGCATCTTAATCATAGTTCACAAAGAGGAGCGCTAGTCATGACTATTGTTACCTCTGTAATTCTTATAACGTTTGTTTTCCCTTTTATTTTTCACTTCCTAACCAAAATATCGAGATTCTATTACCGACTTTGCGACAAAAGCATCATATTAAATGTTGCAAACTAGGGGAAAGTAGTTGATGCAAATGAAGATGATATTCTAATCATGTTTCATTTCTATATCACTAAAACTCTTTCCATCCTATTTTTACTTTATCCAATTAATATTTGAAACAAGAATAAGGTTCACAAGGTACACGTCCTCATGGTAATTTTCACAGTAGCAAGCTCTAGCATCCACTGGGAGCTGTAACCATTGACTTGTGACTGAAAAAATCTTTAGTTGGGTCAATTGCACTTTATCCTACTCTAGAGCTAGGGATTTAAATTTAATTTGTTGATCGGAACCACCATCTTTCATGGGATTCTTTCTGTTATTTTTTTACACCGGTCACTTGCAGAATTACAATTTTACAGCACATTGTATACACAATTTTTCACATTTTTGGTATTCGTTTCATGTCGGATTAAAATATTTTATTAGGTACGCTAAAGTATGCATGATTGCACCTAAGACTCTTAGGACTAGTCAGGTTTAAGGTATATTTTAATGTCCTAATGAAAATGTTCTTGTGACGATGACAAAATGTCAATGGCGTTTTCAATCTTCCCAGCAAGCATAGAGACACAGCTACTTCAACACCCCCTTTATTCAATATCAATTGATTTTCAAATAAAAGATAACAGAGATATACATTTATGCTATGTGACTTACATTAAAAAATAATTCTGATTGCATCTTATGTTCACACGTATGTAGCAAAAATCCAATAAACAAATAAACAAAACAAACATCATAGTGAATGTATGTATTTATTTATTCATTTATGTACATCGTATTTCTATAGCGCAAACCTCGCCAAAATGCAGATTGCTGTACATGGTCAAAGCAAAGCATAGAATCATCGAGTAATAGGTGAGGAATCTGGGTTATGGATGATTACTGAATTGTGATGTAGTCTTCTGTAAAGAGGTGAGTATTCAACTTTTTTCTAGATTGGACTAGAAGTGGAGCGTCATCGACCATTTATTCCATAAGGTACGACCTCTCACCCTTGGTGCGGTCTTTCCTCAAACATTTTGCCTTCACCTCTGCTTTTTTCTGTACTTTGTTTTTGTTGGCATTAGGTCAATCCCTAAAACGTGTTGCAATTGGCAAACACCTGATTGGCATATTTAATTTACTTATGAGGTCCCTACTATATGGGGATACATGCACCCAGGGCCTGTGAATTAAATGCTACTAGGGTGCCTGCAGCACTCATTGTGCCACCCATTTAAGTAGCACTATAAAACATGTCTCAGGTCTGCTATTACAGCCTTTAGTGCAGTTTCAAAACTGCCACTTCCACCTGGTAAAATAAGCCTTTTGCCAGGACTAAACCTGCCTTTCTGACCATATAATTTACCCATGAGGAAGGTCCTAAACATGGACACAGCAAGCTGCATTGTATTTAAAAAGTAGGACATGTGTTTTTAAATTTTACATGTCCTAGAAGTGAAATACTCCTACATTCGTTTATCACTACTGCAAGGCCTATTAAATGAATGGTAATTTAAAGTCAGATTTTAAGTTACATTTCTGAAAATTATATTTTTAGAAAGTTGTTATTTTCTTTTCCCAATCATTTTATGTAAGCTGCCTCAGTCTTGGATTACTTGACTGTGAATAGTAGGAAGATGGTCTGTGTGTATTCCTACCAGGCAGTGAGACAAAGGGGGACTAGGTTTTGGTAGGATGGGTTATCATGCCAGGTTGGGTGGTGCAGAGCAGTTCTCTACCCCACTTACTTTTCAAAGGGCTGCCTCCAGCACACACACATAGGACCTGACAACAGTCTTTTGTCACCCCAGACTGCTTGGAGCCTTGGTAGAGGAAAAGGAAGAACTTTTAAGAACCGGATATGGAGGTATTCAGGATGTCACCCCCACTTCAAAGTCTGGCACCAGGTATAAATATTAGACCTCCTGAACCACCTCTTAAGTACACTCCTGGACCTGTGGCAGCACAGAAGAAGGACTGACTTGTTTCCCCTAGGACTTCCCTGCTGCACAGGGGTTTCCTTGTTCCCCAGAGGACTGCCTTGCTGCTACTAGAGAACTGCCCTACTGATTGAGGCCTGCCTGCCTTGCCTCCGGAGTACTGCCCAGCTGCATGAGGCTTGCCCTGAGCTCTGTGAAGGAAGATTGCATTCCAACTTACCTCAGTGACTCCAAGGGTCATTTGGCTGACCTCCTGTTCTCAGCATTGGGGACACAACACGCTCCCGAAGCCTCCCTGCAACTGCTCAGATGATCTAATGCACTGGACCTTCCTGGACCTGCAACTGGACCTGTCTGAGCCCTGCTAGCCTCTGCTGGCCTTGCTGCATTGAGTCCCTAATCCCCAAGAGGACCCTTCCAGGTCCTGGACCCTTGACTGCCATCAGAGAGAACTCATTGCCTAAATGAAGGTTTCATTAAACTGGGCACGAAGCGACATGAAGCCCCATAAAGCCATGTCACGCAGCTTTCTTGGAACCAACGCAGAGTGAAGCAAAGCCCCAAAAAGCTGCACCACACAGCTGAAAGCTTTCTCAGAACCGTCGCTGAGTGATGCAGAACCTCGTTGCACAACTGAAAGCGTCATTGGAATCAATGCTGAGTGAAGCAAAGTCCCACAAAACTTTGCCCACAGCTGAAAACTTCTTTGGATCCATTGCCGAGCTCCCCAAAGTCCCTCAAGTCTTTGCTACGCAGCTAGGGATGGAAAAGTGGTTTGTCTAGTCCAGGGTGATTTGCAATAGATTGTTGTTGAAGTTGAGAAGACAAGATTGAGGATGGGGCCTTTGGAGTCTGTTTGTTGTGTGACATGCAGTAAAAATCTACGTGTAGTGATGAGGCTGAAGACGGTGTCTATTGCTATTTTTTTGTGAGTGTTGTTTGGGAGGTTGAAATCACCTGAGAAGGTGGTGTTGGAATGTCAAGCAGACATGGTGGAGAGATCTGATAATTTCTGAATTAAGTCATGCACAAAAAACAAATCCCTGTTCAAGTAGTGGCAGGCTAAGATCGCTGTAAGAAAGCTGAACAGGGGTATTGGGCTAGTCTGATACTTAGTAAATTGTCCAATGGACACATCAGACACAAATACAGGACTAAATCTGAGCAAATTCACACAACATATAAAAGTAAAAAACGCTGGTACTAAAATTAGTTATAAGTCTTGTGTTGCGGACTGAGGATTATCAGTGTGCACGGAGGAACCACCTTCGATTTGCGCGAAGTGGGATGACAGGTTATGGCTATGGGAGTTATCCCCACTTGTTCCGGTCCTTTCTCATATATAACCAGGAAATACGGAATCTTGTTCGTTCAAGTCGGCCTCCCTGTTCCTCCCTGTTCCTCCATGTCATCCCACTTCGCGCAAATCGAAGGTGGTTCCTCCGTGCACACTGATAATCCTCAGTCCGCAACACAAGACTTATAACTAATTTTAGTACCAGCGTTTTTTACTTTTATATGTTGTGTGAATTTGCTCAGATTTAGTCCTGTATTTGTGTCTGATGTGTCCATTGGACAATTTACTAAGTATCAGACTAGCCCAATACCCCTGTTCAGCTTTCTTACAGCGATCTTAGCCTGCCACTACTTGAACAGGGACTTGTTTTTTGTGCATGACTGAATTTCCCCCACCCTGAAAAATAAAACAGGGGATCCTCCACTCTTTTTGAACTTGAATTTCTGAATTAAGTCATTGTTGTGCCCACAAAGCCTATAGGTGCGATGGAAGCTGTCAGTCTGAAATGCCTAGAGTGGAAAATGACATGTCAGCAGCTCCATAGGACTGAGCCGTCATTTCTTGCCTAGGTTAGGACCAGAAGGATTTATGGTTGAACACAAGGCCTTCTCCCTTTTTACATACATGGTCCACATGATGGATGCTAGAGCCTGTGGGAAGAAAGCCATTTAGGATATATGAAGATGTGAGCATGAACCATGTTTCTGTGATGCAGAGTTTTGCGATCGCTGGTCCCTGGAGTACTGCAAAGCGAGCGTTAATGAGGATGAGTTAGAATGTGTGTTCTGTAATTTGAGGGTGTATAGTAGTTAGAGAGAGATGTTTATTGGTTTGGTTATATGTGTGGTGCAAATGCTGTATGTGTGTCTGGGTTATCTACATCTGGGTTTGATTGTGCTTATTGGCAATATGGGTGGTGAGAGATGCAAATGACTGTATCTTATTTTGTAAATTTCAGTGGCAAAGGGGTTCATGCCCAAGACTCTTCCTCGCCTTAAAAGGCAGAAACTAATTATTCTCTAGTCTGTATTTGCCCTTTGATGGCATTGCCCGGGCTATGGGATAAGGTAGGTAGAAGGCAGGAACGGATGTCACATACTATTCAGATGGATTATGATGATTTCCAGTGGAGTCGCTTCCTGTGCAGATTGTTGATGTGGATTGCTCAAACGTAACCCCATGTGAAGTATGCTGATGTAATTGTCATTATTATACAGGAGTTGGGATATTAACAGTGTATGAATGGGTTGATCCCTGATGTACAGTATAGCAAGGTGGCAAAATCAGTCCTTTTTGTGTGAAGTAACATACCCTTGCCCATTCCTATGCCCAGGGTTTGCACGTGCAAAGCTCACCTCTGAGCTACCTTTCACCGCAATTAAAAGGGTATAAATGCTCAGTTCCGCAAATCATTGTAACTGCTGTCAGGGTCTCACAGGATGGTTCCCCATGTCGTTGAGGCTGCTGCCCTTTACTTGCTCTACACAGCACTGTCGCATCTTCGTTTCTACTGATATCTACTAAGATAAATACAATTTCCGAGTAGAAACTACAGATGCCCTAGGAAAGCAAAGCCATGTCCCTGAACCTACATATTGATCTATCATTTTTAGGTCTCGTCATTGCGCCCAACAAAAGCCACTGTGGGAGTCAACAGGATACATCTGCCCAATAGGGAGGCTAGTCGGCTTGTTATGGCCATAGGGCTCAGCTCTCCCTCACCAAGTAGAAGAATCCTGCTTCCTCATCACCGCACCTAGATCAGGAATCTGAGACACCTATATACATGTTTTGGATTCGTCAGGGTGCCAGGTACATGTTGTGCAAAGAGCTGAATTGGAATAGCTTAAACCTAGCATTGCTAGAAAGGTTTGCCATGGGACCTAAAGTGCTGTCCTATTCCTGATCTTTTATTTCATCCTCAATTTACTCTCCCATTTAGAGTTCAAAACATGTAGGTCAACCCGGATCGTTTTGTACAAATGATCAACCACTTTTCTTGCACTTCCCAATGCAAATAAAGCTAGCAGGACCTTATGTGTTGGTGGTTCCAATGGCTCAGAACGCAAAGTTAAGCAGATCGCTGTTGTCAGTGAGGCCTTATCTTATCTTATCTTAACAAGGTTTTATAAAGCGCTCGCACACCCGGAGGTTTCATGGCGCTGACCAACAGGAGCTATATGACTGCAAATTGGACGGCTAAGTAGAGTTAGGACATGGACTGGGCAAACAGCCAAGTTTTAAGATGCCTTCTAAACAGGAGGAGGGTGGTAGAGGAACGGATTTCCAGGGGAAGGGAATTCCACAGTTTAAAAGCAAGGGTGGCGAATCTTCGCCCACCCTTGCGTTGGAACTTGAACCGAGGGACAGAAAGGAGAATTTGCGAAGCGGAACGTAGACTGCGGGGAGGAGTGAATCTGCGTAGGAGGTCTTGAATGAACTTTGGACTACGAGCATGCAGAGTCTTAAAAGCCATACAGGCAGTTTTAAAAATAACACGCTGTGTGATAGGAAGCCAATGAAGTTGCCTCATTAACTGTCTGGCAGACTGCCAGCGCGGGAGTCGATATATAAGTCTAGCAGCCTGATTTTGGGCCATCTGCAGGTGCCTACTGAAGGCCGCAGGGAAGCACAGGTAGATGGCGTTGGCGTAGTCTAAATGAGAAAACACCAAGACCATCACCACCCGGGTCAAGGCTGACTGTGTAAGCATCCGGCTGATCTTTTTAATTTTACTGAGCTGGAAGAAACATGTAGCCACCACCGAATGTACTTGAGGTTTTAATGATAATTCTGTCGATAAGCACCCCCAGACTTTTGACCGAGTTGGACGGAGTAAGGGGGGGCTAGCTCGGATGGTCAATAATGTGGGCCCCCAGAGTAGCTGGCTTTTGCCAAAGAGGACCAGGCCTGCATAATGAATTACTCCTCTGGCACGTCACACGCTTGTAGATGGTCCATGATGTTTACTCACATATCACCCACACATGCTACACTCCCTGCCAATCAGACTATTTATTCGCACTTCTGTTACCTTTCTATGCAAAAAGGGGAAGGCACCATATTGATAGTTGAGATGCATTAAACACTTTCGTATTTCTTCTTCTGAGGCATCTGTTCCAACAGCTATAAAGCACTAGTAATAATTTCAGGAGTTTGAGCTGCAGCCTATGTTTCACTAGGAAGGCATCATATATGAATATTTGGTCTAATGTTCCAAGTATAAAATGAGCCTGTATAAATCATGCTATCAAAATTGAACATTCAATCGAGGTATGATTAAAAACCTTTTTGGTCGCAATTACAGCCACGTGTATTAAGACTTTTTGAGGTCGCAAATGGGCTGATTCACAGAATCGGCCTGTTTGCAAATGCAAAAAAGGCTTTTAACATGTATCGAACCCTAATTGCGATTCTGTAACCTGTTACCGAATCGCAATTTGGTTTGAGATTTGGTATTAGGAAGGAGCGTGTTTAGGGCATCCCTTCCTAATACTGAATCGCATCAGTATATATGATTGTTTTTCAGTCGCAAAACGTGTGCATTCAACCACCTACTTCAAGTAGGTGGTAACCCATTCACAAATAGGAAGGGATCCCCAAGGGATCCGTTCCCCTTTGTGCATGTTTGTAAAAACATTTTGTAAGAGCAGGCAGTGGGCCCACAGACCACTGCCTGCTCTTAAACAATTAAAGGAAAACTTTAAATGTTTCTTTTTGTAAAGCATCCCATTTACCTTTAAGGAAAACAGGCTGCTTTACAAAAAAAAAGATGGCTTTACTTAAAAGGAATCACAGACACTCAGCGTGCCACCGTCCCTGTGATTTTTGCTATTCCTAATGGGTCATACATTTAAACCTACCTAAATAATATTCCTGGGTTTGAACACACTGAGAATCGCTGCAAGTGTTCAAAACACTTTCGGCCACATGCATCAAGGTAAATTGCACTCGCAAACGGTGCGAATCGCATTTTTCGTCCGTTTGCGAATGCAATTTCCTGATTTGGGATGCACCAACCCTTTTTAGAAATTCGCAATTTAAGAAAGTGCACAATTGCGATTTCTTAAATTGCGAATGCATTTAAGGAATCTCAATTTGAGATTCCTTAAATGCAATTCATCATACTTTTTTAAATTGCGAATTTTGAAATTAGAAATGCAAATTACCATGAAGTAGACCTTCATGGTAATTTGCGAAAATCTAGAAAAATGCTTTTAAATGCATTTTTCTTTGTTACATGTTACACACACACGTGCCCTTTTGGACACCCCTGCACCCTTGAAATTGCATTCTCAATTTGCGAATTCACAATGATGAATTGCAAATTGAGAATGCCCTCCCATTCATTCCTATGGGCCTCTAGGCCCATAGGAATGAATGTGTAGAAATTCCTTAATTGCGATTCTCAATTAGAGAATCGCAATTAAGGAAAATTACCGAATCGCTAAAAAAAAAGCAAATTATTCATGCATTGCCGTTTGCGAATCCTTAATTGCGATTCCTTAATTTTCGCAATTAAGGATTCGCAAACGGCAACATTAATGCATGTGGCCGATTAATTCATGCCGTTTTGCGATTTCCTGATTACGAATCACAAGATCCTCAAAGGAATCACAAAACGTTGTCTTCTTACATCTGGCCCTTAATTTGAGTAGAACTACAATAATATTCCCTCATGGTAAAGACAATGCATATTTCTCTTTGGCAGCAACATAGATTTCCAATAGTCTTGGGGCCAAGAGATCCATAAATGTAGTGTAAAAATTGGGGAAAACTGTTTCATTGCACCTTTTATTTCCCTAATGGTGGGTGGGGTCTGTAAGGGTATCTTTAACGGTTTCTTTCATGGCTGTAAACAATGTGTGCATATTCACCACAACCATGCATTGTTTGGGTCATTTGCCCATGAGTGCAATAAAGAGAGGATGTAGCCTCATGGTTTGAGTGGTCGACCTTGAAGCTGGGTTCGAGGCTCAGCAACGACGCTCAACATCCTCTAAATTTCCCCTTGCCTACCAACAATGAATGTGTCCATCTGTAACAAAACTGGTGTTTGTGTGAAGCGCTCCGATACCCTATGTCTTGGGTCTAGTTTGCGCTATATAAAACTAAAACAAAATAATAATAAAACTTTGCACCAGCACTATTAATGTCAGATTGAGAGGATACCCATGTTCTCTCCCAATGGCTGCAGCGGTGCTATTGATAAATGGCATATGTCTTATTAAGCAGGTCGGCATACTAAGATTTACTTTCTCTCTGTGCTTACTTGCTGGACCTGGACCATCGCTGTTGGTGTGACTATTTGACCCCAGTGGAACTCTGAGCGCCTTCTCCCCTGCACAGCGCTACCTCTCGCCGGACCCGCTGCGCGGGTCCCGCTTCGCGGCACTTACCCCCTGTGGGTGCTGAGGAGGAGTACAATCCTTTGGAAACTGTTGCTGAGGGCGTTGGCTGAGGCAGGGCTGCGAGCGAGGCGGTGTGTGGACTCCGGTTCCCAGGAGTCCCTGCTGCTGACCCGAGTCACCTGGGCCGCTCTCCCTGTTCGCCACGCCCCCCCCCTCTGACAGTTAAAATCACCGGTTGTTAATCCCTCTGTGGATTTACTTTCTCTCTGTGCTTACTTGCTGGACCTGGACCATCGCTGTTGGTGTGACTATTTGACCCCATTGGAACTCTGAGCGCCTTCTCCCCTGCACAGCGCTACCTCTCGCCGGACCCGCTGCGCGGGTCCCGCTTCGCGGCACATACCCCCTGTGGGTGCTGAGGAGGAGTATAATCCTTTGGAAACTCTTGCTGAGGGCATTGGCTGAGGCAGGGCTGCGAGCGAGGCGGTGTGTGGACTCCGGTTCCCAGGAGTCCCTGCTGCTGACCCGAGTCACCTGGGCCGCTCTCCCTGTTCGCCATGCCCCCCCTGACAGTTAAAATCACCGGTTGTTAATCCCTCTGTGGATTTACTTTCTCTCTGTGCTTACTTGCTGGACCTGGACCATCGCTGTTGGTGTGACTATTTGACCCCATTGGAACTCTGAGCGCCTTCTCCCCTGCACAGCGCTACCTCTCGCCGGACCCGCTGCGCGGGTCCCGCTTTGCGGCACTTACCCCCTGTGGGTGCTGAGGAGGAGTATAATCCTTTGGAAACTGTTGCTGAGGGCGTTGGCTGAGGCAGGGCTGCGAGCGAGGCGGTGTGTGGACTCCGGTTCCCAGGAGTCCCTGCTGCTGACCCGAGTCACCTGGGCCGCTCTCCCTGTTCGCCACGCCCCCCCCTCTGACAGTTAAAATCACCGGTTGTTAATCCCTCTGTGGATTTACTTTCTCTCTGTGCTTACTTGCTGGACCTGGACCATCGCTGTTGGTATGACTATTTGACCCCATTGGAACTCTGAGAGCCTTCTCCCCTGCACAGCGCTACCTCTCGCCGGACCCGCTGCGTGGGTCCCGCTTCGCGGCACTTACCCCCTGTGGGTGCTGAGGAGAAGTATAATCCTTTGGAAACTGTTGCTGAGGGCGTTGGCTGAGGCAGGGCTGCGAGCGAGGCGGTGTGTGGACTCCGGTTCCCAGGAGTCCCTGCTGCTGACCCGAGTCACCTGGGCCGCTCTCCCTGTTCGCCACGCCCCTCTCCCTTTTACTCCCCTATAAACTCAGTACGTCTCTCTGCTGCGCGGGAGCGCGCGGGAGCGTCCCGGGAGAAGCCCGGGACAAGGGCGGGCCCTCTTAGGCCCTCAGAGGCCGAGGTAGGCTGGGCTGGGCCCTATCTCTTTCATTTTTGATCTGTTGGCATTGTACAGACCCTATGTCCTTATTGGCTCGTTCTCTCTTTGCACAATCGTTTTGCTGATGTAAACATAATCATATATACCTGCTATTTTATATTGTTTTTCCGGTTACAGTGTTATTTCATTTCTTATTTATTTTATCATTATGACAGCTAAAAAGCTTCGTTCTGAGAGGCTTTTGTTAGGAAGGTCTTGTGCAAAAACCAGGTCTAATCCTCTTAGAAATAAGGAGGTCCAAAATTTGCAAATTAAGGGCCAGAGTCAGATATTTCAATTATAGGAGAAACCTAAAGATAAAAATAATCCTCTGGTAAAGGTTGTAGTAAGCTCTTCTGGGGGGTCTCCTAAATCGACAATGGAGGGTCCTCTTACTGAAGTTAAACTCGATTTGAATTCACAGTCCGGCGTAGAAATCATTCCGACAAATTCTACTGTGTCCCTTATTATTAAATCTCCCTCTCCTAAAGCTGTATGTATGCAGCAGCAAAATATTCTCACTATTCCTGGGGTCAATCAGACTCAGGATTATTTATGTGAGTCCCCCAAAAGGGAAGTAGGAAATGAAGATTCCCAAATGTTGGATATTGATTTGGAACTTTGTGGGCGCTATCTCACTGAAGGATCCCCGAAGGTAATTGAGTCCTCAAAAACCCCGCTTGGCTCCGCTCCTTCGGGTCTTCGACTTTATACTAGTTCCCCTTCTATTGTATCGCAAGATATTTCCCAACAGTCCAAATATACAAATAGCCCTGTGCTGAATTTATCTGGTATTCACCCCACTTATCTTCCCTGTTCAGAGAATCCGGATAAACCCATTTCAGAATCCCTGATTGCCTTAGAACATTTGCTGTCCTCTATATTATTGTTACTGGGTAAATTTGTGGGCAGCAATGATTGTGTTTTTGACACAGTTACCCAGATATTAAAGGTCCTCTTACATAATTCTCTGCAAAAATCCTCGGGAGCAGTTTCTGACGAAGAGCTGCTAGGTTCTAAAGTTGTTGGTGATGCTCCATTAGGATCAGGGCAATTAAAATTAAATCTCCCATCTACCTTAAACCCGAAGTCTTCGCCTGTTTTCTCCAGAAACGAGGCTAAATCGAGTGAGCTTTTATCTGTCCCTAAGTCCTCCGCACATAACTGTATAGCGGACTTAGATTTTGAAGTTGTTGAAGTTGTTGAAGATATAGATGTAGCAGTTGATTCAAATTCTGCTAAAGAGTTCTTTCCTATCTTCGCCCAAGAAACTAAGGAGAAGGGGGAAAAGGAAACTTTGGAAAAGCAAAAAAAGTGTAGAGGAAAAAAGAGGAAACCTTTACACCGAATCAAAAAAAAGAGACAGAGACAAATAATCTTTAATGAAGTTTTAGATCAATATGCTAAGAGGGATGACAAGATCCCTCTGCTGGCTAATGCTGGGATCGAAGATGGTAATAGTATTCAGGGTCTCATTATGTTAGGTGATGATGCTCTTCTTCCGGCTGTTGAGCATAATATCATTTCCAGCGGGACGTTTTCTAATTTTGAAAACCCCATTATCGGAGTTGGGAAATCTACAATCCCTTTTCCGGTAGTGAAGATAATAAAAACTGCCTCAGAGCCCGCCTCAACGCTTAATCCAACTGTCCCTCCCTTCTTGTCCATGGTAAATGAAGCAGTATACCCTAATAAATCTTTGATATTTGCATTAGAGGATAACGTTGATACGCTGACGTTGGATTTTCTCCCTCTCTTTGATTCTGAATTAATAATGAATAGATCTTGGCTACTCAAGTGTTTCAAGGAGATGGAGAGTTTAAAATTAATCCAAACCAGCGATATTGATTTAGTATCAATCCTGGGAGTTGAGGCAAATTCTTATATTAGGGTGAGGTTCTACTCTAAACTCATTGTGAACCTCATCCTGAAGCATGCTGAGAATTTTCAGAGCCGAGGGATTGATGTGATGCCCTTTTTCCCCCTTTGTAGAGCTGATGTCTCTGATCAGAGGTCTTCAGGCTCGAGACAAGTTGGTTCTGTGCTTACTTTCGAAGATTTAAAGATCTCCCTCTCTAAGTCTAAACGCCTAGTGACGCATATAATTCCCTCCTCCTCATCTCTCCATGGAAATAAAGTAGAAGATAATCAGCAATGGAATTGGTTACCTGGCATTTTATCTAATAAAACTTCCGATAATCCCATATTATTTTCTCATCTTTAGCAACAGCTTAAAAATCATCTCATGGAATGTTGCTGGAAGTAATAATTGCCCTGAAAAAATGCAATATCTCTACTCTCTGGGGGCTAATGTGATCTGTATCCAAGAGACGTGGTGTGTAGACAATATGTTTGTGGTGAGGGATTATTTTGTCCTAGAAGGAGGGGCTGTGGCTTCCAAGAGGGGACATGCTAAAGGGGGAATTGCATGCCTGTTGTCTAATCGTATAAAGTGGGATTACTCTCACCATCTGGATCCAAGTAAGCTTTTTCAGGCTGTAACCCTATTTGGCTTTGATAACGTGGAAAAGAAAAATCCCCTGGTAATAATAAATGCTTATATCCCCCCGGATGATTGTTTTAATGAAGTGCTAAAACTTGTCTTCACCTTTATCAAACAAATCATGGATACTATTCCCTCCCCTCAAGTAATTTTAGTGGGCGATTTAAATTGTAAAGTCTCCAATTTAAGCATGGATTTATTTAGAAATAAGCCCAAAGAGGAAGATTTTCAGATCCCACAAGCTCTTTTTCCTGAAAAGATCAGGACAAATAAGAGAGGGAAACTGCTCCTGCAAGAATTATCTGAAACCGAGGCAATTATAGTTAATGGAAGACTCCCCTCTGACACGCCTGCGTCTTTTACGCATATATCCTCTTACAGTGAATCGATTCTGGATTACATAATCGTTGAATATGACATTTTTGATCTTTTACAGGACTTGGTGGTCTCACAGTCCGTTTTTAGTGACCATAAGATAATTTCTTTAACCCTTTCTATATCACCCCCCCCCCCCATCGATCCCAGGACTTTAAATGGTGATCAGGTCAAATTTGGTATCAAAACTGAAAGGTGTTTCTGGAACTCAAATGCTATGAGGGATCTGGAACATATTCTTGATATGACCCTAAAAAATCTCCATAATTGGCCCGGGCCGAATTACTTTCTTTGGAGGGTTTTATGAAGGAAGTCACCTCAGTCGTTAGAAAAACTAACTCAAGCAAAAAAAAGTCCCTACTGCCTAGATCCATACTCTCTCTAAATAAGGAAATAAATAAATTAGTGAGGGAGCAATACCATTCTAGATCACCTGAAAGAGACCGAGAAATAGCCCTCTTAAAAAGAAGGAGACGAAGGGCTAAGATTCAAATAAAAAAAGAAAAAGAAGATTCTTTCTGGATCAGTTTGGGAGAGGCCGCAGTAAATGGTCACGTTAGACTCTTTTGGTCCATAATTGGAGAAGGCTGTGGAACTAGAGTTAGTTCTCGTCCCATTCCCATTTCGGAACAAATCTTCACTAATTATATCACTAATTTATATGCCAGTAATGGGCCTGCGGATGTGAATACAATATCGTATACTGATACTGATCTTTCAATTGATTTCCCTACAGAGAAAACCATTGAATTAGCGATAAAAGAACTTCGCCTCTCTGGTGCAATGGGGCCTGATGAACTCCCTATATCTGTCCTAAAGCTGGATCCTGTCTCCTGGAGTAAAATTTTATTTGTTGTGTTTAGGTCTTGTTATTTGAATAAATCTGTCCCCTCCGATTGGAAAGGGAGCATATTGGTACCATTATTCAAGAAGGGTGATAGGAATGAACCTAAGAATTATCGACAAATTGCCCTTCTTGATGCAATTGGTAAAGTTTTCTCCAAATGTCTCCTTTATTCCATTAATGACTGGGTTGAGAGGAATGATATTCTACCTTTAGTACAAACAGGTTTCCGTAAAGAACACGGCACTTTGGATAATCTCACGGCTCTCCAGATTATTTCAGATAAATATGTAAAGATACATGGAGGAAGAGTATATGCGGCATTTATAGATTTCTCCACGGCTTTCGACAAGGTGGATCGACCGTTGCTATGGAGAAAACTAGCCGCTTTAGGTATGCCTCCTATCCTATTAGATCTGGTTAAGGCCCTTTACTCAGATACATGGTGCCAAGTCCTGCTAGGGGAGGACAGGGGGCTATCTCGAACAATTCCTTCCATTAATGGACTAAAGCAGGGCTGTCTTTTGGTGCCTTTACTTTTCTCCTTATATATCTCTGATCTTCCTTTTTCCTTATCTGATTGTGTTGGTATTGCACCTTCTCTGGGGGAATCCCCAATTTCCTGCTTATTATATGCAGATGATATTCTTATATTAGACTTAACTCCCAGTGGGCTTAACAATCGTCTACATGCTCTGCATCTATATGCTGAACTTCATTTCTTAAAGATAAATATAGATAAAAGTAAAATCATGAGTATTTCAGGGAGGAAAAAAATAAAATATGAGAATTTTGGTTGGTCTGTAGGTGGTCATAGGTTGGAGGTAGTTAAGTCGTATGTCTTTCTGGGGAAAATTATATCCGATAGCCTCAGTGATAAGCCCCACACTGACAATAACTCCCGAAAGGCCCTTTCGCAAGGTAAAAGCTTGGGTGCTTTATATTCTGCCACAGGAAGAAGACACTTCACTCACTTGTTAGAGGTTTTTAGGGCAAAAATGCCATCATCCCTTCTGTATGGGATTGAAATAGTGGATATAGGGCAATGGGGTTTTCTGCACGCTACAGAAGGAAACATTTTACGTTCTTTAACCTCCATTAACACTTCCTTCACAGTGGCTTCCCTAAGACTTGAATACGGAATTAGAAGTAGCTGGGTGCAGGGCTTGGCAGGGTTAGTGCGTTGGGTAGCCAGACTGGCAAGAGGGGAAGCGGGGACTTTAAGACATTTAATGAAGGTAGAATTGTTGGGCAGCCTTAGGGATTTTTCCTTAATTGTGAAGAATTTTAGGAGGGCTGTGGTGCTCCTACAATTGGAGGAGAGCACTTTCTTCACTTTGTCCACCCTACTGTTAAAATTACTCCTGAAACAGGCCTCTTCGGATCTTAGTTTCAGGTTGGATAGGGAGTCCATGCTTGCAAAGAAGGGAACATCTCCTCTCATTGAATCTTATGTACTAAAATGCAAGCAACCTTATGTATCCTGGAACCTTCCTCACGCTATACGACGTTTTTGGCTTCTTCTAAGATATGATCTTCTCCCTCTTAACAATCTTAAGTCTAGGTGGTATCGATGTTCTGCAATTTGTAATTTTTGTAATTTGTCTATTCAGGACTTTTTACATGTTCTTTTTATATGTCCGGCATTACGCCCATTTCGTAATAAGTGGTTAAGGATTATTTTTTGTTTTCTGTTAACAATCTGTTATTATTCCTTGCATAGGTATGTATACCTTGTTTTATATATTTTCTTTATGTGGACCTCTTCTGAGTTCCAAAACATAATAAAATAAACTTGAACTTGATACTAAGAGGCCAAATTTGTCTGCCTCAGCATGCTGTTTGTTATGATCTTAATAACTGAACTTTTTGAGGCTGACTAGCATTTGAGTTTAGTGTTTACTTTTCCCTTGTAGTTCAGCACCAATGTAGGCTCTGCGTTCGCTAACCTTTGTACATGTCTCATTTTATCTTTGAGAGCCCTCAAATCTCCATGTAGAGTAAAAAGGAATTAGCAAAACGTATTTAAGCAGACCCTTCTCATAACAGCCTTAATTACTTTCCAATCCACAGGCTTGTCGCCCACTGGTCCCATATTTATGATATATGTAATCTATAATGGAGTTCCTTGGTATCCTTTCAAAGGCTGCGCTTTGCAAATTTACCATATACATTAAGTAGCTTGTAAAACATGTAGGAGTCCTGCATTATTTCAAAACTCAACAACCAGGGATCCTGATCAGAAATCATTTGAAGTACCCCCAAACCGATCCTAATACGTTTGCACCCAAAGTAAGGTAAATATGTACTATAGTACACTTTAAGTGATGAACTTTTAAGCTTCTGGGCCTTTCTAGTGTGTTTCATGCAGCAGAACGGAATGCACTTCCCTCCTCAGGTAAGCATGCACCCAGTGCCTCTTCAGTAAATCCCCAACACCCATAGCATTCCAGCGATGAAAGTATATCTGGAACCTGGAGCCACTGCAACATATCAACTGCCAACTTCCACCTAAGTCTGGGATCACAGAACACGTCACCATGCAGTTCACACAAACATTCAACCCGCTTCTGACTCACTGGCGTTACAAGGAGGAGTTTCACTGTGGAGCACTGTAATTTTAGTTTCACCCTTACATGTCCCAGAAACATGATATACTTAACGGCATTTATCATTTATTATGATCAGTGTGCCTTAAGAAGAAGAAAGTAGAGCATTTGACTGTAATTCTAAAATGCTTCATTGTAGGATTTTAGAGATTTATATATGTGTCCCCATCAAAATATATATATATATATATATATATATATATATATATATATATATATATATATATATATATATATATATATATATATATATATATATATATTTCGCTCAACACATCCACAGGTACTCGTACTGCATAAAGATCGCGGCACACACGGGGGTGGTTTCACAAGCCAGTTTATTATGAAACCTCACAGCATAGTAAGACGCGCTTCGGCATTGGCCTTCGTCAATTGTTACCCAGACATACGAGGCGGCCATTGTTGTTTTATAACCATTGCCTATTTACATTTTAACAACACAAACAAGGGACACATGCAATTGTATAGCAGTCGCCATTTTGTAACGTGCAAATACCTCCTAACTTAGTGCAATCCTAAGTCCAATCAGGCTAAGAAACTCTTGAATCTCAGTAATCAGTGCTCTATGCAAGTTCTATGAGATCAAGAGTGATATGCAGGATGAGTACCTGTGGATGTGTTGAGCGAAATATTGGAATACGGGTACACCCCGGTTACGTGAGCACCCGCTTGAGAGTGCGGCAGGCTGGTGTTGTGGAAGCTGCTATATATATATTTATATATATATATATATATATATATTCACTGAAAAAACCATAGGTTATAGACCATATATAGTTAGGAATTAGCATTTACAAAACCTTGAAAATTCACTGAAAAAACCATAGGTTATAGACCATATATCGTTAGGAATTAGCATTTAAAAAACCTTATTTTACCCACACAAAACCATTGAAATTCCATATATAGTTAGTTGCACTAACTATATATCGCGCACCCGCAATCCACTGCTGATGATGTCACATATTACATCATTCATGACATGGTCAGTGACATCACTGATGACATCACTGATGACATCTCAAATGACATCACTGATGACATGACTGATAACAACATCCAGTGATTTTTTGTTTCTGTAAAGTTTAAATATGTCTTACATATTGAAGATTGAGTGGATGTGTAAGTGTCTGGACGAAGGATTTAGTAGGTGCATGACTAACTGTATGAGTGAGTGATTAAATGTGTCTCACTGAGTGCATGGGTTGGTGACTAAACTGTCTTAATTTGTGCATCATTATGTCTGTTGTTCTGTAAACTGCTGCATGTGTTGATCAGTAGCTGTATGAGTAACTATATGGGTTATTGATTGATTGCCCAAGTATTTGTATGGGAGACTGAGTGTGTGTGTGGCTGGCTGGGAGGTGTGTGACTCTGTGCAGATCAATGTGTACTTGTATCAATGATTGTATAAGAAGGTAAGTATGTGTTAGTATATGTTTGAAAATGTAAGGTGCTCTATGTTTAACTGTATAGACAAGAAAATGGAAGTGTCATTGATTCTTTACATGACTGACTAGGTGAGTGAGTAACTCCATGGATGAGTGGCAGACTGTGAGTGTCTGTATAGGTGTATGAGTGCATATGATAGTGTTGTAAAGATGAGTGATTGTATGTATGAATGATTGTATGGGTGAATGAGTGAAGGTGTGTGTAGACGTAGGAATCAGTGAGTGCGTATGTAGTAACTAGTATTGGTGTGTCAATGGTTTCAAAAATTATACTCTGTATTTAACACTGGGTGAAACAGAGGTTATATTAAAATGTGAGGAGATGCATTGTATTGTCACATGAATGATATCATCAGTGATGTGGTCATTGATGTCAAATGAGATGTCATCAGTGATGTCATCAGTGATGTCATTTGAGATGTCATCAGTGATGTCACTGACCATGTCATGAATGATGTAATATGTGACATCATCAGCAGTGGATTGCGGGTGCGCGATATATAGTTAGTACAACTAACTATATATGGAATTTCAATGGTTTTGTGTGGGTAAAATAAGCTTTTTTAAATGCTAATTCCTAACGATATATGGTCTATAACCTATGGTTTTTTCAGTGAATTTTCAAGGTTTTGTAAATGCTAATTCCTAACTATATATGGTCTATAACCTATGGTTTTTTTCAGTGAATTTTCAAGGTTTTGTAAATGCTAATTCCTAACTATATATGGTCTATAACCTATGGTTTTTTCAGTGAATTTCAATGGTTTTTTAATAGCAAATATCATAAGCTGTCGAATGTCAAGTACGTGGTAAGTAAAAACATTTTCGTGTTTATGCACACTGATCTGCTTTGAATGCTGCCCCCCCCCCATTTCTATTAGGAGTACTCTCTCTTTGCAGATAGTGAAAGGTAGTTAACGCAGGCCTTTGCCCCCGTTGTAATACGTCGTGCCTGCTTCTCTCTCCATTTGATTGATTGTTATCCAAGCATTTACTGTTTTAGAATTGGTTCTCTTTGGTTCATTCTCTATTTACAAACAAACACAGAGTCGCAATACTCTGTTTAGTCTTTGCAGATAACGAAAAATCGTGTAAAAAAACAAAAGGAATCGAGCAAAATCAGTAGGCCACTAATGGGATCTCTTTTTGACCTCGCTAAAATAGAAACATTAGGATCAACCCCTCATGATATATACGAAACTAGTGAGATGAACTGAACTCCACACAATGATGGCTGCAAAACAGCTCGGCTCCGCCACCCACCCCGCCCAAAATAACGATAAAGAGCGGCTGCCATGATTGGTTGCGGAATGGCCACGAAGGAGCTACGAAATGGTGGTGCTCTCATGCTAACCCCAGCTTCAGTCTGAAACATCCAGAAACACTGTAGACTACCAATTCGATCAGTTCCGGTAGCGCCCCAATGTAACCCGGTAGAGAAGAACTAGCCCTCCCCTCTTTGACTGATGGTTCTTGTTGCCTGTCCCTTCTGTTGTCATTTAACAGAACTATTTAGCCTGCTGAAAGGGGTTGTGTTCCGACCGCTGGTTGGTGGAGACATTTTGACTATATTCTGGACCTGCGTTGTCGCGTAATGCGTCATATGACGCGCCGCGTTAGCGCATCCGGAAGTCATCCGGGGCGCGACGCGCAGCGCGTAACGTAAGCATAACAAGTCATGTGACTTGTTAATAAAACTTTTCATTGGTTCATTTTACTTTTCTTATTCTAATGATGAAAGGCTTGGTCATATGACCTAAAAATTACGCTTTTTATTACTTCCGAACATTATTTTTTCTTAAATATATGTTATAATGTTCCAGGCTAATGTACTTTCCCGGAAAATTTACAACTGTCCTGCAAGTAAAATATATTCTTTTTTCGAGAAAAAGAGCGTTTCTTCGTCCCATGACGGAGCCGTTGAGCAAAAGAGGGTCGACCTGCTGTCTTAGTCGCCGATACACCTGAATATGAGATTCTTATCGATCACTTTATGTTGCAGGAGTAGAAAACACAACAGCCCTTGACCATTTATCTTTACTGCGTTCCTGCGTATTATACCTTTTACCCTTCATGTTTTCTTTTAAAAACCTTTATTGTGAAAATTTCATTATACAAATACGAGCCTATAACCACGTGGGCCGGCCACGGAGCAAACTGTAATCGTATGTGATGAGTAGACATTTACACTGTAGAGGAACGTAACGGGCGGGCCATTAGGTTGCAAGAACTAAGGTGTCTAACAGTTACGGAATCGGTGGACGTACATTTTATAATTAAAATACGACAGGGCCAGTTACAATAAAATTATCTAGATATACATTTGCGGGCAAGTACCATGGGTGACGTTAATTCGAACTTTCAACAGTACAGTAATCAATAACACATCAGAACTTAATATCAATAGGGATGTCGAAATATTCAATCAATTCTCGTCCCCGCCCGCCATGTGCTTCAAAACTGCATACGTATCTCGTGATTTCAAGGTTCTGCAACCAGTACACAACAAGGAGTTACGAGTCCCATTTATTCCGGCGCCATTTTGGGCGAGGACGGGCAGGTCCAGGATATAGTCAAAATGTCTCTACCAACCATCGACTATGATGATGTTCATATGCTGTATTTATTAGAGTAACACTCATCTGTCCACATGAAATTAATTTGCCACAATCTAAACATGCCATTTTAATCTTTCCAAAGTTCTTCTAAATATTTGGGACCGTTTCCCTTGCCTCTGATGCTGTCAGTGCCACTTCTTTGATGAATGTACTGGCAGGTCGGGGGTTCTCCACCAAATCTCTCTTTTATGCAGCACTATAATTAATTGGTGCCACCTCTCCATATGACGATGCATGGTATAGTTACCATAACTATATATTTTTTCGGTTCCTCTGGAGAGTACATCGTGGCAGATGAAGCGTGTAACGTACCGGGCATTTACCTTTTTTTGCATGTAGAGGAAAGGAAAAAAAAATCGAGCGTCCGAGTTCTAAGGTGTCCCAGGGCCATTTTAGTGGACCAGGCCCAAATCCAAAGAACAGGCCGCCATTTTGAGAGTCCTGTTGCAGCCGCCTGTCGCTGTAGCATCAAGAGCAGCCGAAACTCAGCTGAATGGCAACTGAAACGGTAAAGGGGCGCCCCACTACAGCAGACGAGCCTCCACCTAGGAAGGCCCGTTCACGCCGCCTCCCCCCCCCCTTCGGGCACCCCACGCCGTTATTCGGAGCAGTATTGTAGGATGGCCACACCAGTGCGGCAACTTGCTAGACATCACCTCGGTGGTAACCGAATCTCAGCGCCTTGTGGTGTCTTCTCTTCAGAAAATATTGTTGCGCTGTCTTTGGCCCCATTCGCACATCGGTCCGCTACTGACGCCATCTCACAGGCTAATGGGGCGCCCCACGCCGAGTTTCAGCATTGTAGGATGGCCTCACCAGTACAGCAACTTGCTAGACATCACCTCGGTGCCATCCGGATCTTGGCATCTCAGCGCCTTGTGGTGTCTTCTAGTCAGAAAATATTGTTGCGCTGCCTTTGGCCCCATTCGCACATCGGTCCGCTACTGACACCATCTCACAGGCCAACAGGGCGCCCCACGCCGACTTTTACCATTGTAGGATGGCCACACCAGTGCCACAACTTGCTAGACACCACCTCGGTGCCATCCGGATCTTGGCATCTCAGCGCCTAGTGGTGTCTTCTATTCAGAAAATATTGTTGCGCTGCCTTTGGCCCCATTCGCACATCGGTCCGCTACTGACGCCATCTCACAGGCCAACGGGGCGCCCCACGCCGACTTTCAATATTGTAGGATGGCCACACCAGTGCAGCAACTTACTAGACACCACCTCGGTGCCATCCGGATCTTGGCGCGTTGTGCTGCCTTCGGCCTATTCGCACATCGGTCCGCTACTGACGCGAATTCACAGGCCAACAGGGCGCCCCACGCCGACTTTCAGCATTGTAGGATGGCCACACCAGTGCTGCAACTTGCTGGACACCACCTCGGTGCCATCCGGATCTTGGCGCGTTGTGTTGCCTTCGGCCTATTCGCACATCGGTCCGCTACTGACGCCGCCTCACGTGCCAACGTATTTTCTCCGCATTTTATACCCTATGCCGCATAATAGGTCATGTGACTTGTTTATAAAACTTTTCATTGGTTCATTTTACTTTTGGTTTCCTAATGATGGAAGGCTTGATCATATGACCTAAAAATAACACTTTTCATTGGATGAAAACTTTTTTTTTTTCCCAAACGATGAAAGCCCCACCTTGTTTCTGGATGTTTCAGACTGAAGCTGGCGTCACCATGAAAGCACCACCATCTCGTGGCTCCGTCGTGGTCATTCCGCGAGCAATCATGGCATCCGCTCCGCACCAGAAGCCTGCAGGAGTCGGGGGCCCCCAAAACTTTTGATGAATCCTCAAGGCGGAGGGGACGCTTTCGAGAATGGGGTCCAAGACCTAGCAGACAAGCGTCCGATTTCCAAGGTGTCCCAGGGCCATTTCAGTGGACCAGGCCCAAAAAGGAAACAGCCTGCCGCCATTTTGAGAGTCCTGTGACAGCCGCCTATCGCTGCACCGCAAGAGTGGGCGCAACTCAGATGAATTGCGGCTTTTGACACAGTGGACCAAAAGCGGACGGAATGGCACCTGAAACGGTAAAGGGGCGCCCCACTACAACAGACGAGACTCCACCTGGAGAGGCCCGTTCATGCCGCCTCCCCCCCCCCCGGGGCGCCCCACGCCTTTATTCGGAGCAGCATTGTAGGATACCAAAACCAGTGCGGCAACTTACTGGACATCACCTTGGTGCCATCGTTCTGCTGCCTTGGAACTATTCGCACAACAGTTTGCTACTGATGACCAACCCCCCGCGACGCCCCACGCCGGATGTCGAAATCAGTGCGGCACCCAGGCAACATCACCTGGGTGCCGTCCAGAAATCTGGACGTTGTGCTGCGTTGGGACTATTCGCACAGCCGACCGCTACTTCGTTGTTTTTCCCTAAAAATGTTTATATGTTATTACTGTTTTTGTTTTGTTGTATATATTTATAAGTTATTAAAGTTTTATAATCTTACTACTTTGTTGGAGTGCTATATATTTTTAATGTGACACATAATTGTAAAAACTTTGATGTACAAAGAGTCATCCCTGGAATCTTCCGCTTCAGGCTCGGTCCCCTCCCCAATCACAATACAGGATGGTTTTCAGATAATAGGAACGCGTCTGCTGTGACGGATCTCATCGAGTGTGGGCCTTGATCTACTATAACTCCTTTGAAGAGGGGTGATTCTTTACAGCTGGGGCCATAAACTACATCTGCAGGGCTAGCTGATAGCCTAGGACCGGCCTGGACAATCGGACACAGAGGAAAAGGAGTGTCAGAGGGTGCGGTAGTGAATAGGGCGAAAGGGAGGTGTCGGGCGGGCACAGGGTGTGATTCTCAGGGAAGAGCAGCGCAGATGGGGGGAGGTTTATTACCCATGCATAAGACAGAGAGCGGGGGTGACCACTGCCTGGGGGAGATGCTTGCGAGGGTGGGGAGCCATGCTAAGGATCGACAGCGTGCAGAGAGTGGGTCTGGTCAAGGCATCTAAAATGACTGCCGTGCACGACAAAAGTGTGGCATTTGAAAAAAGGCAAGATGGCGCAGACAATGTTTTTCAACACTTCTCGATTTCCTTCGAATCGAACGTTAACAGACGTTGGGGCATATTACCAAAGTTAAGCGATATTTATCCCTAACGATGCTTAGCAACGAATTTTTTACCGCTAAGCATCGTCAGAAATTATCGCAGATAAACCTTGCTATTATCAAGGTTTATCGCAAATACGATAAAAAACGACCGCAATGCATTAACATCGCTGAAAACTCCGCGATATTCATGCATTACCGAGCTAATGCTCTTAGCCATGTTATCCACCTCCCATTGGATAACATGGCTAAGAACTGCTCAGGGCAGGTGGTAGCTTTTGGAGATATTCGCGCTTATCGCGAATATTTCCAAAAGTTGGTAATAGGAGATAGCGATGTTAGCGACTGTTTCCAGTCGCTAACATCTTGGCATGCCCACTTTGCATGTCATTAGTGATAAATATCACTCACATGCAAAGTGGGGCCCAAGATGGTCGCTATCTCCTACTAGCGGTCGCTAACTGGTGTTAGCAACAGCTAGGTAATACAGATATAATTTTATCTCCGCGAAGCTGTTACAGATATATATCTTGTTTTTGAACGTTAATTTCTCAAAATGCACTGAAGCACATATATTGAGACCTAGCAAAGGCACATCGGGCTACCAGTCCCTAATAGTAACAGCTGCCCTGAGCAGTTCTTAGCCATGTTATCCTATGGGAGGTGGATAACATGGCTAAGAGGATTAGCTCGGTAATGCATGAATATCGCTGAGTTTTCAGCGATATTAATGCATTGCGGTCGGTTTTTATCGTATTTGCGATAAACTTTGATAATAGCAAGGTTTATCTGCGATAATTTCTGACGGTAAAAAAATCTTTGCAATGCATCGTTAGGGATAAATATGGCTTAACTTTGGTAATATGCCCCAACGTCTGTTAACGTTCGATTCGAAGGAAATCAGGAAGTGTTGAAAAACATTGTCTGCGCCATCTTGTCTTTTTTCAAATGCCACACTTTTGTCGTGCACGGCAGCCATTTTAGATGCCTTGACCAGACCCACTCTGTGCACGCTGTCGATCCTTAGCATGGCTCCCCACCCTCGCAAGCATCTCCCCCAGGCAGTGGTCACCCCCGCTCGCTGTCTTATGCATGGGTAATAAACCTCCCCCCATCTGCGCTGCTCTTTCCTGAGAATCACACCCTGTGCCCGCCCGACACCTCCCTTTCGCCCTATTCACTACTGCACCCTCTGACACTCCTTTTCCTCTGTGTCCGATTGTCCAGGCTGGTCCTAGGGTATCAGCTAGCCCTGCAGATGTAGTTTATGGCCACAGCTGTAAAGATTCACCCCTCTTCAAAGGAGTTATAGTAGATCAAGGCCCACACTCGATGAGATCCGTCACAGCAGAAGCGTTGCTATTATCTGAAAACCATCCTGTATTGTGATTGGGGAGGGGACCGAGCGTGAAGCGGAAGATTCCAGGGATGACTCTTTGTACATCAAAGTTTTTACAATTATGTGTCACATTAAAAATATATAGCACTCCGACAAAGTAATAAGATTATAAAACTTTAATAATTTATAAATATATACAAGAAAACAAAAATAGTAATAACATATAAACATTTTTAGGGAAAAACAACGAAGTAGCGGTCGGCTGTGCGAATAGTCCCAACGCAGCACAACGTCCAGATTTCCGGCGTGGGGCGGGTCATCAGTAGCAAACTGTTGTGCGAATAGTTCCAAGGCAGCAGAACGCGCTGAAATCTAGATGACACGAAAGTGATGTCTAGTAAGTTGCCACCCAGCAAATAACGGCGTGGGGCGTCGCGGGGGGTGGGTCTTCAGTAGCAAACTGTTGTGCGAATAGTTCCAAGGCAGCAGAACGATGGCACCAAGGTGATGTCCAGTAAGTTGCCGCACTGGTTTTGGTATCCTACAATGCTGCTCCGAATAACGGCGTGGGGCGCCCCGGGGGAGGCGGCGTGAACGGGCCTCTCCAGGTGGAGTGTCATCTGTTGTAGTGGGGCGCCCCTTTACCGTTTCAGTTGCCATTCCGTCCGTTTTTGGTCCACTGTGTCAAAAGCCGCAATTCAGCTGAGTTGCGCCCACTCTTGCGGTGCAGCGATAGGCGGCTGTCACAGGACTCTCAAAATGGCGGCAGGCTCTTTCCTTTTTGGGCCTGGTCCACTGAAATGGCCCTGGGACACCTTGGAAATCGGACGCTTGTCTGCTAGGTCTTGGACCCCATTCTCGAAAGCGTCCCCTCCGCCTTGAGAATTCATCGAAAGTTTTGGGGGCCCCGACTCCTGCAGGCTTCTGGTGGGGAGCGGCTGCCATGATTGCTCGCGGAATGACTACGACGGAGCTACGAGATGGTGGTGCTCTCATGCTGACGCCAGCTTCAGTCTGAAACATCCAGAAACAAGGTGGGGCTTTCATCGTTTGGAAAAAAAAAAAGTTTTCATCCAATGAAAAGTGTTGTTTTTAGGTCATATGATCAAGCCTTCCATCATTAGGAAACCAAAAGTAAAATGAACCAATGAAAAGTTTTATAAACAAGTCACATGACCTGTTATGCGGCATAGGGTATAAAATGCGGAGAAAATACGTTGGCACGTGAGGCGGCGTCAGTAGCGGACCGATGTGCGAATAGGCCGAAGGCAGCACAACGCGCCAAGATCCGGATGGCACCGAGGTGGTGTCCAGCAAGTTGCAGCACTGGTGTGGCCATCCTACAATGTTGAAAGTCGGCGTGGGGCGCCCCGTTGGCCTGTGAGTTTGCGTCAGTAGCGGACCGATGTGCGAATAGGCCGAAGGCAGCACAACGCGCCAAGATCCGGATGGCACCGAGGTGGTGTCTAGTAAGTTGCCGCACTGGTGTGGCCATCCTACAATGCTGAAAGTCGGCGTGGGGCTCCCCGTTGGCCTGTGTGATGGTGTCAGTAGCGGACTGATGTGTGAATGGGGCCAAAGGCAGCGCAACAATATTTTCTACTATATTTCCGGTGTAGAAGAGACCACAAGGCGCTGAGATGCCAAGATCCGGATGGCACCGAGGTGGTGTGTAGCAAGTTGCCGCACTGGTGTGGCCATCCTACAATGCTGAAAGTCGGCGTGGGGCGCCCCGTTGGCCTGTGAGTTTGCGTCAGTAGCGGACCGATGTGCGAATAGGCCGAAGGCAGCACAACGCGCCAAGATCCGGATGGCACCGAGGTGGTGTCTAGTAAGTTGCCGCACTGGTGTGGCCATCCTACAATGCTGAAAGTCGGCGTGGGGCGCCCTGTTGGCCTGTGAGATGGTGTCAGTAGCGGACTGATGTGCGAATGGGGCCAAAGGCAGCGCAACAATATTTTCTGACTGACACCACAAGGCGCTGAGATGCCAAGATCCGGATGGCACCGAGGTGATGTCTAAGTTGCGGACTGATGTGCGAATGGGGCCAAAGGTAGCGTAACAATATTTTCTGTATGGAAGATACCACTAGGCGTTGAGATGCCAAGATTCGGATGGCACCGAGGTGATGTCTAGCAAGTTGCTGCACTGGTGTGGTCATCCTACAATGCTGAAACTCGGCGTGGGTCGCCCCATTAGCCTGTGAGATGGGGTCAGTAGCGGACCGATGTGCGAATAGGCCGAAGGCAGCACAACGCGCCAAGATCCGGATGTCACAGTGGTGGTTTCATAGTTGAGAGGCACTTCATCTGCAGCGGGGAGCCGAGATCCGGATGGCACCGAGGTGATGTCTAGCAAGTTGCTGTACTGGTGTGGTCATCCTACAATGCTGAAAGTCGGCGTGGGGCGCCCCATTAGCCTGTGAGATGGCATCAGTAGCGGACTGATGTGCGAATGGGGCCAAAGGCAGCACAACGCGCCAAGATCCGGATGGCACCGAGGTGGTGTCCAGCAACTTGCCGCACTGGTGTGGCCATCCTACAATGCTGCGCCGAAAGTCGGCGTGGGGCGCCCCGTTGGCCTGTGAGTTCGCGTCAGTCAGTGGGGGCTGTTTGAGGATCTGACTGCATTGGAAAGCAATGTGATGCTGTGCGTCGCCCCCAAGATGGAGGTTCCTCGGCTGCAGTGGGGCGCCCCTTGGTGTTTCACTCGCTATGCAGCTGAGTTGCGTGCGCACTTGTGGCGAATAGGCCGAAGGCAGCACAACGCGCCGAGATCTGGATGGCACCGAGGTGGTGTCCAGCAATTTGCCGCACTGGTGTGGCCATCCTACAATGCTGCGCCGAAAGTCGGCGTGGGGTGCCCCGTTGGCCTGTGAGGTGGCGTCAGTAGCGGACCGATGTGTGAATAGGCCGGAACCAGCACAAGGCGCCAAGATCCGGATGGCACCGAGGTGGTGTCATAGTTGAGAGTTCTGAGCAGCGCTTGTAACACTGTCTGAAGCTTATTTGCACCTGCTGCAGCTTCACTATTGCCCTGGTGTGGCCTAAGATCGCCCATGACATAGGCGGCCACCTCCCGGGGTCCGGCGGAACTTTTTTCCTTTTCCTTTGTGCATCTTGTCCCACAATCCGTTTGACCTGAAGACACGACCAGGTCCCTGAATGTGTGCAGGGGGACGCTATTGATTGAATCAAAATGGCGGCTTCACACAAAGCTGACTCAAGCGTTGCTGCTGATGCTATACAGAGAAAAACTGGTTTTCAGTTTGTACATTCTTCAGGATTTTTCCATCCAAGGCTGGTTGAGAGTTTGTATAACAATGGCTTCAGATTTTCAACATACTACTCTTCAACATTCTTCCTAAATGTAACAATGTGAGACTCACTAGGAGAACGGTGTAGTGAGGGCCACAAACGGCTGTTTGTCTTTCCTTTCAAAATGCTGCCAACAATATTTTCGGAATGGAAGACAACACAAGGCGCTGAGATTCGGTTGGCACCGAGGTGGTGTCCAGCAAGTTGCCGCACTGGTGTGGCCATCCTACAATGCTGCGCCGAAAGTCGGCGTGGGGTGCCCGAAGGGGGGGGGGGAGGCGGCGCAAACGAGCCTCTCCCGCTTCTCCATGTGGAGGCAGTTCATCTGCAGTGGGGCGCCGAGATCCGGATGGCACCGAGGTGGTGTCTAGCAAGTTGCCGCACTGGTGTGGCCATCCTACAATGCTGCGTCGAAAGACGGCGTGGGGTGCCCGAAGGAAGTGTCCTTATCCAGGGCATTATCGCTGTATCATGTCCTCCACTAAAATGGCCCTGGGACACATTAGAACTCGGACGCTCGATTTTTTTTTCCTTTCCTGTACATGCAAAAAAAGGTAAATGCCCGGTACGTTACACGCTTCATCTGCCACGATGAACTCTCCAGAGGAACCGAAAAAAAATATAGTTGTGGTAACTATACCATGCATCGTCATATGGAGAGGTGGCACCAATTAATTATAGTGCTGCATAAAAGAGAGATTTGGAGGAGAACCCCTGACCTGCTAGTACATTCATCAAAGAAGTGGCACTGAGAGCTTCAGAGGCAAGGGAAACGGTCCCAAATTTTTAGAAGAACTTTGGAAAGATTAAAATGACATGTTTAGATTGTGGCAAATTAATTTCATGTGGACAGATGAGTGTTACTCTAATAAATACAGCATATGAACATCATCATAGTCGATGGTTGGTAGAGACATTTTGACTATATCCTGGACCTGCCCGTCCTCGCCCAAAATGGCGCCGGAATAAATGGGACTCGTAACTCCTTGTTGTGTACTGGTTGCAGAACCTTGAAATCACGAGATACGTATGCAGTTTTGAAGCACATGGCGGGCGGGGACGAGAATTGATTGAATATTTCGACATCCCTATTGATATTAAGTTCTGATGTGTTATTGATTACTGTACTGTTGAAAGTTCGAATTAACGTCACCCATGGTACTTGCCCGCAAATGTATATCTAGATAATTTTATTGTAACTGGCCCTGTCGTATTTTAATTATAAAATGTACGTCCACCGATTCCGTAACTGTTAGACACCTTAGTTCTTGCAACCTAATGGCCCGCCCGTTACGTTCCTCTACAGTGTAAATGTCTACTCATCACATACGATTACAGTTTGCTCCGTGGCCGGCCCACGTGGTTATAGGCTCGTATTTGTATAATGAAATTTTCACAATAAAGGTTTTTAAAAGAAAACATGGTAGTAGTATATACATTGGTAAAGTTTGTAATAATAGTCACTGTTTTAGAATCATTAAAAGGCAAGTGAAATAAAGCAGACCAATTACATGAAGGGTAAAAGGTATAATACGAAGGAACGCAGTAAAGATAAATGGTCAAGGGCTGTTGTGTTTTCTATTCCTGCAACATAAAGTGATCGATAAGAATCTCATATTCAGGCGTATCGGCGACTAAGACAGCAGGTCGACCCTCTTTTGCTCAACGGCTCCATCATGGGACGAAGAAACGCTCTTTTTCTCGAAAAAAGAATATATTTTACTTGCAGGACAGTTGTAAAATTTCCGGGAAAGTACATTAGTCTGGAACATTATAACATATATTTAAGAAAAAATAATGTTCGGAAGTAATGAAAAGCGTAATTTTTAGGTCATATGACCAAGCCTTTCATCATTACAATAAGAAAAGTAAAATGAACCAATGAAAAGTTTTATTAACAAGTCACATGACTTGTTATGCTTACGTTACGCGCTGCGCGCCCCGGATGACTTCCGGATGCGCTAACGCGGCGCGTCATATGACGCATTACGCGACAACGCAGGTCCAGAATATAGTCAAAATGTCTCCACCAACCAGCGGTCGGAACACAACCCCTTTCAGCAGGCTAAATAGTTCTGTTAAATGACAACAGAAGGGACAGGCAACAAGAACCATCAGTCAAAGAGGGGAGGGCTAGTTCTTCTCTACCGGGTTACATTGGGGCGCTACCGGAACTGATCGAATTGGTAGTCTACAGTGTTTCTGGATGTTTCAGACTGAAGCTGGGGTTAGCATGAGAGCAGCATCATTTCGTAGCTCCGTCGTGGCCATTCCGCAACCAATCATGGCAGCCGCTCTTTATCGTTATTTTGGGCGGGGTGGGTGGCGGAGCCGAGCTGTTTTGCAGCCATCATTGTGTGGAGTTCAGTTCATCTCACTAGTTTTGTATTTGTCATGAGGGGTTGTTCCTAATGTTTCTATTTTAGCGAGGTCAAAAAGAGATCCCATTAGTGGCCTACTGATTTTGCTCGATTCCTTTTCTTTTTTTTACACGATTTTTCGTTATCTGCAAAGACTAAACAGAGTATTGCGACTCTGTGTTTGTTTGTAAATAGAGAATGAACCAAAGAGAACTAATTCTAAAACAGTAAATACTTGGATAACAATCAATCAAATGGAGAGAGAAGCAGGCACGACGGATTACAACGGGGGCAAAGGCCTGCGTTAACTACCTTTCACTATCTGCTAGGGGTAGTGTTTTAGGGTTTTGGGTAGTGTTGTAGTGTTTGGGTAGTGTAGGGTCATGCTGGGGGTAGTGTTTTAGGGTTTAGGGTAGTGTTGTAGTGTTTGGGTAGTGTAGGGTCATGCTGGGGTGTAGTGTTTTAGGGTTTAGGGTAGTGTTGTAGTGTTTGCGTAGTGTAGGGTCATGCTGGGGTGTAGTGTTTTAGGGTTTAGGGTAGTGTTATAGTGTTTGCGTAGTGTAGGGTCATGCTGGGGGTAGTGTTTTAGGGTTTTGGGTCGTGTTGTAGTGTTTGGGTAGTGTAGGGTCATGCTGGGGGTAGTGTTTTAGGGTTTAGGGTAGTGTTGTAGTGTTTGGGTAGTGTAGGGTCATGCTGGGGTGTAGTGTTTTAGGGTTTTGGGTAGTGTTGTAGTGTTTGCGTAGTGTAGGGTCATGCTGGGGTGTAGTGTTTTAGGGTTTTGGGTAGTGTTGTAGTGTTTGCGTAGTGTAGGGTCATGCTGGGGGTAGTGTTTTAGGGTTTAGGGTAGTGTTGTAGTGTTTGCGTAGTGTAGGGTCATGCTGGGTGTAGTGTTTTAGGGTTTAGGGTAGTGTTGTAGTGTTTGCGTAGTGTAGGGTCATGCTGGGGGTAGTGTTTTAGGGTTTTGGGTAGTGTTGTAGTGTTTGCTTAGTGTAGGGTCATGCTGGGGGTAGTGTTTTAGGGTTTAAGGTAGTGTTGTAGTGTTTGCGTAGTGTAGGGTCATGCTGGGGGTAGTGTTTTAGGGTTTAGGGTAGTGTTGTAGTGTTTGCGTAGTGTAGGGTCATGCTGGGGGTAGTGTTTTAGGGTTTAGGGTAGTGTTGTAGTGTTTGCGTAGTGTAGGGTCATGCTGGGGGTAGTGTTTTAGGGTTTAGGGTAGTGTTGTAGTGTTTGCGTAGTGTAGGGTCATGCTGGGGTGTAGTGTTTTAGGGTTTTGGGTAGTGTTGTAGTGTTTGCGTAGTGTAGGGTCATGATGGGGGTAGTGTTTTAGGGTTTAGGGTAGTGTTGTAGTGTTTGCGTAGTGTAGGGTCATGCTGGGGTGTAGTGTTTTAGGGTTTTGGGTAGTGTTGTAGTGTTTGCGTAGTGTAGGGTCATGCTGGGGGTAGTGTTTTAGGGTTTAGGGTAGTGTTGTAGTGTTTGCATAGTGTAGGGTCATGCTGGGGGTAGTGTTTTAGGGTTTAGGGTAGTGTTGTAGTGTTTGCGTAGTGTAGGGTCATGCTGGGGGTAGTGTTTTAGGGTTTAGGGTAGTGTTGTAGTGTTTGCGTAGTGTAGGGTCATGCTGGGGTGTAGTTTTTAGGGTTTTGGGTAGTGTTGTAGTGTTTGCGCAGTGTAGGGTCATGCTGGGGGTAGTGTTTTAGGGTTTTGGGTAGTGTTGTAGTGTTTGCGTAGTGTAGGGTCATGCTGGGGGTAGTGTTTTAGGGTTTAGGGTAGTGTTGTAGTGTTTGCGTAGTGTAGGGTCATGCTGGGGGTAGTATTTTAGAGTTTAGGGTAGTGTTGTAGTGTTTGCGTAGTGTAGGGTCATGCTGGGGGTAGTGTTTTAGGGTTTTGGGTAGTGTTGTAGTGTTTGCGTAGTGTAGGGTCATGCTGGGGTGTAGTGTTTTAGGGTTTTGGGTAGTGTTGTAGTGTTTGCGTAGTGTAGGGTCATGCTGGGGGTAGTGTTTTAGGGTTTTGGGTTGTGTTGTAGTGTTTGCGTAGTGTAGGGTCATGCTGGGGGTAGTGTTTTAGGGTTTAGGGTAGTGTTGTAGTGTTTGCTTAGTGTAGGGTCATGCTGGGGGTAGTGTTTTAGGGTTTAGGGTAGTGTTGTAAATGTAAATGTAAATGTAGTATACTTGTAAAGCGCACAGCTGCCCCAGCAACGGGGCGTCCCGGCGCTGTATAACTCTGGGGAACCCGTCCTGGCTTTCCCTGTGGGATGGTCCCTGCTGGGAGTCCCCAAGGTGGAGCCAGGCATCCCCGGAATTGGTGGGGCCGTTGTGGAGATTAGGCAAGCTAATGCCCAGAGTTGCCGAGTGGAACCCCTGATTAGAGTAAGCACTGAAGCGAGAATTATCAAGTCCGCTGACCACGGTCCACAACCCTGCCACGTCGAGAATTGAACCCTGGTCCCGGGCTGACTTCTGCTCTCAGACCTGCCGCCTCTAACCAGTGAGCCACACTACTCCTGTAGTGTTTGCGTAGTGTAGGGTCATGCTGGGGGTAGTGTTTTAGGGTTTTGGGTAGTGTTGTAGTGTTTGGGTAGTGTAGGGTCATGCTGGGGGTAGTGTTTTAGGGTTTAGGGTAGTGTTGTAGTGTTTGGGTAGTGTAGGGTCATGCTGGGGTGTAGTGTTTTAGGGTTTAGGGTAGTGTTGTAGTGTTTGCGTAGTGTAGGGTCATGCTGGGGTGTAGTGTTTTAGGGTTTAGGGTAGTGTTGTAGTGTTTGCGTAGTGTAGGGTCATGCTGGGGGTAGTGTTTTAGGGTTTTGGGTAGTGTTGTAGTGTTTGGGTAGTGTAGGGTCATGCTGGGGGTAGTGTTTTAGGGTTTAGGGTAGTGTTGTAGTGTTTGGGTAGTGTAGGGTCATGCTGGGGTGTAGTGTTTTAGGGTTTTGGGTAGTGTTGTAGTGTTTGCGTAGTGTAGGGTCATGCTGGGCTGTAGTGTTTTAGGGTTTTGGGTAGTGTTGTAGTGTTTGCGTAGTGTAGGGTCATGCTGGGGGTAGTGTTTTAGGGTTTAGGGTAGTGTTGTAGTGTTTGCGTAGTGTAGGGTCATGCTGGGTGTAGTGTTTTAGGGTTTAGGGTAGTGTTGTAGTGTTTGCGTAGTGTAGGGTCATGCTGGGGGTAGTGTTTTAGGGTTTTGGGTAGTGTTGTAGTGTTTGCGTAGTGTAGGGTCATGCTGGGGGTAGTGTTTTAGGGTTTAAGGTAGTGTTGTAGTGTTTGCGTAGTGTAGGGTCATGCTGGGGGAAGTATTTTAGGGTTTAGGGTAGTGTTGTAGTGTTTGCGTAGTGTAGGGTCATGCTGGGGGTAGTGTTTTAGGGTTTAGGGTAGTGTTGTAGTGTTTGCGTAGTGTAGGGTCATGCTGGGGGTAGTGTTTTAGGGTTTAGGGTAGTGTTGTAGTGTTTGCGTAGTGTAGGGTCATGCTGGGGTGTAGTGTTTTAGGGTTTTGGGTAGTGTTGTAGTGTTTGCGTAGTGTAGGGTCATGCTGGGGGTAGTGTTTTAGGGTTTAGGGTAGTGTTGTAGTGTTTGCGTAGTGTAGGGTCATGCTGGGGTGTAGTGTTTTAGGGTTTTGGGTAGTGTTGTAGTGTTTGCGTAGTGTAGGGTCATGCTGGGGGTAGTATTTTAGGGTTTAGGGTAGTGTTGTAGTGTTTGCATAGTGTAGGGTAATGCTGGGGGTAGTGTTTTAGGGTTTAGGGTAGTGTTGTAGTGTTTGCGTAGTGTAGGGTCATGCTGGGGGTAGTGTTTTAGGGTTTAGTTTAGTTTAGTTTAAAGGAGTTTGTAGAGCGCATGGTAACACCTCCCGGCGTGTCCCCGCGCTATAGAGAAAGAAAGCAGCAGCAGAGGAAAAAAGAAAGAGCCAGTTCACACAGCAAAGAGGCAAGTTTTCAGCTTCTTCCTAAATATGATTTCATTACTCTCCAACCTGATATCTAGAGGCAGGAGGTTCCATTGTCTGGCAGCTAAGGTGCGGAATGATCTGCCACCCATTTTAGCTTTTTTGGGGCAGGTAGTTTTAAGTAGACCCATTCCTTTGGATCTAAGAGATCTGTTGGGTTCGTACACAGACACCAAATCAGACATATATGCCGGCGCTCTGTGATGAATTATTTTATGGCACCAGAGCATTGCTTTATAAACAATCCTCTTACTGATCGGTAACCAGTGGAGGGCTGCTAGAGAGGGACGTGAGGGAGCACGGCGGGGAAGCCTTAGCACCAGGCGAGCTGCCGAGGTTTGTAGAACCTGTAGTTTGTTTATGTTTTTCACTGAAGTCCCCATGAGTAGTACATTACCGTAATCAATGCGGGACGTTATTAGTGCCTGCGTCATGGTACGCCTAGAGTTAGTGGGTAACAGGTCGAGGGTGCGGTTGAGGGTTTTCATCACCCCAAAACATTTGCCAACAGTCCTCTTTACGTGGCTGTCAAAGGACAGTTTATTGTCCACCCATACACCTAAGTTCTTCGCCTCTTGTGCAGGCGTGGGCAGGGGACCCAGACAACTGGGCCACCACTCTTTCGTCCATTTGACCTCATTTCCTCCCATAATGAGGACCTCTGTTTTTGTCCCATTTAATTTCAAACAGTGTTCATTCATCCACATAGCTAGTTTGGACATGCAGGCGTTGAAGTTATCAGCTTCCTTAGAAGGGGCATGGGTCAGGGATATGAGAAGTTGCGTGTCGTCGGCGTAAGAGACAAGCTCTACGCCGAACGATTGCACCACTTCTGCCAGAGGGGCCATGTAGAGATTGAACAGGGTAGGACTCAGGGCAGAGCCCTGAGGAACCCCCTGTTCCAGCATCACCCTGTCAGAGAGGAAAGTCCCTCTTTGAACCTGGAAGGTCCTGTTAATCAGGAAAGATTTCAGCCAACCCAGTGCCTTGTTGGTGACACCCGCTTTATTTAGACACTGTAGCAAGATGGAGTGTGCTACAGTGTCAAAAGCGGCACTGAGATCAAGCATGATGAGGGCCATTGTCTTTCCCTTATCTGCTCCTTCACGTAAGGTTTCAGTGGCCCTCAAGAGAGCTGTCTCCGTAGAGAAGCCAGTTCTGAAACCCGACTGAGATTTATGGAAAACATTATGGTTCTCAAGGTGTTCCATAAGTTGACTGTTAGCGATTTTCTCTGCTAACTTGGCCACGTAAGGTAGCAGGGATATGGGTCGTAGGTTGTCCATTATGTCCAAGCTGATGTTTGATTTTTTCTTAATGGGTAATACTATTGCCTGTTTCCACTCCTCCGGGAGGCAGGAGGTAGTAAAGGAAGCGTGTAATAAGTGCCTGAAATGAGGCTCTAGTACAGGAAAGGCTTCGGCTAAAATTTTCGGGGGTGCTGGATCCCTAGGGGATCCTGATTTAATTTTTTTGCACATTTTGGACAGGATTTCATAGGAAGGGACTGTAAAAGAGTTTAAACATACAGGTGTATTTACAAGTTTGTCATTTTCGATAAAATCCATGGCCGAATCTGTCTGGTTAGAGAAACTAGAATAGATTTTATGTATTTTGCCTGCAAAATATTGTGCAATATTGTTGCACACTTCCACCGAGTCATAGTGCGCGGGGGAAGTCACGTCCACTATGGATATCTCTTTATATATCAGAAACAGTTCCTTGGAGGAATTGCCTGCTTCCATAATGCGGGTGTGATAATGCTCTGCTTTGGCCAAACGAACTGATTTATAATATTCTCTCTGTGTTGTTTTATATTGTGTTTTAATATCAGCACAGAGATTCTGGCGCCAAGCTCTCTCGAGTTTCTTACAAGCCGTTTTCATGGCTTGCAGTTCTTGGCTAAACCAAGGAGCAGTTTTCTTAGGTCTCCTGGCATTGGACAGGGTACGACTTGGGGCTGTGATGTCCAGGGCCTTGGTGACGATGTTGTTTAAATTGTCATTAGCTGCCTCACAGTCGACCCCTTTGGGAGGGCCTTCGTCATGTACAATTTGCTTAAATGAATCAAGGGAGAAGTTCTTCCATTTCCTGCGTTTGTATCGCAGGGATTGATGCCGAACAATTTCCGTTCTGTCAAGCTGTAATGTGATGGGAATAATATAATGGTCCGACCAGGGTATGGGTATAGGATCAGAGGTATGCACTCCCTGCCAATTACTAAAAACGGGGTCTAGAAGGTGTCCTAATTGATGAGAAGGCTCATTATTTATTTGATCAAGCTGAATAGATTGCAAATCCATCCGGATATCATCAGCGTTTTTATCTAGATGATCTTCGAAATGAGCATTGAGATCCCCTAGCATTAACAGTCTGGATTTCCTCAGTGCTAGATGAGTGACCGCTTCCATTAGGGTCGATGTAAACTCATGTAGTGTACCTGGCGGTCGGTATATCAAAATGCCAGAGATCGAATGATTGGGGCCAGTGTTAATTGTGAAGGTGCCGGCTTCACTGTGATCAACCTGAGTGTGTACTAGGGAACAGACTAGAGGAGCTTTCGTGGCTATGGCGATGCCGCCTCCTCTGCCATCCTGTCTGTCCAATCTAGCTAGGGAATAGCCGTTGGGCATGGCCTGGATGATGTCCGGATCCGAGTGATCATCTAGCCAGGTTTCAGTTAGAAAGAGGATCTGAAGATTTAGGTCTTCTAGTAAATGGTAGATTTCTAAAGCATGCTTCCGTAGAGATCTACAGTTCAATAGTGCAGCTTTGATGATAGGGCCCGAGTTAGTGTCAGGGATTTGAGGAAGGGGTACAAAGCGGCACCTCGTGCATTCTGTAAGTGACTGGGCAGACATTGCGTGTTTGCAATCGATAGGTGTGTCTGGTTGAGAGCAAGTAGTGCGTATCTGCCATACCTTATGGTGTTTTGAGTTGAACTGCCAGGGGTTGTGGCCCCGAGCCCCAGACTGCCGCTGACGGGCGCAGACGGGCTGGACTTTGGCTCGACTTCGGCAGTGTTGTAGTGTTTGCGTAGTGTAGGGTCATGCTGGGGTGTAGTTTTTAGGGTTTTGGGTAGTGTTGTAGTGTTTGCGCAGTGTAGGGTCATGCTGGGGGTAGTGTTTTAGGGTTTTGGGTAGTGTTGTAGTGTTTGCGTAGTGTAGGGTCATGCTGGGGGTAGTGTTTTAGGGTTTAGGGTAGTGTTGTAGTGTTTGCGTAGTGTAGGGTCATGCTGGGGGTAGTGTTTTAGAGTTTAGGGTAGTGTTGTAGTGTTTGTGTAGTGTAGGGTCATGCTGGGGGTAGTGTTTTAGGGTTTAGGGTAGTGTTGTAGTGTTTGCGTAGTGTAGGGTCATGCTGGGGGTAGTGTTTTAGAGTTTAGGGTAGTGTTGTAGTGTTTGTGTAGTGTAGGGTCATGCTGGGGGTAGTGTTTTAGGGTTTAGGGTAGTGTTGTAGTGTTTGCATAGTGTAGGGTCATGCTGGGGGTAGTGTTTTAGGGTTTAGGGTTGTGTTGTAGTGTTTGTGTAGTGTAGGGTCATGCTGAGGGTAGTGTTTTAGGGTTTAGGGTAGTGTTGTAGTGTTTGCGTAGTGTAGGGTCATGCTGGGGTGTAGTGTTTTAGTGTTTTGGGTAGTGTTGTAGTGTTTGCGTAGTGTAGGGTCATGCTGAGGGTAGTGTTTTAGGGTTTAGGGTAGTGTTGTAGTGTTTGCGTAGTGTAGGGTCATGCTGGGGGTAGTGTTTTAGGGTTTAGGGTAGTGTTGTAGTGTTTGTGTAGTGTAGGGTCATGCTGGGGGTAGTGTTTTAGGGTTTAGGGTAGTTTAGTTGTTTAGTGTATGCTAAAGGCATATTCGTTCTAAAAGTTTTCGTTATTTTAATTTGCGGCCTAATAGTACATGCGGGATTTTTTATGAGGACTGATGGTATGCAGACTGATGGTATGCGGGATTTCGTCATATATTCGCTAATCATACTTTCTATGGCAAAATGAACCCCCTCATTTTGTTCCTTTTTAAATTAAATGTTTTAAGAGTTACCACTTTATTCCAATCAAGATGGCTTCAGGTGTGCCATACCTTTGTAATAAGTAGGACTGTTAGCACTCTAGTTGTTCTTTAGAACACTCTGGGACATTCTGTCATTGGGCTATAGTTGGGCTACATCTGGCTGATATTTGGGCTACATTTGTTTTTTTTGTCTCTGGTGGCCATCTTTGGGCTACATTGGGCTACATTGGGCTACATTGGGCTACATTTGGGCTCCAACATATATATAGCCCAATGTAGCCCAATATATATTTTTCAAAGTTAATTTTCGTAAAAATCCACTGGAGCATATATCTTGAGACATAGCAAAGGCACATCGGGCTACCAGTCCCTACAATTTTGCCAAGTTTGGTGTAAATCCATTCAGCCGTTCGGGCTAAAAGTGAGGCCAACAGCCCTATGGAAAATTGCATGGGAAAAACACGTTTTGGGACCCCCCTTTTTTCTCGGTCCCCCCTTGACGAAACCCCCCCATATTTTCAGGGGCTGCTCAGAAACAAAATGTTCCATTTTCCTGAAAATGTCAGCCAATTCTGTCCTCAAACGCCAAAGTTATTCGACAAAGAATTTTCAAAAATCCCATAGGAAAAAAATCCTAACTATATATACCTACTGGCTATCGCCAGTAGGTAATATATATATATATATGTATATTACCTACTGGCGGTCGCCAGTAGGTATATATAGTTAGGATTTTTTCTCTATGGGTTTTTTGAAAATTCTATGTCTAATAACTTTGGCGTTTGTGGACGGAATTGGCTGAAATTTTCAGGAAAATGGCACATTTTGTTTCTGAGCAGCCCCTGAAAATTTTGGGGGGGTTCGTCAAGGGGGGGCCGAGAAAAAAGGGGGTCCCAAAACGCGTTTTTCCCATGTTAATTTCCATAGGGCGGTTGGCCTCACTTTTAGCCCGAACGGCTGAATGGATTTGCACGAAACTTGGCAAAATTGTAGGGACTGGTAGCCCGATGTGCCTTTTGTAGGTCTCAATATATGTGCTTCAGTGGATTTTGAGAAATTAATGTTCAAAAAAAGATATATATCTGTAGCAGCGGACTGGGCAGCGCTCCGCTACGCGTACTTTTCGCGCAACGGAGCTTTGTGAAGCGAAGCTGATTGGTTCTCCGGCGTCTGTCAACATTCCAAACAGTCCGTAGCGGCCGCCATCTTGTCTCTCGGTAGGATCGAGAGACAAGAGGAGGCCAAAGCGAAGGGGCAAATGACCATAAGGGGGCATAGTACATTGTCGCTCACCCCCTAGGTTTGATGTGGAGGTTTTAAAAGGGCCCCGCGGGGCAAAAAAAAATAAACATAATAATAATCGAACAGCTGAATGGATTTGCACGAAACTTGGCAAAATTGTAGGGACTGGTAGCCCGATGTGCCTTTGCTAGATCTCAATATATGTGCTCCAGTGGATTTTGAGAAATTAACGTTCAAAAAAAGGTATATATCTGTAACAGCGCACCGCTTCGCGTACTTTTCGCGTTACGGAGCTTTGCGAAGCGAAGCTGATTGGCTCTCCGGTGTCTGTAAACATTCCAAACAGTCCGTAGCGGCCGCCATCTTGTCTCTCGGTAGGATCGAACAGCTGAATGGATTTGCACGAAACTTGGCAAAATTGTAGGGACTGGTAGCCCGATGTGCCTTTGCTAGGTCTCAATATATGTGCTTCAGTGCATTTTGAGAAATTAACGTTCAGAAACAAGATATATATCTGTAACAGCGCTCCGCTTCGCGGAGATAAAATTATATGTGTATTACCTAGCTGTTGCTAACACCAGTTAGCGACGGCTAGTAGAAGATAGCGACCATCTTGGGCCCCACTTTGCATGTGAGTGATATTTATCACTAATGACATGCAAAGTGGGCATGCCAAGATGTTAGCGACTGGAAACAGTCGCTAACATCGCTATCTCCTATTATCAACTTTTGGAAATATTCGAGATAAGGGCGAATATCTCCAAAAGCTACCACCTGCCCTGAGCAGTTCTTAGCCATGTTATCCAATGGGAGGTGGATAACATGGCTAAGAGCATTAGCTCGGTAATGCATGAATATCGCTGAGTTTTCAGCGATATTAATGCATTGCGGTCGTTTTTTATCGTATTTCCGATAAACCTTGATAATAGCAAGGTTTATCTGCGATAATTTCTGACGGTAAAAAAATCGTTGCTAAGCATCGTTAGGGATAAATATCGCTTAACTTTGGTAATATGCCCCAACGTCTGTTAACGTTCGATTCGAAGGAAATCAGGAAGTGTTGAAAAACATTGTCTGCGCCATCTTGTCTTTTTTCAAATGCCACACTTTTGTCGTGCACGGCAGCCATTTTAGATGCCTTGACCAGACCCACTCTGTGCACGCTGTCGATCCTTAGCATGGCTCCCCACCCTCGCAAGCATCTCCCCCAGGCAGTGGTCACCCCCGCTCTCTGTCTTATGCATGGGTAATAAACCTCCCCCATCTGCGCTGCTGTTCCCTGAGAATCACACCCTGTGCCCGCCCGACACCTCCCTTTCGCCCTATTCACTACCGCACCCTCTGACACTCCTTTTCCTCTGTGTCCGATTGTCCAGGCCGGTCCTAGGCTATCAGCTAGCCCTGCAGATGTAGTTTATGGCCACAGCTGTAAAGAATCACCCCTCTTCAAAGGAGTTATAGTAGATCAAGGCCCACACTCGATGAGATCCGTCACAGCAGAAGCGTTGCTATTATCTGAAAACCATCCTGTATTGTGATTGGGGAGGGGACCGAGCCTGAAGCGGAAGATTCCAGGGATGACTGTTTGTACATCAAAGTTTTTACAATTATGTGTCACATTAAAAATATATAGCACTCCGACAAAGTAGTAAGATTATAAAACTTTAATAATTTATAAATATATACAAGAAAACAAAAATAGTAATAACATATAAACATTTTTAGGGAAAAACAACGAAGTAGCGGTCGGCTGTGCGAATAGTCCCAACGCAGCACAACGTCCAGATTTCCAGCGTGGGGCGTCGCGGGGGGTGGGTCATCAGTAGCAAACTGTTGTGCGAATAGTTCCAAGGCAGCAGAACGCGCCGAAATCTAGATGACACGAAAGTGATGTCTAGTAAGTTGCCACCCAGCAAATAACGGCATGGGGCGTCGCGGGGGGTGGGTCATCAGTAGCAAACTGTTGCGCGAATAGTTCCAAGGCAGCAGAACGATGGCACCAAGGTGATGTCCAGTAAGTTGCCGCACTGGTTTTGGTATCCTACAATGCTGCTCCGAATAACGGCGTGGAGCGCCCCGGGGGAGGCGGCGTGAACGGGCCTCTCCAGGTGGAGTGTCATCTGTTGTAGTGGGGCGCCCCTTTACCGTTTCAGTTGCCATTCCGTCCGTTTTTGGTCCACTGTGTCAAAAGCCGCAATTCAGCTGAGTTGCGCCCACTCTTGCGGTGCAGCGATAGGCGGCTGTCACAGGACTCTCAAAATGGCGGCAGGCTGTTTCCTTTTTGGGCCTGGTCCACTGAAATGGCCCTGGGACACCTTGGAAATCGGACGCTTGTCTGCTAGGTCTTGGACCCCATTCTCGAAAGCGTCCCCTCCGCCTTGAGAATTCATCAAAAGTTTTGGGGGCTCCGACTCCTGCAGGCTTCTGGTGGGGAGCGGCTGCCATGATTGCTCGCGGAATGACCACGACGGAGCTACGAGATGGTGGTGCTCTCATGCTGACGCCAGTTTCAGTCTGAAACATCCAGAAACAAGGTGGGGCTTTCATCGTTTGGGAAAAAAAAAAAGTTTTCATCCTATGAAAAGTGTTGTTTTTAGGTCACATGATCATGCCTTCCATCATTAGGAAACCAAAAGTAAAATGAACCAATGAAAAGTTTTATAAACAAGTCACATGACCTGTTATGCGGCATAGGGTATAAAATGCGGAGAAAATACGTTGGCACGTGAGGCGGCGTCAGTAGCGGACCGATGTGCGAATAGGCCGAAGGCAACACAACGCGCCAAGATCCGGATGGCACCGAGGTGGTGTCCAGCAAGTTGCAGCACTGGTGTGGCCATCCTACAATGCTGAAAGTCGGCGTGGGGCGCCCCGTTGGCCTGTGAGTTTGCGTCAGTAGCGGACCGATGTGCGAATAGGCCGAAGGCAGCACAACGTGCCAAGATCCGGATGGCACCGAGGTGGTGTCTAGTAAGTTGCCGCACTGGTGTGGCCATCCAACAATGCTGAAAGTCGGCGTGGGGCGCCCCGTTGGCCTGTGAGTTTGCGTCAGTAGCGGACCGATGTGCGAATAGGCCGAAGGCAGCACAACGCGCCAAGATCCGGATGGCACCGAGGTGGTGTCTAGTAAGTTGCCGCACTGGTGTGGCCATCCTACAATGCTGAAAGTCGGCGTGGGGCGCCCCGTTGGCCTGTGAGATGGCGTCAGTAGCGGACCGATGTGTGAATGGGGCCGAAGGCAGCGCAACAATATTTTCTACTATATTTCCGGAGTAGAAGACACCACAAGGCGCTGAGATGCCAAGATCCGGATGGCACCGAGGTGGTGTCTAGCAAGTTGTGGCACTGGTGTGGCCATCGTACAATGGTAAAAGTCGGCGTGGGGCGCCCTGTTGGCCTGTGAGATGGTGTCAGTAGCGGACTGATGTGTGAATGGGGCCAAAGGCAGCGCAACAATATTTTCTACTATATTTTCGGAGTAGAAGACACCACAAGGCGCTGAGATGCCAAGATCCGGATGGCACCGAGGTGATGTGTAAGTTGCGGACCGATGTGCGAATGGGGCCAAAGGCAGCTCAACAAAATTTTCTGAAGAGAATACACCACAAGGCGCTGAGATGCCAAGATCCGGATGGCACCGAGGTGATGTCTAAGTTGCGGACCGATGTGCGAATGGGGCCAAAGGTAGCGTAACAAGATTTTCTGTATGGAAGATACCACTAGGCGTTGAGATGCCAAGATTCGGATGGCACCGAGGTGATGTCTAGCAAGTTGTGCCACTGGTGTGGCCATCGTACAATGGTAAAAGTCGGCGTGGGGCGCCCTATTGGCTTGTGAGATGGTGTCAGTAGCGGACTGATGTGCGAATGGGGCCAAAGGCAGCGCAACAATATTTTCTGACTGACACCACAAGGCGCTGAGATGCCAAGATCCGGATGGCATCGAGGTGATGTCTAAGTTGCGGACTGATGTGCGAATGGGGCCAAAGGCAGCGTAACAATATTTTCTGTATGGAAGATACCACTAGGCGTTGAGATGCCAAGATTCGGATGGCACCGAGGTGATGTCTAGCAAGTTGGTGTGGTCATCCTACAATGCTGAAACTCGGCGTGGGTCACCCCATTAGCCTGTGAGATGGCGTCAGTAGCGGACCGATGTGCGAATAGGCCGAAGGCAGCACAACGCGCCAAGATCCGGATGTCACCGTGGTGGTTTCATAGTTGAGAGGCACTTCATCTGCAGTGGGGCGCCGAGATCCGGATGGCACCGAGGTGATGTCTAGCAAGTTGCTGTACTTGTGTGGTCATCCTACAATGCTGAAACTCGGCGTGGGTCGCCCCATTAGCCTGTGAGATAGCTGTTCTTTGGATTTGGGCCTGGTCCACTAAAATGGCCCTGGGACACCTAAGAACTCGAACGCTCGATTTTTTTTTCCTTTCCTGTACATGCAAAAAAAGGTAAATGCCCGGTATGTTACACGCTTCATCTGCCACGATGAACTCTCCAGAGGAACCAAAAAAATATATAGTTGTGGTAACTATACCATGCATCGTCATATGGAGAGGTGGCACCAATTAATTATAGTGCTGCATAAAAGAGAGATTTGGAGGAGAACCCCTGACCTGCTAGTACATTCATTAAAGAAGTGGCACTGAGAGCTTCAGAGGCAAGGGAAACGGTCCCAAATATTTAGAAGAACTTTGGAAAGATTAAAATGACATGTTTAGATTGTGGTAAATTAATTTCATGTGGGCAGATGAGTGTTACTCTAATAAATACAGCATATGAACATCATCATAGTCGATGGTTGGTAGAGACATTTTGACTATATCCTGGACCTGCCCGTCCTCGCCCAAAATGGCGCCGGAATAAATGGGACTCGTAACTCCTTGTTGTGTACTGGTTGCACAACCTTGATATCACGAGATACGTATGCAGTTTTGAAGCACATGGCAGGCGGGGACGAGAATTGATTGAATATTTCGACATCCCTATTGATATTAAGTTCTGATGTGTTATTGATTACTGTACTGTTGAAAATTCGAATTAACGTCACCCATGGTACTTGCCCGCAAATGTATATCTAGATAATTTTATTGTAACTGGCCCTGTCGTATTTTAATTATAAAATGTACGTCCACCGATTCCGTAGCTGTTAGACACCTTAGTTTTTGCAACCTAATGGCCCGCCCGTTACGTTCCTCTACAGTGTAAATGTCTATTCATCATATACGATTACAGTTTGCTCCGTGGCAGGCCCACGTGGTTATAGGCTCGTATTTGTATAATGAAATTTTCACAATAAAGGTTTTTAAAAGAAAACATGGTAGTAGTGTATACATTGGTAAAGTTTTTAATAATAGTCACTGTTTTAGAATCAGTAAAAGGCAAGTGAAATAAAGCAGACCAATTACATGAAGGGTAAAAGGTATAATACGAAGGAACGCAGTAAAGATAAATGGTCAAGGGCTGTTGTGTTTTCTACTCCTGCAACATAAAGTGATCGATAAGAATCTCATATTCAGGCGTATCGGCGACTAAGACAGCAGGTCGACCCTCTTTTGCTCAACGGCTCCGTCATGGGACGAAGAAACGCTCTTTTTCTTGAAAAAAGAATATATTTTACTTGCAGGAAAGTTGTAAATTTTCCGGGAAAGTACATTAGCCTGGAACATTATAACATATATTTAAGAGAAAATAATGTTCGGAAGTAATTAAAAGCGTAATTTTTAGGTGATATGACCAAGGCTTTCATCATTAGAATAAGAAAAGTAAAATGAACCAATGAAAAGTTTTATTAACAAGTCACATGACTTGTTATGCTTACGTTACGCGCTGCGCGCCCCGGATGACTTCCGGATGCGCTAACGCGGCGCGTCATATGACGCATTACGCGACAACGCAGGTCCAGAATATAGTCAAAATGTCTCCACCAACCAGCGGTCGAAACACAACCCCTTTCAGCAGGCTAAATAGTTCTGTTAAATGACAACAGAAGGGACAGGCAACAAGAACCATCAGTCAAAGAGGGGAGGGCTAGTTCTTCTCTACCGGGTTACATTGGGGCGCTACCGGAACTGATCGAATTGGTAGTCTACAGTGTTTCTGGATGTTTCAGACCGAAGCTGGGGTTAGCATGAGAGCAGCACCATTTCGTAGCTCCGTTGTGGCCATTCCGCAACCAATCATGGCAGCCGCTCTTTATCGTTATTTTGGGCGGGGTGGGTGGCGGAGCCGAGCTGTTTTGCAGCCATCATTGTGTGGAGTTCAGTTCATCTCACTAGTTTTGTATTTGTCATGAGGGGTTGTTCCTAATGTTTCTATTTTAGCGAGGTCAAAAAGAGATCCCATTAGTGGCCTACTGATTTTGCTCGATTCCTTTTCTTTTTTTTTACACGATTTTTCGTTATCTGCAAAGACTAAACAGAGTATTGCGACTCTGTGTTTGTTTGTAAATAGAGAATGAACCAAAGAGAACTAATTCTAAAACAGTAAATACTTGGATAACAATCAATCAAATGGAGAGAGAAGCAGGCACGACGGATTACAACGGGGGCAAAGGCCTGCGTTAACTACCTTTCACTATCTGCAAAGAGAGAGTACTCCTAATAGAAATGAGGGGGGGGGGCACCATTCAAAGCAGATCAGTGTGCATAAACACGAAAATGTTTTCACTTACCACGTACTTGACATTCGACAGCTTATGATATTTGCTATTAAAAAACCATTGAAATTCACTTAAAAAACCATAGGTTATAGACCATATATAGTTAGGAATTAGCATTTACAAAACCTTGAAAATTCACTGAAAAAACCATAGGTTATAGACCATATATAGTTAGGAATTAGCATTTAAAAAACCTTATTTTACTCACACAAAACCATTGAAATTCCATATATAGTTAGTTGCACTAACTATATATTGCGCACCCGCAATCCACTGCTGATCATGTCACATATTACATCATTCATGACATGGTCAGTGACATCACTGATGACATCACTGATGACATCTCAAATGACATCACTGATGACATCACTGATGACATCTCATTTGACATCAATGACCACATCACTGATGATATCATTCATGTGACAATACAATGCATCTCCTCACATTTTAATATAACCTCTGTTTCACCCAGTGTTAAATACAGAGTATAATTTTTGAAACCATTGACACACCAATACTAGTTACTACATACGTACTCACTGATTCCTACGTCTACACACACATTCACTCATTCACCCATACAATCATTCATACATACAATCACTCATCTTTACAACACTATCATATGCACTCATACACCTTTACAGACACTCACACTCTGCCACTCATCCATGGAGTTACTCACACACCTAGTCAGTCCTGTAAAGAATCAATCACACTTCCATTTTCTTGTCTATACAGTTAAACATAGAGCACCTTACATTTTCAAACATATAGTAACACATACTTACTTTCTTATACAATCATTGATACAAGTACACATTGATCTGCACAGAGTCACACACCTCCCAGCCAGCCACACACACACACTCAGTCTCCCATACAAATACTTGGACAATCAATCAATAACCCATATAGTTAATCATATAGCTACTGATCAACACATGCAGTAGTTTACAGAACAACAGACATAATGATGCACAAATTAAGACAGTTTAGTCACTAACCCATGCACTCAGTGAGACACATTTAATCACTCACTCATACATTCAGTCATGCACCTACTAAATCCTTCGTCCAGACAGTTATACATCTACTCATTCTTCAATATCTAAAACATATTTAAACTTTACAGAAACACACAGTCACTGGATGATGTCATCAGTGATGTCATCAGTGATGTCATTTGAGATGTCATCAGTGATGTCATCAGTGATGTCACTGACCATGTCATGAATGATGTAATATGTGACATCATCAGCAGTGGATTGCGGGTGCGCGATATATAGTTAGTGCAACTAACTATATATGGAATTTCAATGGTTTTGTGTGAGTAAAATAAGGTTTTGTAAATGCTAATTCCTAACTATATATGGTCTATAACCTATGGTTTTTTAAGTGAATATATATATATATATATATATATATATATATATATATATATATTCACTGAAAAAAACATAGGTTATAGACCATATATAGTTAGGAATTAGCATTTACAAAACCTTGAAAATTCACTGAAAAAACCATAGGTTATAGACCATATATAGTTAGGAATTAGCATTTACAAAACCTTATTTTACTCACACAAAACCATTGAAATTCCATATATAGTTAGTTGCACTAACTATATATCGCGCACCCGCAATCCACTGCTGATGATGTCACATATTACATCATTCATGACATGGTCAGTGACATCACTGATGACATCACTGATGACATCTCAAATGACATCACTGATGACATCACTGATGACATCACTGATGACAACATCCAGTGACTGTATGTTTCTGTAAAGTTAAAATGTGTCTTACATATTGAAGAATGAGTGCAAGTATAAGTGTCTGGACAAAGGATTTAGTAGGTGCATGACTGAATGTATGAGTGAGTGATTAAATGTGTCTCACTGAGTGCATGGGTTAGTGACTAAACTGTCTTAATTTGTGCATCATTATGTCTGTTGTTCTGTAAACTGCTGCATGTGTTGATCAGTAGCTATATGATTAACTATATGGGTTACTGATTGATTATCCAAGTATTTGCATGGGAGACTGAGTGTGTGTGTGGCTGGCTGGGAGGTGTGTGACTCTGTGCAGATCAATGTGTACTTGTATCAATCATTGTATAAGAAGGTAAGTGTGTGTTAGTATATGTTTGAAAATGTAAGGTGCTCTATGTTTAACTGTATAGACAAGAAAATGGAAGTGTCATTGATTCTTTACAGGACTGACTAGGTGTGTGAGTAACTCCATGGATGAGTGGCAGACTGTGAGTGTCTGTATAGGTGTATGAGTGCATATGATAGTGTTGTAAAGATGAGTGATTGTGTGTATGAATGATTGTATGGGTGAATGAGTGAATGTGTGTGTAGACATAGGAATCAGTGAGTGCGTATGTAGTAACTAGTATTGGTGTGTCAATGGTTTCAGAAATTATAGTCTGTATTTAACACTGGGTGAAACAGAGGTTATATTAAAATGTGAGGAGATGCATTGTATTGTCACATGAATGATATCATCAGTGATGTGGTCATTGATGTCAAATGAGATGTCATCAGTGATGTCATCAGTGATGTCATTTGAGATGTCATCAGTGATGTCATCAGTGATGTCACTGACCATGTCATGAATGATGTAATATGTGACATCATCAGCAGTGGATTGCGGGTGCGCGATATATAGTTAGTGCAACTAACTATATATGGAATTTCAATGGTTTTGTGTGAGTAAAATAAGGTTTTGTAAATGCTAATTCCTAACTATATATGGTCTATAACCTATGGTTTTTTCAGTGAATTTTCAAGGTTTTGTAAATGCTAATTCCTAACTATATATGGTCTATAACCTATGGTTTTTTCAGTGAATTTCATTGGTTTTTTAACAGCTAATATTTGTAGCTGTAAAATGTATTCTTCTTTAAATCCAAAAATATATTTTATATGTTTATTAATAATTTTTTTTTTTTATATTTTTTTTTCTTCGTTCCCGCTTCGCGAATCGGGAAGCTTCCCGTTAGCTGACCTTGATGCCGCGAAATAGACTGCGAGCCGGTAAACGTTTCTTTACCGCAACTGCCGCGTTAGAAAACAACATCGTGACGCCTCCCGTCCGCATGACGTTTCACGTTGTCGCGTGATACGTCATATGACGTGCTACGTTAGCGAACTGGTACGCGAAGCGAGTCGCAAAGCGCAGGTTTCTGGAAGCAAACCGGGAGGCCCTGCAAAGCGCTTAACGTAAACACAGCAGGTCATGTGACTTGGTAATAACACTTTTCATTGGTTCATTTCACTTTTGGTTTCCTAATGATGTAAGACTAGGTCATATCATCTAAAATGAACACTTTTCATTGGTTGAGAACTCTTGTTTTTCCCAAATGATGAAAATCCCTCCTTCTTTCCTCACTCTGACTTTCATCATTGTGAGAGAAAGACCCTTTGTTACCAGTGAGCAATGGCTTCTTTAGTAGCTTCAGCTGGTGCTTCCCCACCACCTCCACCACATCCAAGGAAGAGTGGACCACCTGCTCAAGTTATAATTCAACAAGAAGAGGAAGAAGAGGAACAGGACGACGAGCACGAAGAGAGGCAGTTTTTGCCTGAGGAGCCCAGGACGTCTCACCGGAAAGAAAACTTCATTTGGCAATTTTTAAAATTCCCAAAGGTCAGAAAAAAGTAAATGCAAGATACGTAACTTGCCTTATATGTCAAGATAGACTGTCCAGAGGGACCGACAAAAAATACAGCTTCGGAAACTACACAATGCATCGCCATATGACTAGGTGGCATCCTAACAACTACAGTGCTGCACAGTTTCGGAACGACCTAGATAGTCTCCCTATTATGGCCAGAAGATCTGTTGTACCGGAAGTAACGGGACCAGAGGGCAGGGAGATGGTGCCAAATATACAAATGAGATTTGGTGAAGTAAAACACATCTGCGTATATTGCGATGGATTCATTTGCTACGGAGAAAGAAGCATCACTCTGATCAACAGAGCTATTGACTATCATATGCAAGTTTGTACGAAACGCCCAAAATAATAAATACTTTTTTTTTGTTTTGTTGCTCCTGTTGAGCCCTTTACAATGAATCGTTTTCATTGCCCCCTCCAAGAAAACCCCAAAAAAATATAAAACTTGAGAAAAATTCAAAAAAAGTAAAAAAATGTTCAGAAAAATAATAAAAAAAATATAAAACAACAAAAACAATAAAAAAAAGTTCTTTTCAGAACTACCTCCCCGTTATTAAAAAATTGGTACAATATTTGGAACTGTGCCAACCTCTATTTCTCGTAGTTCGCTTCCCAGTTCGCTCGCCGGTACGCGAACCGGAAGCGAACCAAAAACAGTAAGTATAAGGGAAGGAAACAGACACTTATGTTAAAAGAAAGACAGCTATAGGGGAGTAAACTAGAGATACTATTACCCGTAATCCACTGCTGATGATGTCACATATTACATCATTCATGACATGCTCAGTGACATCATCAGCAGAGGATTGCGGGTTTTTTGGCAACGTGCCTTATCCACGGTTTAATAATGCTGCCTTTTGCTTTATATAAGTTTTCAAATTGTATGAAATATATACCAATAGGTCGTTATGAACCTTTAGGTAGTGCTTTTCTTCATGAGGTCTGGTCGCTTCCATACACATACAGATGTTTCAAAGATGATCAAGAAGTTTATCTGAATGGAGAGGAATGCACTGAGACGCCAGATCATTCACTAATGTGTAGGCACATACAGTTACACGGTTCATGCAACAAACACCAACCAAATATGGCTTGCGTGTTGCAAGGCACGCCAGTTCCTGCTATCATCCCCACGTTCAAGTTGTTGGAAAATGGTAGTTATTTGATGCTCAATAATGAAGATTGTTCTGGGTTAATTAAAAGTATTCCTTTTATCGTAACAGTAAGTGAACGGGTTATTTGCAGCAAAAATTTTCTATTTCCTCCCACACATGAACATAGGGAGTTTTCAATCTGGCCACAAATACCAACCTTGGGAGCAGATTTCAACGGCATGGCAAGAATAAGAGCTCTTTTGTCTCAGAGAGAGGTGGCCTTGAGTTCGGCCCGTGAAACTTTCGTGCTTCACATAGCGAACACCCGTACAGTGGTGCAGACCCTTTTCAATATTGATTCGCCTTTGCATTTCAGCAAGATGGTTCGGACTATCTTTAACGCGTCCTCCACAAAGGCCCTGGCGCACTTTTTTAAAGTTGTTACCAGTGGTCTCGTGACTTCATTTGAGAAAATCTTTGGAGTCATCCCTGCTTCCTTTCATTCTATTTTCTCCACTGTGCTTCGTGGATTGCCATTTTTACTTGCATTACCAGCGGACGCTCTTGTGCTTTTTTACATTTTTAAATATGGATGTGCAAGCTCCCGCCCTGCAGCTGCTGACACTGTTCCGCAATCGCATGCTAGAATATTATGGCACAATGCCGTTGGCGATATTAAGCACGGCATATGGATTATCTTTTCGATTCTCCTACTTCACCTGTGTCCAGCCTGTATTTCACTGCCTGACCTGTGATTTCGATTGGGCCATTGATTTGTGTCTCTGCGGACCAGTTTCTCCTGACGTCGACTTTAATCAGCTGATGACTCCTATCATTACTCACGAGTTGGATTGTCCTGGCGAAAGGATTATGACTGTGGCATTGATGCATGGACTAATTGGTCCCTGGAATTTACTGGCGGCAACACAGTCTTTCTTGGAACAGAGCTTTCTTGAAAACCCACCGAGCTGTCTTCTGATGGTGATAGAGGATCCGGTGCTGGGAGAGCACGTATGTTCTTTTCCGCTTTTAAATTGGATGGCTGAACTCTTTTCGGATGAAGACGGTGACTTCCTATTGGAGGCTGTTGCAGCTTATTTTGCATACACAGTTATGTCATAGACCTTTTTCATGTTTGATATGCTGAGTACTAGCATTTCATTAACAATTCATTGACTTATTTGTCAAGTTTTTATTATTTAGCTTGCCTATTGGCTTAAGACTCGATAAAGTACTTGGCTGTTTTATTTTTCTTTAGCATTAAATTTTCCTAGTTTTTAATGCTTTACCTTGCGGACCGTCCACATATAAACTTGCAATCTGCTCTCATGAGATGGCACTTCTATTATCTTATTCAGTTCGTTTCCGGATCATGGGGAGGTGTCATCTAGGTCCTGGATATCTTTACACCGTGTTAAGTTAGCATGGGCTCATTACCGGTTTAAACGCCATTTTTCCTTTTTTGCAACTTCTGCACACGACACTTAGTTGTTGCTTTAGCTTTCAACCTAGTAGTTCATCGTGGTTTACATGAGAATAATATGTTATTGCTCTACTATCTGCTTTGCTTGTTAAACTATATCTGTACAGCGAGTGCTGAAGTTTCAAGAACAACACGATACAGAATTGTTATGAGGTCTGATCTCCACGACTTCATACTCATAACATAAGTGCAACTTCTGCCAATTCTGGGCATGAGGCGGGTTTTATATTGCTTTGCCGAACACACATACACAACAGTTGATGCGGTTCACATGAAGAGAGAGCTGGTGTATGCTGATGTGATTCCTTCAAATCTAAGACACTAAAGTATGTGCACGCCCTAAACCAACACAAAGAGACCTTCTTAGCAAATAATATAATATGTGTATTAGGGAGGGTGAGATATAAGCAGCCGCGGGCCGTGGAGGGAGTTACGGTGGGGCAGGGAGGCGGGGAGGGGGAGGAGCAGGGTGGAGCCCTCTCCACCCTGCCCCTCCCCCTCCCCGCCTCCCTGCCCCACCGTAACTCCCTCCACGGCCCGCGGCTGCTTATAAGTGTTGCTAACTCTTATTCATTTACAGCATGTTAACATACTGTCACCATTCGCTTTTTATGTACTAGTAACTATGCTGGTAATTTTGCTACTGATAATATGTGTACTTGTATTATCTAAGATACTACGCCTGAGAAGACGGCATTAGTAAATAAACATTTCAAATACACATGTGTTCTTCTTAACTCCATGTTCTGGTTTCTAAGAAATATATAACGACCGACTGTTCATGAGTTCCACGTATCCTGAGGTACTATAAGTTCATATTCTGGATTGTCTAAACATTGAGAGTTTGTTATATCCAATGTGACACTGTACCTAGCTTGCTAAGGGGTTTTTGATTACTAACGTGAGTTTTGGGACACCCTAATTCGCCGAGGTTCCAATCCTCTGTCCACAGTTCTGTGTGAGAACAGAAACCCTGCGACAGGGGCACCCCCGACCCTTGCTGGAGCTTCATCACACTTGCGATACAACTCCAGCAATACGCCACCTTTACGGCACAGATACATCACGCATCTGTGCTGTTTTTGCCCCATGATGCGCCGCATTGTAAATGCAGCACACCATAGGTGACGGAACAGCGGCACAGAATGACTAACACATCCCTGGTGATGCGCCAGTCATCATAAATCTATCCCTATGCTTCTTATCTTGTTAGAGATGAACCGCCATATGTATCATCAAAGTTTTTTGCATTTCCTAAATAGCGAACTTTAAGGAATAAATAGCGATTCTTTACCATTCCTAGTTTGCGATGAGCTATTTGCTAATTACAAATTACCCATTCATTTCCTTCATTTCCATAGGGCGGTTGGACTCACTTTTAGCTCGAACGGCTGAATGGATTTCCACGAAACTTGGCAAAATTGTAGGGACTGGTAGCCCGATGTGCCTTTGCTATGTCTCAAGATATATGCTTCAGTGGTTTTTACGAAAATTAACTTTGAAAAATATATATTGGGCTACATTGGCCTATATATATGTTGGAGCCCAAATGTAGCCCAATGTAGCCCAATGAAGCCCAATGAAGCCCAATGTAGCCCAATGTAGCCCAAAGATGGCCGCCAGAGACAAAAAAAACAAATGTAGCCCAAATATCAGCCAGATGTAGCCCAACTATAGCCCAGTGACAGAATGACCAATCAGCTTCGCAAACCTCCGTCACGCGAAGCACATATATTGAGACCTAGCAAAGGCACATCGGGCTACCAGTCCCTACAATTTTGCCAAGTTTCGTGCAAATCCATTCAGCCGTTCGATTATTATTATTATTTTTTTTGCCCCGCGGGGCCCTTTTAAAACCTCCACATCAAACCTAGGGGGTCAGCGAGGATCTACTATTCCCCCTTATGGTCATTTGCCCCTTCGCTTTGGCCTCCTCTTGTCTCTCGATCCTACCGAGAGACAAGATGGTGGCCGCTACGGACTGTTTGGAATGTTGACAGACGCCGGAGAACCAATCAGCTTCGCTTCACAAAGCTCCGTTGCGCGAAAAGTACGCGTCCTGGAGCGCTGCCCGGTCCACTGTTACAGATATATATCTTTTTTTAAACGTTAATTTCTCAAAATCCACTGTAGCACATATATTGAGACCTACAAAAGGCACATCGGGCTACCAGTCCCTACAATTTTGCCAAGTTTCGTGCAAATCCATTCAGCCGTTCGGGCTAAAAGTGAGGCCAACCGCCCTATGGAAAACTCAATGCTAAAAACACGTTTTGGGACCCCCCTTTTTTCTCGGCCCCCCCTTGACGAACCCCCCCCAAATTTTCAAGGGCTGCTCAGAAACAAAATGTGCCATTTTCCTGAAAATTTCAGCCAATTCCGTCCACAAACGCCAAAGTTATTAGACATAGAATTTTCAAAAAACCCATAGAGAAAAAATCCTAACTATATATACCTACTGGCGACCGCCAGTAGGTAATATATATATATATGTCTGGTGCAAATTTTGTTTTACTAAATTTAGCTTGACCAAAGGCCTTAAGCTTTTGGGTTTCAATGTTTAAACTTCAGTGGGAATGTTTTGCTCGCTTTGCATGTTCTGTGCTCTACAGGTGCAGTTTCAATGCTTTGTTCGTTAGTCAAAGACAAATTGTGTATTGTAGATATAGTGAGGTATGGGAGGAAAATGTTGGCAAGAATAAGACACATGAGCGACGTAGAAGACCTACTCCCATGGCTGAAAAGGACGTTTAAGGTCGCCCTGAGATGTTCCAACTGGAATGTGGGAGAAATGAAGAACGCAGCCAATTTCTATTGTGAGAATCTGGAATTGTACTGGAGGCAATTAGCGTATATTTGTTGTGTTAATTGGTGTTTGCATTGGTAGTTAGGAAGTAGATACCCATTAGACTCTGAGAGGAGCAGAACTCTTGCAATTGTGTGACCTTTGTGATACACTTTTCCTTGATTTGGAGAACTTTTACTGAAGTTTACACTATGCTGACACCTTTCATGCTCCCTTGATTTAATTAGGGTTTCCAGGATTCCCATTTATGATAGGATTAATTAGATGACTTTAGATACACTCATATATAGACAGATTGTCTGTCTTCTCTTTTTGATCGCTGCTACTGAATCTCTTGAATGCTTCTTAGTACTGAGACTTAATTTAATCGGACGATTTGTATAAGTGATTCTGTATTTCTACAATATGTTTCTGAAACTTATCTATATCAATCTGCTTGAGTTTGTAATGAGCCCTTTAAATCCTACTCATTAGTTTGGATACTTATTGTGTGGTCGAAAGATTACACTGTACATTCAAAGTTTGGTTTGATGTTAACATACTTTTACCTCTTAGGCAACTATAAAAGTCTATTGACCAGAGGCCCAGTGCTCTCTCAGATGGTGGCAGAGCAAAAATGGTTAGTTCCTGAAGTAGAGGGATTTAGAAAATCTATTCTAGTTTGGCCTAGACCCGATTTCGGTCCCTAGAGTGCATGTCTCAACTTTAAGAATTGGCAGAGTTCCAGTGGTTCAGAATAGAGTTGTAACAATGGAGGAGTGAGTATTACTAGGGTTGTGTGATGCAGTGGTTTGCATTTAGAATGTGATGTTCTTGTGGAGATTGCGGTATTGCGGTATTGGTGTTTTGCGGAGAAGTTTTAAGTTGTTGTGGGCATGTGGTGCTTAATGCAGAGCGATTGAAGTTGTTATATGGCCCAACGTGGCCTAAGGTCGAAGAGCCTATATTGTAGTTGTCGAAGATCGAAGTCACCATATTGTACTTGTCTTCTGAGTTTTGTGGTGCTTGTTGGGAGATGTCATCGACAGCAGAGTTTAGATAGGGGCATTGATTTTGTATAATGGTGAGATGAGCAGCATGAAGGACCCTTCGCACATTGGGAAGCTGCACTAATCGGAGTGAATCCTTGCAGGTTGATGTTTTATTCGAGTGTATGTCTCAGTAGGTCGGGAAGAGTAATTCCAAGTAATTTGTTATATGACTGAATATTGTAAATTATTGAGAGGAGCAGACAAAGTTTTTTGTTGAAGCTGCTTTGCATTTGTAGTGCGTATTTACAGCTGTGTAGAGTGCGTTCATGAATATTGAAAAGGAGGGTGAGCTGCTGTGAGGAGTGAAATTGATGTCACAGTGTGCCACCCTGGGAGTAGTTGGTTTGTGTAAAATCGCGCTGTTGTTGGTTGGCTCACGTCATCAAGTGCTGTTCTGGTATTGGACAGTGATGTGAGAATTGTGGGTAAAAAACGATTTTCTGGTTTGACATGTATTCAGATTAAAATTATCTACTGATTTGCTGAAAATATGAAATGCTTAAACATGTTACGAGATTTGGTGAGAGTAAATGTGACAATACCTGTCAGAGAGGGAGAAAAGGCTCCACCCAAAGCCACTGCAGATCTTTATATGGCAATAAATGTAGGGCTCCATACCTGTATGTGTCTTAAATAATGGCACAAGATCACTGAGAAAAGTGCTTAAAAATATTACGAGGTTTGGTGAGAGTAAATGTGACAATACCTGTCAGAGAGGGAGAAAAGGCTCCACCCAAAGCCACTGCAGATCTTTATATGGCAATAAATGAAGGGCTCAATACCTCTATGTGGCTTAAATAATGGTACAAGATCACTGAGAAAGAAGGTGCACGGTGTTTCCATGCTGTGGTACATTTAATGTGAAAATCATTGAAAATCTGAGGAAGATTGTATATGAGATAGGAAATTGCAGCCTTGACCTACACAGTTTGAAGCACTAAATGCTTGGGAGCATGCCCCGCATGCCAGAGAGAAAGAAAATGATCATGAAAGAGCTAGGAAAGCAGTGTGCACCTATGCTGATGCAATGTTGGATGTAGAACAGAGGAGGTAGAGGACAGATGTGATAGAAGGAGCAAAATTGTACTCAACGTTAACGAGTGAAGTGGAGCCAGAGAAGGAGAGGAGATGGAAGGAGAAGAGGGACAAAACATAGGAACCAGGAGAGAAAAATGAAGACAATGATAGTGACACTAGTGACAATATTTTAGATGTGTTGTTGTCAAAATGACCGCCTCAATATAATGAGACCCAAACTGTAGAGGGTGTGAGTACAAGTGTGAATTAAAATACATTATTGGCTCCTAGCCTAAATGCAATGAGGGCCACTCCTGGGAATAAATGAATCAGAATTTGATTGGAAGAAGTTCTTGGATTGTGTACCTGGCACCTTCACAGCTCTTAATGCCCCAGATGCTCAAAACTGTTCTGGTCACCATTGCACCAGTGGTTCCTATACACAACCTTAGTTGTACAGGAAATGAGACACACAAACTGGTTGTCCCTGCTTAGCAAAAGGCTTCAGAAAAGAGCCCAAAAAGTTCACAGACCAGAGGATTTGTTGATTTAATCTCAATTAATGTAAGTTCTTCTTGTGGTGCGAGTGCAGACCCAACTATAAATCAGTAATTGCAAACACAACAGTGATGGACAGAATGTGGATCAATGTCACACATTCACCCCAGTCCAAAGATCTGGGCCCAAATCCATCGTTTTTCCACTCCACACCACCCTGGGTTAGACAATGGCGATATGCAAATCAGCACTGACCCTGTGCCCCATGGGAACAGTCCAGTCCGAACTGATTTGCATATCGCCATTGTCTAACCCAGGGTGGTGTGGAGTGGAAAAACGATGGATTTGGGCCCAGATCTTTGGACTGGGGTGAATGTGTGACATTGATCCACATTCTGTCCATCATTGTTGTGTTTGCAATTGCCGCTCTAAGTGTACTGGGGATGCTCAGACGTGAGTCCCAGGCACTCCACACCACTGGAGTCAAGCTAGCCGGGCTGATGAGAGGTGTTACCTCGAAACCGGGCCGGTCCTCGGATGCTTGATTCTGTTCTGGGAAGGACATGGATTTTGTAGTTCGGACAGGACTGTTCCCATGGGGCACAGGGTCAGCGCTGATTTGCATATCGCCATTGTCTAACCCAGGGTGGTGTGGAGTGGAAAAACGATGGATTTGGGCCCAGATCTTTGGACTGGGGTGAATGTGTGACATTGATCCACATTCTGTCCATCATTGTTGTGTTTGCAATTACCGCTCTAAGTGTACTGGGGATGCTCAGAAGTGAGTCCCAGGCACTCCACACCACTGGAGTCAAGCTAGCCGGGCTGATGAGAGGTGTTACCTCGAAACCGGGCCGGTCCTCGGATGCTTGATTCTGTTCTGGGAAGGACATGGCTTTTGTAGTTCAGACTGGACTGTTCCCATGGGGCACAGGGTCAGCGCTGATTTGCATATCGCCATTGTCTAACCCAGGGTGGTGTGGAGTGGAAAAACGATGGATTTGGGCCCAGATCTTTGGACTAGGGTAAATGTGTGACATTGATCCACATTCTGTCCATCATTGTTGTGTTTGCAATTACCGCTCTAAGTGTACTGGGGATGCTCAGATGTGAGTCCCAGGCACTCCATACCACTGAAGTCAAGCTAGCCGGGCTGATGAGAGGTGTTACCTCGAAACCGGTCCGGTCCTCGGATGCTTGATTCTGTTCTGGGAAGGACATGGCTTTTGTAGTTTGGACTGGACTGTTCCCATGGGGCACAGGGTCAGCGCTGATTTGCATATCGCCATTGTCTAACCCAGGGTGGTGTGGAGTGGAAAAACGATGGATTTGGGCCCAGATCTTTGGACTGGGGTGAATGTGTGACATTGATCCACATTCTGTCCATCATTGTTGTGTTTGCAATTACCGCTCTAAGTGTACTGGGGATGCTCAGACGTGAGTCCCAGGCACTCCACACCACTGGAGTCAAGCTAGCCGGGCTGATGAGAGGTGTTACCTCGAAACCGGGCCGGTCCTCGGATGCTTGATTCTGTTCTGGGAAGGACATGTCTTTTGTAGTTCGGACTGGACTGTTCCCATGGGGCACAGGGTCAGCGCTGATTTGCATATCGCCATTGTCTAACTCAGGGTGGTGTGGAGTGGAAAAACAATGGATTTGGGCCCAGATCTTTGGACTGGGGTGAATGTGTGAAATTGATCCACATTCTGTCCATCATTGTTGTGTTTGCAATTACCGCTCTAAGTGTACTGGGGATGCTCAGACGTGAGTCCCAGGCACTCCACACCACTGGAGTCAAGCTAGCCGGGATGATGAGAGGTGTTACCTCGAAACTGGGCCGGTCCTCGGATGCTTGATTCTGTTCTGGGAAGGACATGGCTTTTGTAGTTCGGACTGGACTGTTCCCATGGGGCACAGGGTCAGCGCTGATTTGCATATCGCCATTGTCTAACCCAGGGTGGTGTGGAGTGGAAAAACGATGGATTTGGGCCCAGATCTTTGGACTGGGGTGAATGTGTGACATTGATCCACATTCTGTCCATCATTGTTGTGTTTGCAATTACCGCTCTAAGTGTACTGGGGATGCTCAGACGTGAGTCCCAGGCACTCCACACCACTGGAGTCAAGCTAGCCGGGCTGATGAGAGGTGTTACCTCGAAACCGGGCCGGTCCTCGGATGCTTGATTCTGTTCTGGGAAGGACATGGCTTTTGTAGTTCGGACTGGACTGTTCCCATGGGGCATAGGGTCAGCGCTGATTTGCATATCGCCATTGTCTAACCCAGGGTGGTGTGGAGTGGAAAAACGATGGATTTGGCCCCAGATCTTTGGACTGGGGTGAATGTGTGACATTGATCCACATTCTGTCCATCATTGTTGTGTTTACAATTACCGCTCTAAGTGTACTGGGGATGCTCAGACGTGAGTCCCAGGCACTCCACACCACTGGAGTCAAGCTAGCCGGGCTGATGAGAGGTGTTACCTCGAAACCGGGCAGGTCCTCGGATGCTTGATTCTGTTCTGGGAAGGACATGGCTTTTGTAGTTCGGACTGGACTGTTCCCATGGGGCACAGGGTCAGCGCTGATTTGCATATCGCCATTGTCTAACCCAGGGTGGTGTGGAGTGGAAAAACGATGGATTTGGGCCCAGATCTTTGGACTGGGGTGAATGTGTGACATTGATCCACATTCTGTCCATCATTGTTGTGTTTGCAATTACCGCTCTAAGTGTACTGGGGATGCTCAGACGTGAGTCCCAGGCACTCCACACCACTGGAGTCAAGCTAGCCGGGCTGATGAGAGGTGTTACCTCGAAACCGGGCCGGTCCTCGGATGCTTGATTCTGTTCTGGGAAGGACATGGCTTTTGTAGTTCGGACTGGACTCTTCCCATGGGGCACAGTGTCAGCGCTGATTTGCATATCGCCATTGTCTAACCCAGGGTGGTGTGGAGTGGAAAAACGATGGATTTGGGCCCAGATCTTTGGACTGGGGTGAATGTGTGACATTGATCCACATTCTGTCCATCATTGTTGTGTTTGCAATTACCGCTCTAAGTGTACTGGGGATGCTCAGACGTGAGTCCCAGGCACTCCACACCACTGGAGTCAAGCTAGCCGGGCTGATGAGAGGTGTTACCTCGAAACCGGGCCGGTCCTCGGATGCTTGATTCTGTTCTGGGAAGGACATGGCTTTTGTAGTTCGGACTGGACTGTTCCCATGGGGCACAGGGTCAGCGCTGATTTGCATATCGCCATTGTCTAACCCAGGGTGGTGTGGAGTGGAAAAACGATGGATTTGGGCCCAGATCTTTGGACTGGGGTGAATGTGTGACATTGATCCACATTCTGTCCATCATTGTTGTGTTTGCAATTACCGCTCTAAGTGTACTGGGGATGCTCAGACGTGAGTCCCAGGCACTCCACACCACTGGAGTCAAGCTAGCCGGGATGATGAGAGGTGTTACCTCGAAACCGGGCCGGTCCTCGGATGCTTGATTCTGTTCTGGGAAGGACATGGCTTTTGTAGTTCGGACTGGACTGTTCCCATGGGGCACAGGGTCAGCGCTGATTTGCATATCGCCATTGTCTAACCCAGGGTGGTGTGGAGTGGAAAAACGATGGATTTGGGCCCAGATCTTTGGACTGGGGTGAATGTGTGACATTGATCCACATTCTGTCCATCATTGTTGTGTTTGCAATTACCGCTCTAAGTGTACTGGGGATGCTCAGACTTGAGTCCCAGGCACTCCACACCACTGGAGTCAAGCTAGCCGGGCTGATGATAGGTGTTACCTCGAAACCGGGCCGGTCCTCGGATGCTTGATTCTGTTCTGGGAAGGACATGGCTTTTGTAGTTCGGACTGGACTGTTCCCATGGGGCACAGGGTCAGCGCTGATTTGCATATCGCCATTGTCTAACCCAGGGTGGTGTGGAGTGGAAAAACGATGGATTTGGGCCCAGATCTTTGGACTGGGGTGAATGTGTGACATTGATCCACATTCTGTCCATCATTGTTGTGTTTGCAATTACCGCTCTAAGTGTACTGGGGATGCTCAGACGTGAGTCCCAGGCACTCCACACCACTGGAGTCAAGCTAGCCGGGCTGATGAGAGGTGTTACCTCGAAACCATGCCGGTCCTCGGATGCTTGATTCTGTTCTGGGAAGGACATGGCTTTTGTAGTTCGGACTGGACTGTTCCCATGGGGCACAGGGTCAGCGCTGATTTGCATATCGCCATTGTCTAACCCAGGGTGGTGTGGAGTGGAAAAACGATGGATTTGGGCCCAGATCTTTGGACTGGGGTGAATGTGTGACATTGATCCACATTCTGTCCATCATTGTTGTGTTTGCAATTACCGCTCTAAGTGTACTGGGGATGCTCAGACGTGAGTCCCAGGTACTCCACACCACTGGAGTCAAGCTAGCCGGGCTGATGAGAGGTGTTACCTCGAAACCGTGCCGGTCCTCGGATGCTTGATTCTGTTCTGGGAAGGACATGGCTTTTGTAGTTCGGACTGGACTGTTCCCATGGGGCACAGGGTCAGCGCTGATTTGCATATCGCCATTGTCTAACCCAGGGTGGTGTGGAGTGGAAAAACGATGGATTTGGGCCCAGATCTTTGGACTGGGGTGAATGTGTGACATTGGTCCACATTCTGTCCATCATTGTTGTGTTTGCAATTACCGCTCTAAGTGTACTGGGGATGCTCAGACGTGAGTCCCAGGCACTCCACACCACTGGAGTCAAGCTAGCCGGGCTGATGAGAGGTGTTACCTCGAAACCGGGCCGGTCCTCGGATGCTTGATTCTGTTCTGGGAAGGACATGGCTTTTGTAGTTCGGACTGGACTGTTCCCATGGGGCACAGGGTCAGCGCTGATTTGCATATCGCCATTGTCTAACCCAGGGTGGTGTGGAGTGGAAAAACGATGGATTTGGGCCCAGATCTTTGGACTGGGGTGAATGTGTGACATTGATCCACATTCTGTCCATCATTGTTGTGTTTGCAATTACCGCTCTAAGTGTACTGGGGATGCTCAGACGTGAGTCCCAGGCACTCCACACCACTGGAGTCAAGCTAGCCGGGCTGATGAGAGGTGTTACCTCGAAACCGGGCCGGTCCTCGGATGCTTGATTCTGTTCTGGGAAGGACATGGCTTTTGTAGTTCGGACTGGACTGTTCCCATGGGGCACAGGGTCAGCGCTGATTTGCATATCGCCATTGTCTAACCCAGGGTGGTGTGGAGTGGAAAAACGATCGATTTGGGCCCAGATCTTTGGATTGGGGTGAATGTGTGACATTGATCCACATTCTGTCCATCATTGTTGTGTTTGCAATTACCGCTCTAAGTGTACTGGGGATGCTCAGACGTGAGTCCCAGGCACTTCACACCACTGGAGTCAAGCTAGCCGGGCTGATGAGAGGTGTTACCTCGAAACCGGGCCGGTCCTCGGATGCTTGATTCTGTTCTGGGAAGGACATGGCTTTTGTAGTTCGGACTGGACTGTTCCCATGGGGCACAGGGTCAGCGCTGATTTGCATATCGCCATTGTCTAACCCAGGGTGGTGTGGAGTGGAAAAACGATGGATTTGGGCCCAGATCTTTGGACTGGGGTGAATGTGTGACATTGATCCACATTCTGTCCATCATTGTTGTGTTTGCAATTACCGCTCTAAGTGTACTGGGGATGCTCAGACGTGAGTCCCAGGCACTCCACACCACTGGAGTCAAGCTAGCCGGGCTGATGAGAGGTGTTACCTCGAAACCGGGCCGGTCCTCGGATGCTTGATTCTGTTCTGGGAAGGACATGGCTTTTGTAGTTCGGACTGGACTGTTCCCATGGGGCACAGGGTCAGCGCTGATTTGCATATCGCCATTGTCTAACCCAGGGTGGTGTGGAGTGGAAAAACGATGGATTTGGGCCCAGATCTTTGGACTGGGGTGAATGTGTGACATTGATCCACATTCTGTCCATCATTGTTGTGTTTGCAACTATAAATCAGACCAGATTTGGAGCTTTAAAGTAATTTCAGGGATTGCCAGATTTGGTTATGCTCATGTGGGAGTTACCCCTCAATGCGCTCAATAGCACATGCGGAAAGAAAGCAGTGTCTAAAGTCCCTGAGGTTCAACATAGTCAGGTTGAAAGTTCTTAATGCTACATTGAAATGGACTTGTATCACAGAACTGAGTCAGGGAAAAAATCAGTCATCTCTGGTGGTAAACATGGTCGATGTAGGCAAATTAAAAATGGAGATTGATGAAATGATACGTGGGAGTCTTGAATTGCCATGAATAGATACTTATCCAGAAAATGTACTTTTGTTCATGAGCAAGGATCTTATCAGGCGAGTCAAACAAGTCTATGATAAATTAACCCAGACAGCCCAGAAATATGACGTAGATTTGGATTAGACAAGGGCTTTACAGAAAGGCCACCAACTCTGTTTTAGCATTAAGGACATAGGGCCAGATGTACAACCCCATTTTGCGTGTGCAAACGGGTTTGTTACCCGTTTGTGCATGCAAAATGTGAATGGGCTATGTACAATTCCTAAATAGCGAGTCGCAATTTATTTGCGATTCGCTATTTAGGAATTGCGATTCGCTATTAGGAAGGGGCGTTCCCTTTCTAATAGCGACCGCAACCCCATGTATGAATGATTTGCGACCCGAATTGTGGTCGCAAAACACTCGCAAATTACCATCCTCTTCAAGAGGGTGGTGATCCAGTCACAATATGGAAGAGGTCCCTACCTGCCCTAAAAAATAAAACAAAAACGTTTCATTTCTATTTTTTACATGCATCCAGTTTTCCTTTCAGGGAAATGGGCTGCATTTAAAAAAAAAAATACTTTATTGAGACGCAATCCCAGACATGGAGGTCTGCTGAGCCCAGCAGGCCACCATCCCTGGGAGGGCAAGCCATTCCCAATGGGGTTGCAAATGGCGAGGCTCATGAATATTAATGAGCCTGGCAATTTGCGACCCCATTGAGAATCGCAAACAGTGTTGAACACACTGTTGTACATGCAAATAGTGCCTCGCAAATTGTGAGTTCAAATGCGATGCAATTTGTGAAGCGCTATTTGTCAGGTCATACATTTGGCCCCTAGAGTGTATGAGAATACCAGGGATCCAAATGCAAATCCATGAATTGATTATTAAAGTCAGATGCCTGACTCCTTTTCGCCAGTGCCACTGCGAACATTTTAGGCCATTTCTGGGTGATTGGAAGGAGGGCACAGTTAACAATGTTGACTGTTCCTGATAGTTAAAATGGGGACTGTATTGACTAGATAAGAATGGATTAACTTGCAATGCTGCTATTTTATATTTTTAAATAATTGTTTTTATGGTTGTAATTTATGTATTTTTTCTTGTTTACTGTGACTAGCGTACGGGCTTTATCCTTAGACAAGTGACACTTATTCCTTATTGTTCAACGTGTGGGTTATAGTCCCGGATACAGATTTGAACACATTTTGATAATGCATTTGCACTTTAGCCCCATAGTCCTGTCAGAGAGACCCTAATAATGAATTATGGGGATTTGCATCACTCATGTCATGCCCATGCTGTTTTATTATGTCAATCTGATCACTTTTTATTCTTTATTTGCACACTTGTCTTCTGAAACGCCCTTTTTAGCCTAATAAAATATATTCACAATCTGTATGGTTGTTTCTTTTATGGTTTTTGTAACCGAAATAAATAATTTTTGATTGATTGATTGGAATTGATTCAAGGCATTCAGACTTGGAGTGCTTCAGGCAAATGGGATGGTAAATGGGTGAAAAAGAAAGGCCCTAAGAGGGAAAACCACCTCCTCCTGGGAAGGAGGGAGGGAGCTACAAGTTTCCTTTTATGAGAGGTGCCCAGCGGAGGTTGTGTTCATGTACCTTGGAGTAGAAGTTATTTTGCATCATTCACTTATGATTTCCACAGATTAAGAGAGGAACCTGTAGAATGGTATAAACAAATTGAGTGATTCGTGAAAATTTCAAATGTTTTGTGAACTGATTTGAATACCTTATTTGATATTGTTCTTCCAAGCAATATGTGGACATGAGGTAAAATAGCCACAGAGAGAACCGGTAAGGGACCCATTGACTAATGGTCTGTCCATGTAATGAGAAAGTACAACAAGGTGATGACGTGGCTGAAGTCTAAAGTGTCGCCTCAAGATATTGACTGTGTGAAGATTGACCAAACAACCCAGGAACCTAAAGAGACAATTCATGCATATTATGAAAGATTGTTGCAGGTATTCAAACAATATAGTGAAATGGAAATTTTTGAGCTTGAAGACATGGGATATTTTGTGTCCAGGTTTGTGACAGAATTGAGGCATGAAATGTGCATGATGATTTAGCAGCATCTGATTTGTTGTCAGGAGAAGTCGGTTGATAAAATTTTGAGACATAACAAATGCTGTCATAATGAAATAAAGATGAGAAAGAATAAATTCAAGTAGAAACTGATGGTGGCACAAACTATGGCGGCAGTAGCATAGGTTGTATGTTAAGGATTTCCATGTATTTTCGTTAATTGTTTGTGAGAGGTGGCCACATTCCTTTAGTCCTGGGGGCTATATTTTAATCAGTCCATACTTGTTTTTAATCAGTCCTCATATTGCTTTGATAAGATTGGTGTATTTCTTTTTAATCAGTCCTTGTAATGTTTTGATAAGATCAATGTCTTTTGATGTTTTTATAGAATAATGATAATTTGTGGATCGAGACTTATATAATGATGCTGTAAGGAAATCAAAGGTGTATAATATGATGAGATAGGGTTTTGCATCAAGGCGTTTAAAATGTTCCTGTAATTAAATCAAAATCGTATAAAATGATACGCTAGGATTTTGAATCATGGTGTATAAAATAATACTGTAAAGAACTCAATAGTGTATAAAATGATAATATAGCATTTTGAATCAAGGCTTTTAAAATAACACTGTAATAAAATAAAAAAAACGGTGATATAATGAGGCCTGAGGGGCGGGCTGCCAAGTAGTGGGTGTAGGATGAAAAATGAGTCTACAAGCCTACCGTGAACGTAGAGGATATAAGCAATAGGCCGCAGATTGTAGAGTTAAGAAATTCCTGATTTTCTGACCAAGAAAACTCCAGCTTTAAGACAACTTCGAGAATGATTTGCAGTAGCGTAGAAGTGGGGCCTCTATGAGAAACTATAACAGCGATGCTGAAGGAAGCTGCAAACTCTACAGACACTGTTGCAGAACTTGATGATAATAAGGAGCATCGTGCACCACCACTACCACCACCTGAGGATACCGCTACAGAGACTTCTGTGTCTCTGCTGAACAAAAATTCTGTGACGGGCGCCAATGAAGAGTCAGCAGCGGACATAGCTAAACTTATGCAAAATATTGCAGATGCTACAGATGACTGAGAAAGACCCGATCCGAGTGAAGATGTGGAGAGCATTGACCTGCGCGAGCCAGAACCTGAGGATTCTAGCCGACAGCACAAAGATGGATTCCAGTTAAGAATCTGAAACCGCCCCTAAGAAGTTGCTGGATGATCAAAAGAAAACATGTGAAGTTGCAAAGTGAAAAGTAAGCACATGTCATACTTTTTCAGGAAACTTCAGCGTCACTTAAGTGAGTGATCATTAGGAGAGTAGTTATGAGGAAGTCTGAGGTCTAATAATATTATTTCTTCTGCCAATCAGAGCAAAGATGCAACAGCCCAAACCTGTGTTTCATACGACCGCTCTATGCCGTAACAAGCGATGTGAAATAATTGACAAATTTGAAACATAGCTAAGGCAGAAACCAAAAGGCTTTTAAAATGTTTAAAAAAGTAAAATCTTCTTGGACCCCAACAATGTGCTCGAAGACTGCATCAACAACTATATGATGCAGACATTTTGAGCCCAAGGAGTTACTCTGAATAAGAAACAGTTTTACAATTTTATGACTACAATCTCCAATTTGATCTGTCAAGCCATCTTGAGGGGGAGTGGGGAAGATGTGAGAAGACTCAATCTGTTCACAGCTAGTAAAATCAACATAGTGCAACTAGGTCATCCACTTTTGAGAGCGGTGTGGTCAATAATATTGCTTTGATTGTCAATATTGCTTATATTATTGTACATTTCCATATCACTTTGTGTTTAAATTATACATTGTTTAATTCATCTTTGATAAATAATCTTTTAATGTAGCATAAACCATCTCCTCATCCTGATTATATGATTAAAAAAATAATAACTAAAAAGTGAATTAAACGAGAAGCGGCGCAGTGTTGTCTGTGTTAATATTTTAGTTCAAGAAGCACAATGATGCAGAAGATTTTCAAAAGAGTTTATTATAGCTGTTCCTATAAAACCTACACAGGATCTGCGCGTTTGGACAGAATACACTGTAGGATTGGTGTAAGACTGATTCCGAACAGCCCCACCAGGTATGTTGGCCTTTTGTACTAACTAGCTCACAGTGCCACTAGAATCTCCTCTTACCAAGGAAAGAATAGTTCCTGGCAACCATCGAACATGACAACCCTGATCCCTGAAGACCGTGGAAACAATATGCTACTTTTTGCTCCGTCACTCGTGCTTACTTAGTCTGTCTTAGAGAGATACACAGACTAAACGGGCTGGGCGTTTTCAATAAGTATTTATTGAACAGATGTAAAATATATGAGCTGCAACAACCGTTAGACAGCAAAAGATATAAATGATCAGCAGTACTACGAAAGTAAACAGATGGTAAAGCTCTACCATCTTGCAGTAATCATGAATACATACAATTGTAGAATACATGATAAAAAGATGTGTACTCTAACGATGCCTCCCTAACTAGATGTACCTAAGTGTACCTAGCATGTTTGTAGGTGTTATGCCAAGAATCCTTCTAGGGGTAAAGTTAACCACATTACGTGAAGTGAGAGACTGTGGGACCCTGTCCTGGTCTCCGGTTTGACGCCCCGCAAGGGTTGTTTTAGACCACTGCGAGTGTAGCATGCAGCAACCTCGGCGTCTATGGTCAGTGTGTTGGCCGGGAGGTCCTGGTCTCCTCTGTCTATCTTAGCAAGAAGTGATGTATATATACCCATAGGTTTCCCCATGGGTTCCCCATGGGTTCCCCATGGGTTCTACCTTGCTGTATTATTGTGTCTGCCTAAGGATGACGTGGGGCATGTACTTTATACATAGATATTCTGAAGGAGATGGTAGTCCTGCTGTGCTTCCAAGAATGCTCATGCATATTGTATGAGATTTCGTACTAGGGAAAACCGGCGTTCTGAATTCAGTGTCATATCTAGGTAAAAGGTCAGTCCCTGTAAACCGTTATAAGTGTAATCTAGGGAAGAATATAGTGGAAAAGTTACCTGGGCCTATATTATGGTACATATGTGGAATATAACACCAACTCCTCTTCCCAATGGACGCCATAGTTTAATTCTCAACGTACCACTGGGTTGACTAGACACTGGTTGCTAATACTCTAAAAAAAACATCCTTAAAAATGGTTAAAAATACTTAAAAGGTTCTAAAACATCTTTGTCACTCAAGCCTTAGCTCTAACGTGTCCATAGGTATAGTTCGAACTACTACAAGCATTTGAAAGCCATGCATGCTCAAAGGAATGTCAATTTTGTTATGGAGTTCCCATTTTCTTTTTGTTTTTCAAAAAGTCGAATTTCTCCCAGCACACGACAAGCAAAAATGAGTCAAATGTTTATGTGTCCTGGCTGATAGACACAACATTCATGTTGTCTGCCTCTGCAGACAACGGTCCCTGTAACACCTCGCAGATTATGTCAATTGAGCACAGATGATCTTTCGTACTGTCCACAACTGATGCTGGGGCAGTCTGTGTGCCATCCAAGTCCAGGGTGTCAGAGGAGGAGCTGATGTCCATACCAACAGGAGACGATACTACCTGTGGTAGCTCTAGAAATGCCGCCATCAACATTGGAAAATGCTGGGAACACTGCAGAACATGGGTCATTATCGGGTCCAGTAAAGCATCAATGTCCAGTTGCGCACATGATGGGAGTGTCAGACAGGGGTCCAATACACATTCTCCTCTGCAAAAAAGGCATCAGAGGACACGTAAGATGCAGTCCATCCAGACTGGTCTAAATGACAGGAACCAAGACACACTTAGTTTTCTTAGGCGAGGTGTGCCTAGATGTTGTACCATGCAATCACAGTATTTTTGCTCCAGTAGTACTATTTTCATTCCTGTTATTTGCCAAGAACAAACAAAAAACAGTCCACACCTGTCTCAATGAACTGAACCTTGACAGCTTCCGACAATAACTTTCACTGAATATCAAGTCACGGGAATTCACACTGGGCACCAACCTCACCCTCAAGGAACACATTGCCAAAATTAAAAAACAGCGTGGTACCAGATCTCTTTTCTAAATAAAGTGAAACCACATAAAGATTTAAAACCAGCAGCATTATTTACTGAGTTACATGATAATGGGGTAACTTTTTAGCTGTTGGACGAATGCCTCTCGCTGCCACTGTTGTCCACCATCTCCCATAACTCTGTCCTGATGAAGATCCCACCCTCAAGGCGTAAATCTGATGTTCTTTATAGGGGTCCAAACGTCGACTGTGTTTTAATTGTTTGTCAAACATAGATGACAGAGAGTGTACATCTGCATCTATTTCATTATGTTATGATTTGTCATTTATGCATATGCCAGATATCTAGCAGGATAGGTTGTCATCACGGATTGTTGATGTATATATGTGCACTACCTTCCCTTTGCACATCACCTTCACACATCCCTCCTATGCGCTTGTCACTTCTCATTGTTTGCACCTGCACCTGCCTTTCAAAATATTTAAAATGTGAAATACATTGTGCCTTATAATTTGATTCATTTCAATTCTTGGGAATCAATCAAACCACAACCATTGGTGGAATGAGTTAATTGGTGCTGTCGTACTTTTTCTTGATAACATAGACCATTATTGTTTTCTCTATGTATTGTAAATGTTCTCCACTGTGACGTTACAGCCTGATTCATGAAGCGAAATAGCGCCCGCAATGGCTGCGAAAATGCAATTGCGGGTGCAAAATACGGAATTGGCATTCAAGAACAAAATAGCGAATTCGCAAACACAGAATAGCGATTATAATAGCGATTACGCTATAATAGTCGCAGATTCCCGGTAGTCGAGCATTAGCGATACAGAAATAGCGACCAACCACGGAATCTGCGAAATGAATAGCGAAACGCAATATATTCTCTATCGGCATTCATGAAAAATATACAATAGCGAAAAACCCCAAAATCGCACTTTTGCGCGGCGCAAATTAAGGACAACTCAAAGCAGGTGGTAACCATAAAAGCCATGATTAAGTAAAATTTGAAAAACAGTTGGCCAATCACCAACAGGTCCAGGCCTGACCAATCACACATAAGGACATTCAGCAGCAGCATTAGGCGTTCCACAATGCCAGGAATGTACATGGTGGTGAGGCGGCGAAGGCTACAGCGAGCAGCACGGACGAGACGCATGAGGCAGGAAAGGATATACCGGCAGCGGGTCACCTTGCTGGGCCAAACCAGAGAACAGATATATGCTAAATACAGGCTGAATGGGGAAATGATCATCTGGCTGATACATGAACTTGACCCCCTCATGCAGCACCCAACAAGGCGAAACAATTCGGTGCCTACACATGTGCAGGTATTGTGCAGCCTGCACCTCCTGGCCTCCGGCAGTTTCCAGGGCATAGTAGCGGCTGCTGAGGGGATATCCCAGCCCACCATGTCACGCTGCCTCCGCACTTTCGTTGACGCCATGCTCACCCAGCTCCACCGCCACATCACATTTCCCACGAGCCAACAGGAATTGGACCTGACAAAACTTCAATTTTACAATGTAGCCCATTTTCCCCATGTCCTCGGCTGCATAGACTGTACCCACGTCGCCATCTGCCCACCAGCTGCCACGGAGTATATGTACCGCAACAGGAAGTCCTACCACTCCCTCAACATACAGATGGTCTGCAATGCCAAGACCATCATCACTGACATTGTCGCCCAGTACCCAGGGAGTACCCATGACTCCTTTATCTTCAGGCACAGCGGACTCCACACACGACTGCTCAGGGGAGAGTTTGGGGAAGGACACCTACTTGGTAAGTACACTTTGTCGACAATGTCACATTGCTATGAAGTCACTGCGCTGCACAGGCAATCAACATCTGCTCCTCTCATTCAGGTGACAGTGGCTACGCCCTACGGGAATACCTCCTGACCCCTTACCTCAACCCTGCCACACCTCAGCAACGGCGCTACAATGTTGCGCACATCCGGACAAGGAACTGTATAGAAAGGACATTTGGCCTGCTCAAGAGCAGGTTCCGTATACTGCACAAGACAGGTGGGGCCATGTATTACAGTCCTGCTGCCTGCTGCCGCATTGTGGCTGTCTGTGCAATGCTTCATAACATTGCAACCAAGCGCCGGATACCTGTTGAGATCTCAAGCAGTGAATCAGAAGGGGACGACCGGCCACCAGCACATGCGCACCATGCACGCGGGGAGAACCCAGCTGAAGGCCACAGACGTCGCAACCACATCACAGAGAACAATTTCTAGCCCACCCTCTTCCCCCACCCCACATATCACAATTGCATGCAAAATGTAATGATTACACAAGGCTAATGTGTGCTGCAAAATAAATATATTTGTTTCATTCACAAGAAAAAGGTAATCAGTACAACTATTTACAACTAACAGTATTCCTTCATACTGCAGTGTGAAAGTACATGGCAGGCTTATAGTCAGCCTGTGCCAGTGTTATTCTGACAGAGTCAATTGCGCCTCCTGCGCGTTATGCCCAAGCGCCTCTGAGGCTCTTCCTCTTCCGGGGCACCTGTACCAGGCGTTGCCCTGGTGCTGCGCCTAAGTGGCGGGACTAGTGTGGCAGATTGCCTGCTGACGCTGGAAGCCCCCTCACTGCCATCGTCACCCCCTACAGTGGCAGGTAGAGCAGGAGGGTGTAGTGCCGTTACCGCGGTGGTTAGGTGCTCCAGGACCCTGGTGATGTCCTCACAGCACTGGACTAGTTGGTGCTGCTGTGTGAGTGACCGGCGCGACAACTGTGAGGTGGCATTTGCAGCCACATAATTTGACCTGCTGTAGGAGGCCAGCCGGCTCATGAGCTGGTGGTGGCGCCGGCTTGCTGCACTGCGCTGCTTGATCATCGCAGCAGTGTTTGCCTCCATGGCTGCAGTCATGCGGCCCATGGCCGCCGTCATGCGGTCCATGCGGTCTCCCACTCCGGCCACATTGCGCCCAATTTTGTGCAGCTGCAGCTGAATGGCACCTTGCTGCTGTGACTGGCGCTGATGGATCCTGAGCATGCGTCTCTCTACGCTCAAACAGGCATGGCGCTGTCCATTGCCCCTCCTGCTGATTGGAGCTGTGGTGTGACGGCGAGAACTCCCACGCCTGCTCTGCTGGCCTGTCACAGTGGCTGGCCGCTGTGTTGCCGCTGTCGCAGGCCCAGATGTCGTAGCACCAGCTGCAGGTGGTGTCACAGCAGGCGTTGCTGGTGCGGCAGGGACTGGAGGCACATTAGTGGGGTGCCTGGCTCTGGCTGCGGGTGGAACGGCAGATGCAGAGGCCACAACGGTGGGGGGCCTGGCTTTGGCTGCGGGTGGGACGGCAGATGCAGAGGCCACAACGGTGGGGGGCCTGGCTTTGGCTGCGGGTGGGACGGCAGATGCAGAGGCCACAACGGTGGGGGGCCTGGCTTTGGCTGCGGGTGGGACGGCAGATGCAGGGGCCACAACGGTGGGGGGCCTGGCTGCTGGTGTTGTTGCAGCGGCAGGAGCTGGTGCCTGGGTTTCCGGTTGAGAATCCTCCTCCTGGGCCTCCTCATCTATCTGCAGCCTCTCACTGTCACTGCTTTCTGCGCCACCTGTGAGGGTAAGTGGATACTCATTAGTTGCATGTGACTGTCAGACGTGCTGATGTTACATGCATGCTGGGTGACATTCCCTGGATGGCTGTGGATTTGCGTACTTTGGAACCTGTCTGGCTGCATTGTGGTACTACTACATTGTGGACATACCACATCTCCCACAATGCTTCAGGGCATTTCCTGATGCGCAACAAAGGCATGACTAAGGGCCATTATGTGAGCCTATTTGGTCAGGGACGGTCATAGGGGACAGGGTCGCAGTCGCATGCCACTTACCTTGGGTGTCTTGGGTGGGGCGGGAGGAGTCCAGAGGTGTGACGCCAACGCACGCCTCCCTCTCAAGGGTGTTCTCGACCTGGTCCTCCAAGGGTGTGTTGGGAGGGACTGTAGGTCCGCCACCTCCAGTGCCCGATGCCTCTCCAAGGCGCTCCGCCACCCTCTCCTTGGCACGACCTCGGAGGTCATACCATCGCATCTTGAGCTCCTCCAATGACCTATCGGCCACACCCACGGAGTTCACACTGGAGGCTATTCCCAGCCAGATCCTCCGTTTGTCTTGCTCTGGGACCTTCCTGGAGTTGATCCCGAAGAGTCTGTCGTGGTTGGCCACCACTCCTTCTATCAGGTTCTCGAGCTCCTGCTCTGAGAACTTCAGCTTCCTCTTACGCCCTGCGCTGTTGCTGGGGCCAGGAACAGGTTCCTCAGACATGGCAGCAGTTTGGTAGTAAAGTCGCTATCACTAGTTTAGCTGCTGCTTTCCGACTTGCTCCCTCGAGGTTTGCCTCACTGTGGTGTTTGGGGGTGGGAACTGCCTGCTTCCTGGTTGTGATGTCATCACTGTGCTCGAAAAGCGACTTCCCGTTTTCCCGATCGCGCGAGATTGCGACTCGCATTCCCGATCGCACGAGATTGCGACTCGCATTCCCGATCGCACGAGATTGCGACTCGCATTCCCGACGCAGGTAGCCGGAAATAGCGATTATTCTGCGATTATAGTTAGTCGCTAACGGATTTAGCGCCCGCGTGCGAGTCGCTTTTTTTTCCCCGTAATGTACATGAATTCTGATTTGCGAGTTCTCAATAGCGATTCACATTTTCTCGCTATTTGAGACTCGCAAATGCCGTTTTTCATGAATCAGGCTGATTATCTTTTGTACGGCATTATTTACAGAGGCATAAAAAGTACCAATATCCCCAATTATCTTGCAGACAAACTCACCATCTCTGATGGCTCTAGCTTCCCTGCAGTCAGGACAGAATCAGACAATCAATCAATCAATCAATCAAACAGCATATGTAAAGTGCAAAACTGTCACCCCAAAGGATATCTGAGCACTGCAACAAATAAGAAGTGTAAAAAAGAAAAAAACAAGGGTGCAGGCATTCGCCTTCTATATATTCAGGATCCATCAGGACTGCCCCAGGACAGCTCCAGTTCAAGGAAAGATTTAAACACGTGTTAAAGACTGCCACATCCACAAATCAGCTAATTCTCCTATTGTTTGATGACTTTGAGGTTGTTTCTGACCGATAAATGTCCCTTATATATATATATATATATATATATATATATATATATATATATATAAATATATATATATATATATGTTAATACAAGATGCCTGTGACATGAGAAGCGCACTGCGACATTCTAGCCCGGATGGGAGAGCCCTGCAGTGTTGCCTCTCATGTCACAGGCATCTTGTATTAACATTTTCCACGCGGCGCCTGGCCGCGGAGAGAGCACCATCGCCTGTTGCTCTGTAATGGTGAGCAGCGGGATGAAGCTTGTAGCAACCAAACTTCTTGGCTGTAAGGAGCGCAGGACTCGTCACTTTATTTGCAGCGCGCCTAAGCTCGAACAGCAGCCTACTTAAGGTATTCAATGAAAGCATTATGGACCCAAGACTATCGATGTGCTTTTCACCTACGGACTACAAATCCCATAACTCCAACTGAAGAGGACATATGCTGTCCATGGGTTTGCCTGATAGAAAATGTCCACAAATAGTATGACACACATCGTAAGTCGACAGGAAGCAGCCCCTGATGACGGGGGTGGAGTCCCCCAGAAACGCGTCGGGCACATCACTCCATGCATCGTGCAGAAGCGCACTGCGACATTCTAGCCCGGATGGGAGCGCCCTGCAGTGTTGCCTCTCATGTCACAGGCATCTTGTATTAACATTTTCCACCCGGCGCCTGGCCGCGGAGAGAGCACCATCGCCTGTTGCTCTGTAATGGTGAGCAGCGGGATGAAGCTTGTAGCAACCAAACTTCTTGGCTGTAAGGAGCGCAGGACTCGTCACTTTATTTGCAGCGCGCCTAAGCTCGAACAGCAGCCTACTTAAGGTATTCAATGAAAGCATTATGGACCCAAGACTATCGATGTGCTTTTCACCTACGGACTACAAATCCCATAACTCCAACTGAAGAGGACATATGCTGTCCATGGGTTTGCCTGATAGAAAATGTCCACAAATAGTATGACACACATCGTAAGTCGACAGGAAGCAGCCCCTGATGACGGGGGTGGAGTCCCCCAGAAACGCGTCGGGCACATCACTCCATGCATCGTGCAGAAGCGCACTGCGACATTCTAGCCCGGATGGGAGAGCCCTGCAGTGTTGCCTCTCATGTCACAGGCATCTTGTATTAACATTTTCCACGCGGCGCCTGGCCGCGGAGAGAGCACCATCGCCTGTTGCTCTGTAATGGTGAGCAGCGGGATGAAGCTTGTAGCAACCAAACTTCTTGGCTGTAAGGAGCGCAGGACTCGTCACTTTATTTGCAGCGCGCCTAAGCTCGAACAGCAGCCTACTTAAGGTATTCAATGAAAGCATTATGGACCCAAGACTATCGATGTGCTTTTCACCTACGGACTACAAATCCCATAACTCCAACTGAAGAGGACATATGCTGTCCATGGGTTTGCCTGATAGAAAATGTCCACAAATAGTATGACACACATCGTAAGTCGACAGGAAGCAGCCCCTGATGACGGGGGTGGAGTCCCCCAGAAACGCGTCGGGCACATCACTCCATGCATCGTGCAGAAGCGCACTGCGACATTCTAGCCCGGATGGGAGAGCCCTGCAGTGTTGCCTCTCATGTCACAGGCATCTTGTATTAACATTTTCCACGCGGCGCCTGGCCGCGGAGAGAGCACCATCGCCTGTTGCTCTGTAATGGTGAGCAGCGGGATGAAGCTTGTAGCAACCAAACTTCTTGGCTGTAAGGAGCGCAGGACTCGTCACTTTATTTGCAGCGCGCCTAAGCTCGAACAGCAGCCTACTTAAGGTATTCAATGAAAGCATTATGGACCCAAGACTATCGATGTGCTTTTCACCTACGGACTACAAATCCCATAACTCCAACTGAAGAGGACATATGCTGTCCATGGGTTTGCCTGATAGAAAATGTCCACAAATAGTATGACACACATCGTAAGTCGACAGGAAGCAGCCCCTGATGACGGGGGTGGAGTCCCCCAGAAACGCGTCGGGCACATCACTCCATGCATCGTGCAGAAGCGCACTGCGACATTCTAGCCCGGATGGGAGAGCCCTGCAGTGTTGCCTCTCATGTCACAGGCATCTTGTATTAACATTTTCCACGCGGCGCCTGGCCGCGGAGAGAGCACCATCGCCTGTTGGTCTGTAATGGTGAGCAGCGGGATGAAGCTTGTAGCAACCAAACTTCTTGGCTGTAAGGAGCGCAGGACTCGTCACTTTATTTGCAGCGCGCCTAAGCTCGAACAGCAGCCTACTTAAGGTATTCAATGAAAGCATTATGGACCCAAGACTATCGATGTGCTTTTCACCTACGGACTACAAATCCCATAACTCCAACTGAAGAGGACATATGCTGTCCATGGGTTTGCCTGATAGAAAATGTCCACAAATAGTATGACACACATCGTAAGTCGACAGGAAGCAGCCCCTGATGACGGGGGTGGAGTCCCCCAGAAACGCGTCGGGCGCATCACTCCATGCATCGTGCAGAAGCGCACTGCGACATTCTAGCCCGGATGGGAGAGCCCTGCAGTGTTGCCTCTCATGTCACAGGCATCTTGTATTAACATTTTCCACGCGGCGCCTGGCCGCGGAGAGAGCACCATCGCCTGTTGCTCTGTAATGGTGAACAGCGGGATGAAGCTTGTAGCAACCAAACTTCTTGGCTGTAAGGAGCGCAGGACTCGTCACTTTATTTGCAGCGCGCCTAAGCTCGAACAGCAGCCTACTTAAGGTATTCAATGAAAGCATTATGGACCCAAGACTATCGATGTGCTTTTCACCTACGGACTACAAATCCCATAACTCCAACTGAAGAGGACATATGCTGTCCATGGGTTTGCCTGATAGAAAATGTCCACAAATAGTATGACACACATCGTAAGTTGACAGGAAGCAGCCCCTGATGACGGGGGTGGAGTCCCCCAGAAACGCGTCGGGTACATCACTCCATGCATCGTGCAGAAGCGCACTGCGACATTCTAGCCCGGATGGGAGAGCCCTGCAGTGTTGCCTCTCATGTCACAGGCATCTTGTATTAACATTTTCCACGCGGCGCCTGGCCGCGGAGAGAGCACCATCGCCTGTTGCTCTGTAATGGTGAGCAGCGGGATGAAGCTTGTAGCAACCAAACTTCTTGGCTGTAAGGAGCGCAGGACTCGTCACTTTATTTGCAGCGCGCCTAAGCTCGAACAGCAGCCTACTTAAGGTATTCAATGAAAGCATTATGGACCCAAGACTATCGATGTGCTTTTCACCTACGGACTACAAATCCCATAACTCCAACTGAAGAGGACATATGCTGTCCATGGGTTTGCCTGATAGAAAATGTCCACAAATAGTATGACACACATCGTAAGTCGACAGGAAGCAGCCCCTGATGACGGGGGTGGAGTCCCCCAGAAACGCGTCGGGCACATCACTCCATGCATCGTGCAGAAGCGCACTGCGACATTCTAGCCCGGATGGGAGAGCCCTGCAGTGTTGCCTCTCATGTCACAGGCATCTTGTATTAACATTTTCCACGCGGCGCCTGGCCGCGGAGAGAGCACCATCGCCTGTTGCTCTGTAATGGTGAGCAGCGGGATGAAGCTTGTAGCAACCAAACTTCTTGGCTGTAAGGAGCACAGGACTCGTCACTTTATTTGCAGCGCGCCTAAGCTCGAACAGCAGCCTACTTAAGGTATTCAATGAAAGCATTATGGACCCAAGACTATCGATGTGCTTTTCACCTACGGACTACAAATCCCATAACTCCAACTGAAGAGGACATATGCTGTCCATGGGTTTGCCTGATAGAAAATGTCCACAAATAGTATGACACACATCGTAAGTCGACAGGAAGCAGCCCCTGATGACGGGGGTGGAGTCCCCCAGAAACGCGTCGGGCACATCACTCCATGCATCGTGCAGAAGCGCACTGCGACATTCTAGCCCGGATGGGAGAGCCCTGCAGTGTTGCCTCTCATGTCACAGGCATCTTGTATTAACATTTTCCACGCGGCGCCTGGCCGCGGAGAGAGCACCATCGCCTGTTGCTCTGTAATGGTGAGCAGCGGGATGAAGCTTGTAGCAACCAAACTTCTTGGCTGTAAGGAGCGCAGGACTCGTCACTTTATTTGCAGCGCGCCTAAGCTCGAACAGCAGCCTACTTAAGGTATTCAATGAAAGCATTATGGACCCAAGACTATCGATGTGCTTTTCACCTACGGACTACAAATCCCATAACTCCAACTGAAGAGGACATATGCTGTCCATGGGTTTGCCTGATAGAAAATGTCCACAAATAGTATGACACACATCGTAAGTCGACAGGAAGCAGCCCCTGATGACGGGGGTGGAGTCCCCCAGAAACGCGTCGGGCACATCACTCCATGCATCGTGCAGAAGCGCACTGCGACATTCTAGCCCGGATGGGAGAGCCCTGCAGTGTTGCCTCTCATGTCACAGGCATCTTGTATTAACATATATATATATATATATATGTATATATATATATATATATATATATATATATATATATATATATATATATATATATATATATATATATATATATATATATATATATATATATAAAGGTTTGCCTGTTGTAATCTTTTAGATATTTTCTAGGTTCTTCATCTCACATGGCAGTCTGCCGGGATGCACAATGGGTTTCGCCTTCATTAAATTATTTTCTCCCATAACATACATCAGTGATAATTAACCAGCGGTCTGCAGACCCTTGCAACACCAATACAGAGGGTAAGTGACTGCTTAGAAAAATAAATAATATTAGTTGATTCATAGAGTAAATACACATCTTGCATTTGGATCAGATTGAAGACCTTTGGGAAACTTCAAGGGTTTTTCAGAGTACTCCATGTAATTTGTTTCTGTCATAGATTTCCTTGAGAAGTCCAATGCATAACGTTGAAGAATACTGATTTTCAATCAGACATATTATTCTGCGTGCACAAATGGGAAACACATGCAGCTCATGTAACGTAGTCCCTTCCTGTAGAAAATATATTTACCTGTAAAGAAACTATTTTCACACTTCCCTCATTAAGTATGAAGTGTCCGACCAGCATTCCAAAACTGGAATTATTTTGAGAGGTGTTTGGGTAGTCTCCCAGGGTGCCACACTCTAATATGACTCACTCTAAACTTGCAAATGCTGCAGGTCTAGGAGAAAGCTAAAATCCCTTCATAGAGGACTGGCAATGTTAAAGTCCATCAAACCCAATACGGTGAATACCATGTGAAAATGATGCTCTAAATTGTTAATCTTAAACATTTAAATTCAGCTTAGTAGCATAACGTCTTTCATGGATTAGACCTACAATATTAATTTCACAAAGTAGTTTTAGTTTACCTGTTTCCTTCCAATATTTCTCTTTTCTTGCTACTTTTAAAATTATTTATATGATTCAAGAAGAGGACAATTCATAAGCAGTGATTAGGCATGCTAAGAAACATGAAATGCTCATACAAAAGTGCACAGCATTGACTGAGCACTATTAGGAACCTCATTCTGCCGCCCCTTTATTGGCATGAATAATTACAGTCCCTGAAGAGATACAATGGCGGGCCGTAGCTGCATGGTGTGAGAGTTAGAACCTGTGGGTCGATTTAGGGATGGAGAATAGCAAAGGAATCAAATTTACTAAATCTGTTTCCCCTGGTTAGTCCTCATTCTTACCCTGAGATTTCAGTGTTCTCATATTGGTTATGTTATATTGTATTGAATGGGAACAGTAACTTTCAATGCCAAGCCAAACAGAGATTACAAGTAACTTGACATGAGGGCCTAAGATACCAAAACTGTTGAAAATTAGCTAAGAATTTTGCAATGGTTTTGGCATGAATCCCTTCACCCTTTGCTTTGTCAGTATTGTAGTGAAACTATTGAAGGCTAAATAAATTAGAATGAGTGGGGAGGCTTTCAGCATTGTGTGATAAAGGACTAATCAAGATATGCTAAAGCAGTGTGTTCCTAGAATCTGGAATGCATTTAGACATGCAATGAGTCTCTGCCATTTCATGTACTCGTTCTCTCCAAGGAGCTGGATATATACTATGGATGTGGCTCTTTTGATATTGTCTTTTGAACAGTTTGCTGAGATTGTAAGGTTTCCAAGAGCTCAAGTTCTGAGAAGCGTTGGATCACAAACTTGAGAGTGACATGAGTTCTCTGTCAGGCTCTGAGAAGGATGTACATGCAGATAAATCGGAGCTTCTGTGCTGACTGATGGACTGACTTGTGATTGGTGCTTTACCTGTAGTGACCACATGGAGATGAAGAGGTCATTGTTCCGGTTTATTGCCCTTGAATATGGATGCAATTCTGTTCACAATAGGCCTTTTTTACTTAGCAAAATTGCCCTGTATGAAAAAGTAGACTGTGTAGATCTGTAGCTTTAATTACAAATAGTGGCACAGATAAACTTATCAAAGTACAACATGTCTGTATTTATCTTAAGGTTTGTTGTTATGCCCTTGAATAGTGCTGAAATCTGTACCTACCAAATGCATAAAATGCATCTGTAGCCACAGCACATAAATAGGAGGGACAACATGACTCGCAGTAATATTCTTGTTGACACCTGACCATGTGGCAACTCAAATGAGGCATGAAGAGAAATGACATTTTTGATAAACCTCTTCTGCAGAGTCAAATACATTAATGACTCAAGGAATTTGTCTTGCATTGCATAATTATTTAAGGCTCTCTATTGTGTGAGCAGTCTACAAAACATGTCCTGTTTGAAAACCAATTTGCTAAGAGCCTCCTCAAGAAGAGAACACAAAGAGTTCAATTGCCAAGCTTCTAGTCATATGCACATGGTAAAAATATACCTAATAATTTTTCAGTGGTTCATAGTATCCTTTGTGAATGCTAAAGACACTCTGCAATAATCTCAAAAGGACAGAGGTTACTTCCATCTACTAGCCGGTGGTCCCGGGTATATAATCAAAAATGGCATGGTTTGCCGAACATTTACATATAGTCTTTCTGATGCTGGCTAAGCCGCTGGATATTTTAGTGATGCTGCTTTTCAAAAAGACTGTGGGATTGTATAATTGCAATTCTAGTAGTACAAAGATCGGTAGCATAAAGAGGTTATAAACTGTCTGTGATTGAGGAAAGCACTGGCGTTTCAACACCTTGGGCCAGATGTAGGAGCCAAAATACTGGTCGGTAATGGGCAAATTCGGCCGTTACCGACCGGTATTTGGGTTTTCAGATGCAGGGCATGCATTTACAGAATCAGTATTTTACCGAATCTGTATTTACCGATTCGGTAAAATTACCGAATCAGTAAATACAGACTCGGTAAAATACCGATTCTGTAAATGCAGATGTAGCTGGCACATGTCAGAGTGCCACAGGGCTTTAAGAATCGGTATTTTACCATGGATTAGACCTACAATATTAATTTCACAAAGTAGTTTTAGTTTACCTGTTTCCTTCCAATATTTCTATTTTCTTGCTACTTTTAAAATTATTTATATGATTCAAGAAGAGGACAATTCATAAGCAGTGATTAGGCATGCTAAGAAACATGAAATGCTCATACAAAAGTGCACAGCATTGACTGAGCACTATTAGGAACCTCATTCTGCCGCCCCTTTATTGGCATGAATAATTACAGTCCCTGAAGAGATACAATGGCGGGCCGTAGCTGCATGGTGTGAGAGTTAGAACCTGTGGGTCGATTTAGGGATGGAGAATAGCAAAGGAATCAAATTTACTAAATCTGTTTCCCCTGGTTAGTCCTCATTCTTACCCTGAGATTTCAGTGTTCTCATATTGGTTATGTTATATTGTATTGAATGGGAACAGTAACTTTCAATGCCAAGCCAAACAGAGATTACAAGTAACTTGACATGAGGGCCTAAGATACCAAAACTGTTGAAAATTAGCTAAGAATTTTGCAATGGTTTTGGCATGAATCCCTTCACCCTTTGCTTTGTCAGTATTGTAGTGAAACTATTGAAGGCTAAATAAATTAGAATGAGTGGGGAGGCTTTCAGCATTGTGTGATAAAGGACTAATCAAGATATGCTAAAGCAGTGTGTTCCTAGAATCTGGAATGCATTTAGACATGCAATGAGTCTCTGCCATTTCATGTACTCGTTCTCTCCAAGGAGCTGGATATATACTATGGATGTGGCTCTTTTGATATTGTCTTTTGAACAGTTTGCTGAGATTGTAAGGTTTCCAAGAGCTCAAGTTCTGAGAAGCGTTGGATCACAAACTTGAGAGTGACATGAGTTCTCTGTCAGGCTCTGAGAAGGATGTACATGCAGATAAATCGGAGCTTCTGTGCTGACTGATGGACTGACTTGTGATTGGTGCTTTACCTGTAGGGACCACATGGAGATGAAGAGGTCATTGTTCCGGTTTATTGCCCTTGAATATGGATGCAATTCTGTTCACAATAGGCCTTTTTTACTTAGCAAAATTGCCCTGTATGAAAAAGTAGACTGTGTAGATCTGTAGCTTTAATTACAAATAGTGGCACAGATAAACTTATCAAAGTACAACATGTCTGTATTTATCTTAAGGTTTGTTGTTATGCCCTTGAATAGTGCTGAAATCTGTACCTACCAAATGCATAAAATGCATCTGTAGCCACAGCACATAAATAGGAGGGACAACATGACTCGCAGTAATATTCTTGTTGACACCTGACCATGTGGCAACTCAAATGAGGCATGAAGAGAAATGACATTTTTGATAAACCTCTTCTGCAGAGTCAAATACATTAATGACTCAAGGAATTTGTCTTGCATTGCATAATTATTTAAGGCTCTCTATTGTGTGAGCAGTCTACAAAACATGTCCTGTTTGAAAACCAATTTGCTAAGAGCCTCCTCAAGAAGAGAACACAAAGAGTTCAATTGCCAAGCTTCTAGTCATATGCACATGGTAAAAATATACCTAATAATTTTTCAGTGGTTCATAGTATCCTTTGTGAATGCTAAAGACACTCTGCAATAATCTCAAAAGGACAGAGGTTACTTCCATCTACTAGCCGGTGGTCCCGGGTATATAATCAAAAATGGCATGGTTTGCCGAACATTTACATGTAGTCTTTCTGATGCTGGCTAAGCCGCTGGATATTTTAGTGATGCTGCTTTTCAAAAAGACTGTGGGATTGTATAATTGCAATTCTAGTAGTACGAAGATCGGTAGCATAAAGAGGTTATAAACTGTCTGTGATTGAGGTAAGCACTGGCGTTTCAACACCTTGGGCCAGATGTAGGAGCCAAAATACCGGTCGGTAACGGGCAAATTCGGCCGTTACCGACCGGTATTTGGGTTTTCAGATGCAGGGCATGCATTTACAGAATCAGTATTTTACCGAATCTGTATTTACCGATTCGGTAAAATTACCGAATCAGTAAATACAGACTCGGTAAAATACCGATTCTGTAAATGCAGATGTAGCTGGCACATGTTAAAGTGCCACAGGGCTTTAAGAATCGGTATTTTACCACACAATCCTATTGTGTGGTAAAATACCGAATCCAGGTGTGCATGCACATGTGTGCATGCACACCTAGCCATGTGACAGACAGACATGCCCTTAGGGCATGTCTGTGTGCCACATGGCTCACATGCCCGTCTTTGGGGTGCTAGAGGGTGTCAAAGTGACACCCCCTGCACCCTTGCTAAAATCGGTATCCTATGGGCTTCAAAGTCCGTAGGAATCAATGGGAAATACCGATTCTGTAATTACAGAATCGGTAAATACCGAATCTTAAGGATTCGGTATTTACAGAATCTGTAATACCTACATCTCCCCCCTTCATATTTACCGACTCTTAAATACCGAATCGGTAAAATTCGGTATTTAAGAGTCGGTAAATATGAATTACCTACATCTGGCCCCTTGACTTAGTTTGATGGGTCTTTATCAGAACTGCATGAAATGTCAACACGTTTTTTTGGCTACCAATTGGTTTCTAAGGCATAATCTAAGACTAAATGCCAAATGATTTATATGATTCTGGAGCTCCCCACTGAAATAAGGGATACAACAGATCAAAGATTTTCATATAGTTCCTGCAAAAACGATTTTTATTGGCAATCAAGTGGAAAGACACATTACAGGATAAAGCAAGTCAGGCATCAGTTAACGATGCAATACAGCGGCACAGCCCCAACAAGACACCTTTTTTAATGAACAGTCCCCAACTGACCCCCCCCTCCCATAGTTCCCCCCCCCCCGTAGCCAGTGTGCCGTACTCTACCCTCCCAATCGATGATGTATTGGCAGCACCCGTCCTGAATAAGGACCACAATGGAAGGTAAGAGGCTCCTCTCAACGGAGAGTCCCGACCCCCAGAACAGCCAGCAGTAAGTATAAGTAGTGTGTGCACCCTAGGGAGTGTGAAGAATCCCAGGTTTGGTGTCCTCACCTCGGGGTCCCCCCCTCATCCTCGCTCTGGTCGCCTTCCGGCAAGTGGAGCGCTACCACCAGGGCCTCCCACGCCCTGGCCGCCTCCAGCGCTTTGTCATTGTCAAGACTCCTAGCCTGTCGCAGCCGCAATGTACTCTCCGCTTTCGCCCAGCGCTCTAGTGTGGTCTTCCAACGCAGGTAGCTGGGGCCTTGAAGTGACTTCCAATGCATGGAGATCTCCCGCTTAGCCAGTATTAAACCCAGGTCGCAAAATTTGCTGGTAACCCGGTTGCGAGGGGTGTGAGGGAACCACAATAAAAGGCATGTGCCCATATCAAGATCGATCTGCCGGTCCGTGACAGCATTCAGGCAAGACATCACCGCCTCCCAATAACCCGCTAGCCTGGTGCAAGTCCAGAACATGTGGGCGAAGTCCGCATCCGCGGTTCCGCACCTGGGGCAAAGCGAGGAAGCCCCCTCGAAATACTGCGAGATCTTCGTCGGTGTTAGGTACGCTCGATGTAGAGTGAAAAACTGGACCATTTGGAACCTGGCGTTCCTTGTGCCCTTCCATGCTCTGCGCAGTAGCTGCGGCCACACCGTGTCAGGAATAGGACGCCCGATGTCCCCTTCCCATTTGGTTCGTAGCCCGTCCATGGGTCGCAAGGCCGTAGACGTCAGCCGTCGGTAAAGGCACGTGACGGCCTTATAAGTGCCAGCGGCCGTCACCACAAACTGGCAGCACTCCGAAGTCGGGGGTTCAGTGAGCCCACTCCTCCAATATCGACGAATACCTGCCACCAATGCAGCATGCAACAGGTACCCACCCCTCGGCAGACCGTAGGAGTCCTGCAGCTCCTGAAACGGGAGCAGCGAGCCATCCCTGTAGAGGTCGCCGACCACATGCAGGCCAAGTTCCTCCCAAACTGCTAGGGCGGACCAGTCGCCACCATGAGGGAAGGCAGTACACATCCCGAGCGGGATGTCTGGGGCATAAGGGCGAACAGCACCGGAGCGCTTGTGCGCCCGAAGCCAGCAGCTGCGGATCGTCCGTTCCTCCAATGTAAGCAGAGCTAGGTCCAGTTTCTGTCCCAAAACTATAAAAGAGATGATATGTCTCGGGAACAATTTGCCTGGCGCGTCCTCCGGGCCACGGAACTCCAAAGCCACTGCCTGGGTCAGCCACTGCAGCTGCGCTGCCAGATAGTACCACTCGAAGTCCGGGGCTGCAAGGCCCACGTCCGCCCTGGGGCGCATCAGCGTGGTCAGTGCTACCCGTCTCCTGCCCGAGCCCCAGATGAACCCCGTCATCAGGGAACGGAGTCTGCTGAAAACCGATGCGGGTATCCAGATCGGCAGAGTGCGAAACAGATACAGCAATCGGGGAAGCGCTACCATCTTCAGCAGCGCGACTCGACCCGCGACCGAGAGCGGCAGCGTCTGCCAGAAGCCCATGCAACCCCGCAGGTTCCGAATTGCCCTGTCGATGTTACCGTCTAGGAGGGCCGCAGGCGAGTGATAAATGTGCGTGCCCAGATAGGGGAGACAATGGTGCTCCCACTGCAAGGCACCCTCCAGCTGGGTGTCATCGGCCCTCGGAGTCAACGGGAAGAGGCAGGACTTCCCCCAGTTGACCCGCAGCCCCGAGAGATGACCAAAGTCCGACAGGAGCTGTTCGGCCCCGCGTAGGGAATCGCCCGCATCCGCCAAGAACAACAGGCAATCGTCCGCATAGAGAGAGATGTAGTGGGCGTCGCCTCTCAGTGGGAGCCCTGCATACGCCCGACCCAACCGGGCATGCGCCGCCAGCGGCTCTATGGCCAGTGCAAATAACAGGGGTGACAGAGAGCACCCCTGTCGAGTACCTCTACCCACCACATACGAGGCAGAAATGGCGGACCCCGTCTTGACCCGGGCTGTGGCCGCAGCATAGAGCAAGGCAGTCCACTTCACAAAGCGCTCACCCAGCCAAAACGTCTCCAGGACACGGAGCAGGTATGGCCATTCGACGCTGTCGAACGCTTTCTCGATGTCAATTGAGAGGATTGCGGCATTCGGAAAGCTGGCGGCTTCGCCCCCCATGATCCTGAGCAGCCGGCGCACACAGGTGGCAGTGGTGCGCTGAGGAATAAAGCCCGCCTGGTCGCTATGCACCAGGGAGCGCATGTGGGTCAAAAGCCGCGTCGCGAGAACCCGGCTGAGGATCTTATAATCCGTGGTGAGCATGGAGAGCGGGCGGTACGCCGATCGGCAGCTCGCATCACCCCCTCTCTTCAGTAAGGGTATCACCAAAGCCTCGCGAGTAGACGCCGGCAAGCGCCCCAAGTCCCAGGCCTCTTGGTAAACCGCCCGCAGTCGTGGAACCAGCACATCCGCGTAGGCCGCATAAAATTCTATCGGGAGTCCATCCGTACCCGGAGTCTTTCGGCGAGCCATATGTTTGATGGCCACCCTGATCTCGCCCTCGGAGACATCTCCGCCCAGCTGTTTCGCGTGCTCCGGGTCGAGCTTGGGTAACTGCGCCGACACCAGGAACTCCTCAAGCCCCGCCGGGGGGCCCGGCATCCTGCTCGCGTAAAGGTGTTCATAATACTGAAGGAATTGGTCGTTAATGTCTAATTGCGTGTAGACCATGCGCCCCTCCGGGGTGGCAAGCGCCACTATAGGGGAGCCACGGGCTCCAGGACTGGCCAACCACGCCAGCAACGAACCCACTTTGTCCCGCTCAGCGTGAGCCCGGACCAGGAACTCCCTATAATCAAAGCAGCGCAGCTTTTCCAATGCCGTCGCCACCATCTCTCGCGCCTCCGAAACCGCGCCACAAGCCTCGGGGTCCGTGTGGTTACGCCGTTCCTCCGCGCGCAATCGGTCCTCACCGCGCTCCACATCCTGCAGCAGGGTCCTGCGGACGCCTGCGGTGGCCGAGATGCAGACGCCCCTAACCACCGCCTTAAAGGCGTCCCATTCCACCGCTCTGCTGGAGGCTGTGTCCACATTGGTGTCAAAATACCCCTCCACCCCACTACGCACACTTGCCTTAAATGCCGGGTCCTCCAGCGTCAGCGGGTTTAACCGCCACGTTGGAATAGCCTGGCGTTGTCGCATCCATTGTACTGACACCAGGCAAGGGTTGTGGTCAGACACCGTTCTAGTTAAATACTCACTATGGCGGATCAGGCTCTGGATGTCCAGTGAGCACAGAATGCTGTCTAAGCGAACATGCAGATCGTGCGGGGGGGAGTAAAAGGAGTAATCCCTTTCCGACGGGTGGTGGGTCCGCCATGCATCGAGTAGGCCCCAGCTACCTTGCCAATCCCTCCTACCCTGCGCCAACTTATGAACCGCTGCCTGCGCCAGTGGTGGGTGAGACCGATCCAGTCCCACGTCCAACACAGAGTTAAAATCCCCCCCAAGCAGGACCGTGCCAGCCAGCACAGTTGCCAGCTTCCCAGACAGTCGCGCAAAGAAGGCAAGCTGGTCCACGTTCGGGGCGTAGACACTGCAGAGTGTCACGTCCCTCCCATCCAGGCGGCCCTGGACAGCAACAAACCGTCCCTCCGGGTCAAGTATCGTCACCAAAGGCTGAAAGGGAACCCCCGCCCGGACCCATATCAAAGCCCCCCGTGCAAATGCCGAGTACGTGGTACAAAACACATGCCCCCGCCACCTGCGCTGCAGGGCCCGCCCCTCAGTCTGATCAATGTGAGTTTCCTGCAGGAAGGCAATCTGCACCCCCCTGCGGACAAGATGTGCATGGACCTTGTGGCGCTTCAACATGGAATTCAGACCCCTCACATTCCAGGTCACACACTTCAAATCAAGGAGGGTCCCCATACCTCAGAACAAGCACAACCCCATCGGAGGCAACTTCCGCACGCACACTGGCTACTCCCCAAGAAATGAACCCTGACACACCCCAACAGCCCCATGTCCCACCCCTCCCCAGAATAGGTCCCCAACAGCAGAAACCCATCCAAATAAGTAGCACCCAACAGCAACAATCCCTGGTAACTACCAGAGTCCCACAGTAGGTGTGGGAAAAAATGAGGGGGTGGCCTGTTGCCTCTCTCTTCAGACCGCCAGCAGCTCACTCCCCCAAGTCAGTGAGGCCTCCCCTACGCGCCCCACGCCCCCCGCATCCCCTCCACAAGTAAAGCTATCAGCACTACAGGTGGTGACCGCCCAGCCCCAGTCCCAGGCCCAGCAGGCCAATTTCGCCATTCCAGGGCACGATCACAGCAGGTCATACGATACCAGTTCAGGAGAGCAGCAGCTTCACTCGTCCATCAGACCATCAGCAGTCCCAGGCGTGGCATGCGGGGGTGCGGGGTCCCCAGTCACCGATTCCTCCGAGGTCCCCCCGTCGGTGCCACCTCGAGACCCCGACTCCACAGCCGTCGCGGAGTCCAACGCCTGGGAAATGTCGGAGACCGCCTGGAGGGCATTCCTGCGCTCCTGCTCAGTTTGTGAGACCGTGGGTGTCCGAACCTTCGGCGGACGTTTCTTGCGTCGCCTGCCCCGCCTAGGCCTCGGTGGCGCCCGCCGCTGTTCCCCAGGCGCGTGATGTGCATCCGTCCCGGTCCTGTAGAGCTCCAGCCAGTCCCAGACATCATCGGGGTTGTCGTAGAAGGAAGATTTGCCATCAAGCATGATCCGTAGGCGGGCTGGGAACAGGAGAGAGTAGCGGACGCCCTCCTCCCGAAGCGCCTTCTTGACCGCCAAAAAAGTAGATCGCTGCCGCTGGACCTCCAAGGAGTAGTCAGGATATATGGAGACCTGGGCGTTGTCCACTTTATAAGGCCCCAAAGCTCGTGCCCTTCGCAGAATGAGGTCCCGATCTCTGTAATGCAGCAACCGCGCCACCACCGGGCGGGGAGGCCGGCCCTCGGCCGGAGGGCGAGCCGGCACGCGGTGGGCACGCTCTAGAGTGTAGAACGGCGACAGCCCCTCCGGGACAACCACGTCCCGTAGCCAGACTTCCAGATAGCCCAGCATGTCGGCCCCCTCAATTTTCTCTGGCAGGCCCACCACGCGAATGTTGTTGCGGCGGTTTCGCCCTTCTGCGTCCTCCGCCCTCTGTTCCAGCAGGTGCACCCTCTGCTGCAGCTCCCCCAGTAAGGCGCCAGCCGCTTTCGACGATGGTTCCAGCGCTTCAATCCGGGTTTCGGTCTCTTTGACCCGATCTGCCAATTTGCCGTGGTCTGCGCGTAGTAGTCCCAGGCTCGTGGACACCTGTCCGATATCACGATGCAGGGCCTCCCTGGTATCAGCGATGGCCTTCAGGATCTGCTCCAGCTGACTTTGCGGCAGACCCGCCGCCGGGACAGCGTCCGGATTGGGGCCCTCATCAACCACAGGCCCCCCAGCAGCCTCAGGGGGGGGCTTCAAGGGGCGCTTCCCCATGGGGGCAGCTGCGTCTCTCCCCCGCAGCAACAGGGTCAGCGTCTTACCCCGCGTACAGCTCGCCAGACCGCAATCCTCGGTGCCTCTTGTCGTGCGGCACTCCCTCTGGGTTCGCCGGACCCCAAAACCAGCCACTCTCCGACGATGCCTGGGACCCCCACTATAGAATGCAGTCCGCCGGCCACCAAGGGCCCCCCAGCCGCAGCACTCCCTCAAATCCAACTGCGACGTGCAGTTCCGTCAGTCCAAAATGGCGGCAGGGCGGCTGTGCAGGGACCCAAGTGCACGAGGGTCAAGGATCAGCGTGCTCGGGCCCCAAGAGAGGAGCCCCCGGGTGTCCTCAGGCGCCGGTCACCAGTTCGTCAGTCGGTGGTGGTAGGGTCCCTCAATGGAGGATGGCCAGGGGTCGCGCAGGGGCGTCCCCCCCCAGGCTGGCAGCCACAGAGTCCGGATGCGCCCCAATCCCGGGGCCCTCGGCCTGCAACACCCCACTCCACCGGGCTGCACTGGGCCGGTTCGCACTCCAGGCCTGCGCTCCACAGGCGGTGCACAGCGGGGGCCCCAAAGTCAAGCTGGGGGGGGGCAGCGCCGGTCGCCGTGTCCCTGGCTGGCTGTGCAGGAAGAGGTCCGACTCCAGGCGCGAGCCTCTCAGTTGGGCAGCAGCAGGGCCCCCCCGGGCCGGGTGCCTCACCAGGTCCTCTCTCGTGCAGGCACCCTCTGCAGGTCCCCGCAGGCACCCCACGAGGAAGCGGGTCAAGCGCCGCTGCAGCGGTGAACCCCGCACCCAGGGCTCCAGGCCACTCGGCAGGCAATGGCCGGCCAGGTATCGCCGCAGGTCGGCCGCCGGAGTACCTGAGGCCGGGGATGCGGCCGATCGTCAAGGCCGCAATATGGCCGGCGCCGCCCACCAATCCGTCGGTGCGGCGCGGGCTCCGCGCAGCCGGGGGCTCGCCTCCGCCGCCTCCGAGCAGGCCCCCAGGAGAGCAGGAGGAGACACGGGCAGTCTCAGGGCGCCAGGGCCACCAGGATCATCTACGGCAGGATTAATGGGGGAAGGCCGCTGTGGAGCTCAGCGCTCACACGTCTTCCTCCATCGGCCTCCAAGCCACGCCCCCCTTTTCATATAGTTCCTGACACCGTTAACAAAGATCCGACAGCAATGTGTGAAGAGATATATTCCACTCACAGTTAAACTGATGGTACCATTGCATGGACCTTGAGAGAGATTCTTCCCACTTGCAATACAAGGATTGGTAGCATACATTTCTGGGAGATATAAAATGGTGACCCTGGGAGCTTGCAGCATATGATGGAAAGTTTCACGCAAAATACACAACACCTTTACACCTCAGAAAAGTTTCTAAAAAACTGCAACGTCTGGAAAGGGGAAACATCCTTTACTACGCAACTTTTACCACGCAGTGCCTTTACGACGCAACTTTTACAACGCAAACCATTACAACGCATTGCGCTGGGGGGCGCTCTAGGATAGGGAATAAGTTTAATTTACTATCCCACACCTTCCCTAGTGTCCACGGGGACTGGAGTTGGAATAGTAAATTAAACTATTCACTATCCAGCACCCCAAAGCGCTATGCGTTGTAAAGGTTTTCGTTGTAAAAACCGCGTTGTAAAGGCATGCGATGTAAAAGCATGCGTTGTAATGTCATAGATACCTGGAAAGAACAGAAGATCTTGAAGCAGTCTGTTTCTTTGTAACAGAGTTAAATCGATTCCTCCCAGATACCCCAAGAATCAGGAATTCACTTAAGTCAATATCTAACAAGATTTGACCTTGAAAAAAAAATTCAAAAGTGAAATAAAAAACATCTTCCGAATTAGCACTCAAAAATGCATGAGTTAGAGCCTATCTCTCTTTTTCAACCACAGACTCTTATCAGACTCAAGGTAAAAGGCTACCCGATTTAAAGTCATATGTTACACAGGACCCCAATTTAGGGCCTCATTTATAGCATTTTGGCATAGGGAAGTGCAGCAGGGCATCTTGCTGCACTGCTCTATGCCAAAGAGAAAGGCTAGATGTGCACCGTATTGAAGGAATACGGTACATTCCTTCCTTTCTGTCTGCGCTAGCACTGTTTTGTCAGCCCAGTTCCATTGTGGCACCCTTGCACCATGATGCATTGGTGCCTTAATTGCAGGCAGGATTATTTTTGTGCAGGACGTGGCACCTTCTTGCCCAAAAACAATCCTAAAAGATACATATGGAAAGAGGAAAAAATTAGGAGAATTGAAGTTATTTCTCCTTGTTACACCTCTTCTCGGGTGGCAGACAGATTTGGTACTTCCCCATGTTTACATGTTTATGAAAATCTGGAGCAACATCAAATTCCATAGGTGTTGCATGGGAAAACGTATCGTAATGCCCATGGAACGTCTCCCGGATGCAGGTTGAGGTGATGCAGCAATTTGCGCTGCATCACTCTACTCATGATTTACGAGCCCACCCAAAGCTATGCAGGGAGGCTGTGAATGGCTCCATAAATCTTCATGAGAGCCCTGCGTCACACATGTACCAATTTACGTGGTGCAAATGTGACGCAGGGCTCACATAACTAAGCCACTTAGTGCTTATACTAGACTTAAATGAGAGTGCTCATTGCTGTTTTTAAGTATTGACCCCCGCTACAATTTGTGTCTCCTTATACCATACTCCCTCGTTACACTATTTTATTTTTTATGACACGCTGTTTGCCGTGTTTACCTCCTGTTTTATTGATTGTGTAAATCTGGAGTTGTGACGTGGATGGAGACATATTATTTCAAATTAAATTCCAATAAAATGTAAGTCCTAGTTTTCAATCAGAGTGGTCCCCCTCTGCCATCCTGTTGGTGGCCTGCTGAACTTAACATACCTCCTAATCCAACCTCTTCAGCAAGAAATCTTGCAATCATTTTTGATTCTTCACTCTCCCTTTCCTCCCTAATTAAGCAAATCTCATCAGTCTGTTTCATGAAGTTGAAAAGCCTAAAAAAGTTCTTTCATTGATTCCTGAGGAGACGAGAAAAAAAGTAGTCCATGACTTATTCCCTTCTCGCATGGACTACACAAATAATCTTTACTGTGGTCTCCTGGCATATCTGATACGCAGCCTCCAGTTAGTCCAGGATGCAGTGGCAAGACTAATAAGGAGAGTCCCTCACTGCCATCACATTTCCCCTCATTTGAGTCATCTGCACAGGTTCCCAGATAAACAGCACATTAAATTTAAAACTCTGACACTGGCAGGGGCGTAGCTTGGATACCGAAGGAAATGGCCGCACCCCGGTTCGGCCCTTGTTATAAGTCACACATGTGACTCCTTTCACTTTGTTTGACAACACTCCTCCTTCCTCCCATGCTTGTCGTTGATAGTCTCAGTCGTTGTACCTTTTCCCCCCTTTTGTGGCTCCACCAGCCCCTAATTTTGTGTGTTTTTTCTGGTATGGTGATTTTTATATTTTATATATGGGTTTTGTCTTCCTCTTTCTTTTTCGCTTTATCATGCTTCTGTCTCCTTCTCCTACTTTCTTTTGTAGGAACATTTTCATCAAGTTTTTGTTTATCTCTAGTTACCCTTTTTAACTTTGCTCTATATAGCAGTTCTTCCTTGTCTATCTCTCTGTCTTTTATTCTCCTTTTCTTTCTTTCTTTTTCTCTGAACAATTGTTTTGCCTAATATGCAAATTCACTTTGATAAATTGTTACATTTTCAGGATTACAATGTAACATCTCTTGTTTTTACTTTACATGGTTTGCATAGAATACTAATTATTATGGAGTATTTTATATTTTCTAAGTATAGATGACTTTAAGATGTATGTCATGGAACCTTAAAGGTTTAGGCTCCCCTATAATGCTTCAAAGGGTTTTATCTCATATTGGAAATCTAAAAGGTGATGTTGTTCTTTGCAAGAAATTCATATTACAGACAAAGAAACGACTAAACTCAAAAGGCAATGGGTTGGTAAGGTTTTTGCTTCTCTGGGCTCAGGGAAACGTAACAAGGTTGCTATTTTATATCATACGTGCCTTAATATACGATCTTTATCTCAACATGTTGACTGTGATGGTAGATAGGTTCAGTTTCCTTACTTATTGATAACATTCCTCTCAATATGGTTAATCTTTCTTGCCAGATTGTGTTGTCTAAGTTGATGTCTGATTCTGATGATTATTTGATTGTTGGTGGGGACTGTAATATGGTTTTTGATCCCATTATGGATAGACACTCCAAAGCTAGATTTTTACCTTCAAAAATACATTCTCCGTTCAAGTCGACAATTTCTCAGCGATCCCTTATTGATGCATGGAGATTGTGCTATCCAACTTGTCAGGAGTACACTTTATTTTCTCCAATTCACTTTTCACAATCACGATTAAATTATTAATTTATTTCTAATGCTCTTGCCCAACATGTTAATTCTGATGTAGGATTCATATTAATCTCTGACCATGCACTAGTCACCTTGGATTTAGATCTCCTACCACCCCCGCAGGGACCTAAAAGATGGAGATTTAAGAACTCTCTTCTACTAGATTTACAATTTACACGCAACTTTGAGCAATTTGCTAATACATTTTTAAAAGAAAATGAATCCCCTGATCTATCTCCCCAAATTATATGGGATACTTTTAAAGCTGCTTCTAGAGATTTTATTATTAATTTTGTTTTCCAGAAACTGAAGTTTGCCTCCAATAAGCATAAGGAACCTAACTCATGTATTAAGCAATTGGAACACTCTTTTTATAATTCTCATTCTGATCAGACCTTAAAGGTTCTAGTGTCTGCTAAATTTGAGTTTAAGACACTTTCTACAGAAATAGCTAATTCCTATGTACTTACGTCTAGTGCGAAATATTATGGAGGTCAAAATAAAGCAGGAAAACTTCTTGCTAATTATCTCAAAATTAAGAAAGAACGTACAAAAATAAATTCTATTTTAACCTCCACTAACCAAAATATACATGAAAATGAAGATATAGGCATGGCCAAGATGGCGGTTGAGTTGGACGTGCCTGCTCGCCGCTCCGGCCTGTTGCCTGGTTCCCGGCTCCTTAGCTTCACCCAGCAGCCTGCGCAGAGTGCCGGACAACACCGGAACCCTCCCTCTGCCCAGTGCCGAGGGCGGTTCCTTAGGAGACGAAGGGCAGACGTGCAGCTTGAGAGTCACGGAGCAGCGTGCGCCATATCTGCGCCACCAGGCCAAGTCCCTGGCCTCGAGTTGATAGGAGAGGCCGGTCGTGGTGGAAGACGACTCAGAGCATCCCTACTGTGCAATAGGGGAAGACCGCGACTCCGGGCCCAGATCGTGAGCCGAGGCGCTGTGAGGGCGGCGAATCTTCCTGCATTTGCATGTTGGCCTGGCGGGAGGTGACTGCAGCGTCAACCAGGCAGGTCAATGCTGAGGCCCTGCGGTGAGTTGGAGCAGCAGGCATGCCTATGTTGGGCTGGCATGCCCGCTCCCTTCCTGGATATGGACGAGGCTGAAGACTTATCCCACCTGGGTGCAGCGCCTCAGACATACCGGCTTCCCCTCCCCCACCACATCGTTAAGGCATGCTACTAAAGCCTCAGAAGGAGCTGTACAGGATGACGATTTGGTGTGGGCCGGGAACGTAGAGTAGTCTTCACATCACAGGCCCTCACCAGTGACGAGACATCCGGGGATGACGAGCCCGCCGGTACTGTTGTGCTGCATTGCTGGGGTGATCTGACTCTCTCACCTCCGTCATCTTGAACCCGATAAATTTATCCCTGCACTTGCAGCAAACACAAGGGGGCTCGGGCCCTGATGTAGGTGGAAGAGGCAGCGAGCAGGCGGAGGCTGATGAATATGACATTGAGGACTGTACCTCTGGGGTGGTCAAACCGGTTTGAGTGGTGGTGGAAAGCTCCATGGCCAAACTGGTCCCCCGTCAAGCTGAGGAGCTTGAAGCCCCTATAAGACTGAAAGAGGTTATCTCTGCCATCTCAAAATTAAAACCTCACAAATCTCCCTCTGTTTTTTACAAAACCTTTTGCAATATTCTGGCCCCACTGCCGGTAAGGGTCTACAATTTGATTGGACCTCTGCTCCTCTCCTGCCTTAAATGCTGGAAGCACTGATCACAGCTATCCCTAGATTGGGCAAAGACAAATGCATGTGTGCATCTTTCCAACCCATTTCCCTTCTAAACGTGGATTTGAAAATCTTTATGAGAATACTGGTGCAGAGGCTATCTCCCCGGGTTGGTAGATCCAGACCAATCCGGGATTGTCCGCGGGCGTCAGTGCTCCGACAATACAAAACAACACCTCCACCTTGTGGACAGGTCTAACCAATTTGCTGCTGAGCGAATTATACTTTCTGTTGATGCTGAGAAAGCGTTCAACAGGGTACACTGGCCGTAACTTAAGGCGACACTTTCTCCTTTTAGCAAACCCTCCCGATTCATAGACTGGATATTTAGTAGTCATACTAACCCAACCACCATAGTGCGCGTGAATGGGACTGTCTCTTAGCCGTTTCCCATACAAAGAGGCACACGACAGGGGTGTCCTAGGTCCCTGCTTTTATTTGTCCTTTATATGGAGCCTATGGCTCAAAGGGTCCGAGACGAACCCTCCATAACCGGGGTGCAATTTGGAGGGTCGGAGCACAAACTCTGGCTTTATGCGGATGATGTGGTGGCGACACTGGAGAGACCCAGGGAATCTCTTCCTGCCCTGCTGGTGAAATTAGATAGGTTTGCTCTGACATTGGGCTTTAAGATCAAAGTGCATCAATCACATGCTCTTAATCTCTCTGTGGAACCTGTGATGTTAGATCTCCTGCAGCAGTCTTATTACATCCACTGGGCCCCGGCTTCTATACCCTATCTGGGCCTGCAACTTTCCCACAGCTTACAGGTCACTAATTCAACGAATTACACATTATTATTGTGGCAGATCCGGGATTGTTTAAGACGATGGAGGCCGCATTCGTTGTGGTGGTTGAGCTGCATTGCTGCCATAAAAATGATGATTCTTCCTAAGATCATTTATATGTTCCAAACTGTCCCTATGGTGCTTCCAACGGAAGTCATACTTTCACTACAGAGAGAAATAGAACAATTCATTTGGTGGGATCGGAGAGCTCATCAGCACAGGGAGTTAACATACAGGAGCCCGCTCGAGGGTGGACTGGGGTTCCCGAACCTGCACGCTTACTGGTGGGTGACACAATTGAGAGCCCTGGTTGAATGGCCCCACCCAGAGTCCGTAAAGCACTGGCTTTTTATGGATCAGTCTCTCACCAGACAGTCCATGTGGGGGGGTCCCTTTCCTTTCTCAACATGCAAGACCCCCGGAACTTGTATATGTCTAAGGTCACCCATCCTACCCTCTTAGCTTGGGACAAGGTCACTACTTCACGTGAGCTTACAACATTTCCATCACCGATTAAGCTTATAGTTATTAACCCCGATTTTTCCCCAGGGCTGGACCAGTTGGGGTTCAGGCATTGGACTACAAAGGTGCAGCACTCCATAGGGCATTTCTTTGATATCACAGGGCACGAACCTTCCCTGACCTTCGCACAGACCGGGACCTCCCGGAAACTGAACTGTATCATTACCTACAGATTCGCCATTGGGCACTGAACACTGGGGTGCGGGAGGGTGCCAAGATACCTTACAGAATATGAAAAATTTCTACTTACACAGCACACTGACTCCCACTTAACCTTAGATTTGTACAAATTTACCAATCACATTCACAACACTGGGAAGACTCCGGGCCAGATCCCGTGGGAGGGGGAACTAGGCCGAACACTATTGCAGAAAGAGTGGACTGATGTTTTCTGTAGGGCTCGACATTCGGCACGCAATGTAGCCTCCATTGAAACAGCCACCAAAATAGTTACTTATTGGTACCTTACCCATCTCCGGCTTCACAGGAGCAACCCCTCTTGCAACCCCTACTGTTGGAGAGCCTGTTCCTCATTGGGTACTCTCACTCATATATTCTCACTTTAACACCCAAATTCCTTGCTTCCAGCGTATATCCTCCTGTGCCTCCTGAACCCAATAACTATCCCCCTTAACTCCCGGAGGGGCAAACAGATGGCTTTCGTTTTAGGGGTGGACTTGCAAAATATACTCTCCCGTTGTGGTACTCCGATGGTTCCTACTCAGTTGGGATGGCTTTACAGGCTCTGGGGGATGGAGAGAATTTTGTTATCTCTAACTCACGCAGGTGCCTCTTTTCACAACCTGTGGGAACCTCTACTTACTTTGTTAACTACTGACTTCACGGAACTCACATGTCCCAAATATTTGAGACTCCTGAGGCTTGCGGACCCATCTGCACAGACAGCCTTGAGTGCTCATGCTACATCATAGAACTTCCTTCTCTATGCCACTTCTTGTTAGGACAGAAAGTTCAGTGCAGAATTGCTTTATTGTTTCTGGAGGAGGGGAGGGAGGGCGGAGTGTTTTATTTTTGGTTGTCATGTAATTGTATTTTCTGCCACAGCCGTAATTCTATCACAGGATGGTACCTTGCTGAACATTGTATTCTGTGGCATTGTATGTTGTTTTGCTTTTTTGAAATCAATAAAAGAAATCTAAACATAAAAATGAAGACATACTTTTGGAGTTGCCAAAATTCTATCAAGCCCTATATACCACAGAATCTCAATCTAATTCCCATGACAGCCTTCGTAAATTTATCATCCATCTCTCTTCCCTCACACCTTGGCATTGATTTTTCTATATTGGAAAAATATATTTCTATCCAGAATATCTCTAATGCTAATAATTCCATTAAATGTGGCAAAGCTCTCGGACCTGATGGATTCAGCATTGAACTCTATTCCCACTTTTCTAAGCTTCTGTTACCTAAGTTACATCAACTTTCCCTTTATTTTATATCCTCTCATACATTGGGTGGCTCTTTTCAAGAAGCTTTGATGTGTCTTATTCCCAAGGACAACAAAGATGACAGACTGTGTAAAAATGATCATCCTATTTCTTTAATTAATCTAGAATATAAAATATTTGCAAAAGTATTGGCCCTTTATTTGGATAAATTATTACCCCAATTGAATGGAAAAAAAACAATGTTGCTTCTTCAAAGGTAGACCTCTTTCAGACAGTACTAGACTATATTTGTAATGTCCTTAATAAATCCAAATCGTATAATTTTTCTTTGGCAGCTATTTCTTTGGATGCAGAAAAAGCGTTTGATGGAGTAAGTTGGTCTTTTATTTTCTCTACGCTGTCCTAGTTTTGTTTTGGTCCCAACTTTATTAATTATGTTTCTTTGTTATATTCCTCACCTAAATTATCTATTTTAGGTAAGGGTCTTATGTCTCCTTTTTTCCCTCTTCATAGAGGCGTTCGAAGAGGCTGTCCACTCTCTCCATTACTATTTATTTTTGCTTATAAAAATCTGTTTTAATTCACAGATTACGGGGTTAATTTATGGAGATACTCAACTTGAACTTTCCGTCTAAGCGGACAATATTTTGCTCTTTATCTCTCAACCACAATCATCCTTACCAGCTTTTTTTATTAAAAGCAGATAATTAAGTGTTTGTTTCAAGATATAAATTAAATGCAGAGAAATGTGAAATCCTCCTTTAGATAAGCTATGTTTCCATGCTGAATTCAGTTTGTCTTCCTCTCATTGGAATCCAGAGAAGATTAAATATCTAGGTTTGTGGTTCTCTGATACCATAAAGGACACTATAACTGGCAATTTTAAAATGCTACACACAGTCCTTCTTACACATACATCTAATTTGAATCCTTTATTTTTCTCTTGCTTTGGCCGTCTTGACACTATAAAAACAAGCATTGTAAATGCAATAGTCTTGCATTTGTTGGAGTTGGAGCTAATGGCATTATAAATGGCAATGTTTTTTTTAACTATTACAATAGGTTTTGTAGTTGTTGTAGTTATTGGCATTGTAAGTGGCAATGTTTTTAATTATGTGTTATGGAGTGTATGCATGTGGTGTGTTGTGGAATTCTGTAGGTTGGATTGGATTGGATTAGTTAGTTGTGTAATTTTGTGGCGTGGAATTGTGTGGAGTGGAGAGGATTTGTGTATTGAAATTATGTGGCATGGTGTGCTGTTAAATTATGTGGATAGTAATTGTGTGTACTGGAATTATGTGGAGTGAGATTGTGTGTTTTGGGGTGTAATCATGTGGAATGGTATTTTGTGTTGTGGAGTTGTACGTTGTGGAGTTTAATGATGTGGTTTGCTGTTGAGGGCTGCCTTCCCTGGCACACAAACACCTACAAATAAAACTTTAAAAATAATTTAGTACATGATGTAAACAGCCAAACATTAATGCACTTGGTAAGGAAATGCCCTCACCGCCATATTAAATAAAGAACTCAGTTGTGTGTTTTTAGAACTTTGTACAGCATATTCATTACTTAAAGAGTCATGAAGCGCTGCTGGAATGGAAGCTCATTGTATTAGCTCAGCACCTAAAAAATCATCAACACACTGAACTAAGCCATCACGTGACCCGCAATCATGAGAATAGTCTGGGTGGAGTGACAGGCTGCTGATTGTAGGTGTTTGTACTAATTACATAGGGACCGAATGCAAAGATATGCACTGGCATAGCACTGTGTTGTGATTCCATTACTTGGTGAAAGGTGGCACTGCAGGCATGGTTAGATGTGCTCTGGCAGAGACGTGTAGACATATTAGGGGGGTTTGGTCATAATAGAGGTGCATTGGTAGAGGCGGTGGTCTTAGCAGTTGGCAGCAAGGAGTGTTCCTGCTGGTATCTTCCAAGATCAAAGAACACTCAATATCACAGGGTAAATCAATACTTACCTGCTCCTCACTGCTCCCAACTTTCACCACCTCATTGTTTCTAACCTATGAACAAGATATCACAACAGATCACCCTGCTTTTATCAGCAGAGCACTTGGAAATCTAAGCGACACAGAGGTTTTAAATGGCACCATAAAAGCATATATTGGAAAAAATGCGGATATTATTTCAATTTCTTGTGCAGGATATTAGATGAGCCTGCCGCCGCCAAAGAAAGGCGGTGGTTGGTATACAAGACATTTCTTTTGAATGGGAAGTATTTAATGATGTCGCCAATATCTCCCACATGACAGATATTTATGTATTCTCAGTTGTTCAACCAGGCACGCCATTTTATTAACAGAGCAGCTGATGATGAAAACTGCTCCTGCATGCATTGTCAGGCCCTGAGGCATAGAGCTAACTCAGGAATTCCAATTTGCCACAGAATTTAAACATGCTTTGGAAGCCGATACAATTGGGACAATTGGCAATGACATTCAATATTTAGTCTTATTTTTTTGACAAAAAACATCTGGAGGTGGGTCATGCTGTCCAAATTAACCTTGATATGCTTGAGCCACTCTCAAAGCTTGCTACAGAACAGGCTTCAAATTACACACAAAGTTCTCAGTTAGGCACTGGGAAGTTGAGGATGTGGAGAGCAAATGTGGTATAGTGAGTAGAAACCGCAGAGATAGAGAATGCAGAGTTAGTGGAAACCAGGGATATTGAGACTTTGGAAAGAAGAACATAAGAAATCATACTTGGAGACCGGACAAGCCATTAAAATGGTTGATGAAAATAAAATGGGACATTAAAGAGGCAAAGGAAGGGGGAATTCACAGAAACTAGAGGCAGAGGCGGGTGCAAGGCTGTTGTTAAATTGATTTGAAGAGAAAAAAAGGTGGAGCGGATAAAATATATTGCAATATCTGGTTTGCAAACTGAATCTCCACAAGAAATGAAATGAAATGAAATGAAAAATTGCACTTGTATAGCGCGTAACTACCCGGAGGCCTCGCAACCATAGCCAGGCCAAATAAAAATGCAGTGCTGAACTATGAACAACTTGTCATTGGGCCATACACGTTACTCATTATTACCAACCACAACTTTAAAAAGCAATTCCAGTAACCTTGCTAATGCACTAGTTGCTTATCTTTCTCACTAAGATAAGGAAATGTAACACATCAAAAACATTAGGAATGATGATGCTTCGTTCCAGTAACCCCTGCAGGGCCGAAAGGCAACCTGCAGCTTCAGACAAAATATGTGAAGTTCAGCTCTACAGTATGGAAACCCAAAATTAATAAATGCATTACATTTGTATTCCACTGCTTCTGACCTCCGCAACCCTCAAAGAGTCTCTCACATCAGTATCTCTTTAATTGGAACCACCAACGTCTCTGAGGTAAAGGAAGTTCTGCATCTGGTTAAAAAGCAAAGATTAGCAGGAGAACAGATACATGTGCACATCTAAACCCTACCTATGACGACCCCTAGAGATCGAAAGGGATCGCCATCATAACTGCCAAGGTTTCAGATTGCTATTTATGACATTTTCATTCAAGATTCAAGATTCAAAATTACTTTATTCGGTTAAAAACAAAATAACCATGAAAGTAGCATGAAAGGTACAATTTACAAGAGGTCGAGTATGCTTATTTTTAAAATCACAAAAAGAAAAGGAAAACAGCAAAATTAAGTTCATATATACAAAAAACAATCAATCTATATAAATTAATTTACGACATTTAAAAACTAATTTTAAAAATTCTGCAATTGAGGCAACCATAAAAACAGTTTCCATTTTCTGGCACTCTGTAAACGCTAGGCGACATCTATATACATTTAAATCCTTGAGGATAGGGATGATAAGTTTCTTTCGTGGAAGGGTATAAAATTTACAAAAAAAATAAAATATGTATATCGGATTGTTGGGATACATCATCACATGGACAAAGACATAAATTCTTCGACCAACAATTCATCACTGGGAACGATAATGTCCTAAAAACAATACTCAATCTAAAACGAGTCAAAAGGTAACGTTCATGATTGGACATGTGCAATGAAAGATATGGCTGCAATTTTTCACCACATAGAGTCCCCTGGTGGACGGAAACAGTCTTTTTTCTTGCCTCTTCAATAAGTCTATTTTCCCTGAGGTACACCATACACAGATTTTTCAAATCTCTTCTGGAGATATGTTCCATTGATTGTGGGTCCTCGAAATATTGGAGGCAACATATTTTTTCAAGAAAGTTTCTAACATAGCCTATCCATTTAAAATCACAAATATTGTCCAATACCATGATGTCCTCTAAAATAGCCCGATTGACAACACATTCATCATTTGTCCAGACCCTATGCCAAAGAAGGACTGGCTGAATTTTAATAATATCGGTAACATAAGGTGTACCCAATTCAGCATGGCATATCATCGTTGCGGTACTTTGGGGTACGGACAGAATGTGGCATAAAAACTTATTTTCCATGATCTGAATTGCACTAGTATTTGAATACCCCCATAATCCTGCACCATAGGTTACAACAGATATACAGGTCGCATTGTAAACAGTTAAAATCTCCTTTATGGGTTTTTTACCTAATTTTTTCATAAAGCATTTTAGGGCCATAATGGTCTTAGAAAATAACAAAGATCTAGCCTGGATTGCTGTAGTCCATGAGCCACTTTCATGGAACAGAATCCCCAAGTACGGGAAAGTAGGGGTCCTTTCTAAGGGGTTGGAGTTTACAAAGATTGGCTTCAGGTGCTTGTTTGTACTAGACCCACAATACATGGATAATGTTTTAGAACAGTTAATTTTCAGATCCAAACCAAGCATAAAAGTGTTAAAAGCTGTAACCAAAGTTTGTAAGGCCATTGGGGTGCGCGCCATCAGAACCGCATCATCGGCGTACATCAGTGCAGGGACAGGCCTACCTCTCACCATAGGCATGTCTCTGCCCTCCCGCACGAGGTGTTTCTCCATTCCATTTATATATAATAAAAATAGGAAGGGAGCTAGGACGCACCCTTGGCGCACACCCCGACCAATCCCGAATTGTCGGCTGCATTCGCCATTGTTCCCGTATCTAACACTAGCAGTGGCCCCGGAATAGAGCTCTCTCAAGAAGCATATAATGGCATTGTCTACCCCCAGTTCGGCCATGATTGACCATAATTTAGTGTGTGACACACAGTCGAAAGCTGATGTTAAATCGACAAAGGTGAGGTATAGACGTTGTTTTTTAACCTTTATATACTTCTGTTGCAAGGTGAATAAGTTCAAACCTTGCTCTATGGTCCCTAAACCTTTTTGAAACCCAAATTGGAAATCACTTAAAACCCCGTTATCCTCAGCCCAGCTTTGCAATTTGGCTAAAATCACTCTCCCCAAAATTTTTATAGAAGAGTCCAATAAGGAAATTGGCCTATAGCAAGTACAACTAAGCCTATCCCCTTTCTTGAAGATTGGGACTATTACCGAAGTAAACCAGGTGGGAATTAGGCTATTTTCCAGAGCGGCATTAAAAAGCTGAACCAACAGTGGCCCCCATAACTCGGTGTTAGCCTTGTAGAGGTCGGCTGGTATACCGTCTGGTCCTGCTGCCTTGCCCCCCTTGGTCGCCTTCAAGCTTGCTATAACTTCAGGAAGGGTTACAATTAGAGTTCTCGATGTATCTAAATTTAGCAACCCCACATCCTGAGCTATTTCAGGGGTGGGTTCCACAACCTTATAAAGGGAGGAAAAATGAGCCACCCACTCATCTTCTGTGATGGCAATTTCCATGCGTGCTTTTTGTTCATGTAGAAGGGGGGTATTAATAACCCTCCAAAAAGCCGCCGGATCCTTTGAATTAGAGGCAGCGCATAGATTGTCCCAAGCCTCTCTTTTTATCGAGGCCTTCCTGTCCTTCAATACTAAATTATAGTTCTTCCTTGCAGTTCTAATTAGGATTACGTCCCGTGGTCTTTTATGAATTGCATGTCTGAGCTTTGTTAAGGCTCTGGTGCAATTCCTATCAAACCATTTCCTATTGGACTTTAGGGAATTTTTTCTTTCAACCCACAAAGCTTCCTTAATTGTACTAGAGATGATATTAAAATGTGTTAATATATCACGGTTCTCTGCATGTTCATCTAGGCAGATCGAGAAACTACTCATGCATTTGCTCAATATTTTATGCTGGAAATCATCCGGGACCAGTCTGCTCCATTTAAGGTTGTAGCCATTTTGGGCACCCAACCTCACGTCCTGGACCATTTGGCTCGGGCATTCTCTAATGTCCTCTCCAACAAATAGGTTCTCCATTTTTAATACTTGTGGCAGATGATCACTCAGTGGTAAGTCCATGATGTTTGCACTAATCAATCTGCTTGCAGAGTTAAGTGTACATAAACTAAAATCAATGATAGATGAGGCACCCCGCCCAACAAAGGTTGGGACGAATGTCGTAGTCTGGTGTGCTAACTCATTGGAAAATCCAAAATTAAAGTTAAAAATCATCTCATTTAATGAGTCGCCTAGTAGGGTATGTTCAAAATGCGTCAGGTTAACATCTTGTTCCAGCATTAAACCACAAATACCCTTATGGCCCTTTTTGCAGAGAGTACAATTAAAATCACCCCCCCATAATAACATAACTTCGGCCCTCTTGCTCTTATCGAATTCCTCTTGCATTTCTGAAGTTAGAGTATCAAGTACGTCCTTAATCATGCTATCTAAACAGTTATTATAAAAATTGAAAAGAACCACCTTAGGACCCTTCCTTGAGTATATCACTATTTTTTGATAGTAATTGGATCCAGGAGAAAAGGAGATTTTATCGTATTTCAAAAGATTAGATATGTATACAATCAAGCCCCCCTTCGCTCTCCCGTGTGCCCCACCCACCGCCGGGGTAAAGTAAGTTTTATAGCCATTAAGATGTATCGGCCTGGTGGCCCAAGTTTCTTGAAGGGCCAATATTCCCACGTCAGTAATGGCCTCACCCCAAGTTGGGTTGGTAATCTTTTGTTTTAAACCGGCCACGTTCCAAAAGAGCACCTTACAGTAATCATTTCCTACAGGTGGGATATCTACAGTATTCCCTAGTCTACTGACCGGGCTCCCTTGTATAGACTCAACCCCCACCTGTATTTCTGGGGTTTCCTCAGACCCCAGACAACTTAAAGAACCCAATCCCACAGGATTGTTAAGCGGCCGCTCATCTTCCTTAAACTTAATTTCCTCAGACCCCAGACAACTTATAGAACCCAATCCCACAGGATTGTTAAGCAGCCGGTCATCTTCCCTAAACTTAGGGAGTCAGTCCACTGCTTCCAAGCAATCAAACCGGTTGTAACACGGGAAAAACGGTGGAAATTGCATTTTGCCTGTCCACCCTGGGTCATAACCTTGTGGATAAAAATAGGGCGCCCTCCCCTTATGTTTCACCGTGTTCCAACCATCTTCGTGCCTCCCATTCCACTGTGTATTGCGGTAGTTATTAGCCGAAGCCTGACCAGTATTACCACCAAAGTGTCGTTTGTCCCTGGTCCAGCTCCACCTGTTATCTGGTTGTTCACCCTCAGGGTAAAAGTAGGATAATGACCTAGCCACAATAGACAGCCCATAATTTTTTGGGGGCCTCGATGTAATAAATTCTGCAGTGCGGGGATTATCAAATGTTATCACCACGCAGTCATCAAACCTCCTTTTTTTATTATTATTATATCCCACCCAAGGAGCCCTTTCGACCATAAGAATGTTACTTTTAAAGGCTGGTGGGAGAGGGTAATTATCATTTAACCAATGTATTGTTTTATTTACAAGTCCCCCATTATTTTCATTTGATTTATTGTCAAGTTGGGGGACTCCAGTAAGGACCACAACATATGGTGAGGCTTCTGGCGGTAAATGTATGTTTCTGCGTGTCTCCCTTTTTTCAACATTAACTTTAGCCTTGGGGGTTTGTGTGGGTGGAACTGCTTTGTCAGTTGAGGTTGAGTTTTTAGATGATGGTGTAGGTATTGGGGGCGGATTAGTGATGGATTTTGGAGGTGGATTAGTGGTACCATCGTTTTTAGCAACTATGGGTGGTTTGTTCGTAGTTGGGTTTTTTTGTAGAACTTTATTGTTCGGGTTAAAGCTAGGTGCACTAATATCTTTATGAATGTTAGACAAAATTCTTTCCAGACAGCGTAGCCTCACCTCGATAGGTTCTAAAAGAGTTTTTAGCATAGCATAGATGTTATTATTATCCATGCTTAGGCTACTACTGTCCTCATCCCCTTCAGTTTGATTATCAACTACCCCGCTTTGTTCCAGGATCTCCTCCAAGCTACTATCCAAGATGGTTTCATCTGGCAGACTTAGGGTTATACCCACACTTACACGTGGCCCACCTACGGTGTTATTAATAATGGGGTGAGCATCTAGGTTGGTGCTCACATTCAAAGGAGTTGGAGGCAACTGAATAGGGGCATGAATTTTGCTAGGCTGGGCTTTTTTCCCATTTCGGGTAGTCATTTTAATGGGCTGTTGTTTAGTAATCTTTTGTTTAGGGATAGCCCCCTCCTTCCTCCCCCTTTCAATTAGGGTACTAGCTGTATGTTCATTCTCAATTACGGTCAGTCCGTTTTCCAGCAACAAAGAAAGATTTGGGGTTGCCTCCAAGCCCTCCTGCGATGCTGGTAAGTCACAACCCTGGTCCTTATGTACCATTACAATTGTTTTTGGATCGGATGCGCTGTTAGGTGTGCGAGCATGTGCAATGTGGCCCAGAGAAGAACGCTTTGCCCTGGCTAAATCTTGGGACACCCTTCTGTCCATCAGTACGATCCCTTCATCAATGAGCGCATTTGTGCGTACTATAAAATCGTCTAAGGTACCAGTTAGTTTCTTTGCCCCAGCGGCTGCCATGCTTCTGGTCTCTGGATGGTTCATGACAAGTCCACTAAATAACCCACTATACAGGAGATGATGCTTACGCCCAATACCCAGTACTAATCGCGGTACAGGAAGGATCTCAAGGATTCACATGGGTATATAGTAACAAGATTTAGCCAACTTACACTTTTGCAGTCTCGATGTCCTTTGGCTAATTACAAACGGGCAGGGTATCTGGCCCAGGCCAGGCTCCTCGGGCCTCTGAGGGCCTAAGAGGGCCCGCCCTTTGCCCGGGCTTAGCCCCGCGCTGTGTCCCGCTCGCGTCCCGCTACGCGATGGGGTTGATGGTGTTTTATGCGCCTCCGGGCGCCTTTACCGTCGTCACTGTGAGCGCCCCCGCAAAGGCTCTTGGGGGTTGAAGTCCCCCCGCTCAGCGGCCGCTCTGGTGTAAGAAAGCGGCGGCGGGGGGGACTCGGCTCCGAACTCTGGCGTCTCTTGGTCTTTGTTCCCGGTCCCTGGCAGCACAGACACGGTGACAGCACACTCCTCTGGCAGGTCTGCAAAGTTCCGTTTTGGTCTCCCGCGGCGCTCCGGGGCCGCTGCTGTTTTATGCGCCTCCGGGCGCCTTTACCGTCGTCACTGTGAGCGCCCCCGCAAAGGCTCTTGGGGGTTGAAGTCCCCCCGCTCAGCGGCCGCTCTGGTGTAAGAAAGCGGCGGCGGGGGGGACTCGGCTCCGAACTCTGGCGTCTCTTGGTCTTTGTTCCCGGTCCCTGGCAGCACAGACACGGTGACAGCACACTCCTCTGGCAGGTCTGCAAAGTTCCGTTTTGGTCTCCCGCGGCGCTCCGGGGCCGCTGCTGTTTTATGCGCCTCCGGGCGCCTTTACCGTCGTCACTGTGAGCGCCCCCGCAAAGGCTCTTGGGGGTTGAAGTCCCCCCGCTCAGCGGCCGCTCTGGTGTAAGAAAGCGGCGGCGGGGGGGACTCGGCTCCGAACTCTGGCGTCTCTTGGTCTTTGTTCCCGGTCCCTGGCAGCACAGACACGGTGACAGCACACTCCTCTGGCAGGTCTGCAAAGTTCCGTTTTGGTCTGACATTTTCATAATTTCAGTGCAATTATGAGCGACATTTCTACAACTATGAGTGACGCTTTCCCCAGCAAAATGAAGCGATGAAGACAAGGGAAACATATCAATATCAGAACTTACACCCAGTTGAGCAACACCAGCTGCTGTAGGAGCAATCATGAAATCAGAGTCTGTCTCAAGTCACAGCTGCTGAATAGAGGAGCAGCTCTCCGTTGCAGAACTAGTGGCACTGTGATTCAGATGAGTCTTGAACACCACCTGCTCAGCTTTCTCCTGGGCTCAGAGCAGTGTTCTTAGTCACATGTTGAGGAAGTTGGGGCACACTGGCTGTGAGGCAGGAAAACATTGGACATGGGCTGCACAGCCTAGTGGTACATCTCTTTATTGATGGGTGGGCCAGCAGAAACAGATGCTGTCTTGGCCATCCTTTGCCGACTTGCCAAGGCTCCCCTCTCAAAATTAAAGATGCTACTTGGAGCATTACTCTAGGCTTCTCTGTTCCATGTTGGACCCGGCCCAATACTAAAGAGGATGTGACAAGTAACTCTTCTCACTGGTGACTACGTAGTATTGCCAGGCAGGCCGACAGGAAACCACATTAAAACAGATTGCCAGCCTTTGGCCCGCTTCCCTTCCAGCAAACAATTATGAGAGCATCAGGACACCAAATCTGCATGGTACATGTTCTTTGCAGCAGGCACATTAACCCTCTGCGCTACTTTTATGAGTTAATACTTCCCCAGACAAAACTCAGCTCTCTCCAGCAGGAACATTAATCACCAACTTGTCTTGACACTTTCATTGTTGCCTGAAAACTTCTGGACACACAAAAAACTCTGCAGCACATACTTTTAAGTAATGCCCAAGTTATTTTTAAACACAGTCCTTGGATGGGCACCCAGTGGCGGTGCACGGCCCTATCTGCATGTCTGAATTTTGTTTTCCCCATTTAATAGAGGTAATTTTACCTTTACAAGGCCCATAACGGCACACATGATTTGATTTGAGTTTTATAAAGCACAGCAGTCACCCGAAGGCATCAAGGTGCTAGAGACCAATCATCCATATTGTGGAACATAGAGGAAGACAGAAACTCCAGCTGGATGCTAGACCGTGAAAAACAAGCCAGGAGCGAAGAACGCACAAGTCTGCTGGAAGAATGCCAATGAAACATAGTCTTCAACCTTGATGGGTAGGGAGCATGCAACGATTAATGAACCATACAAAGTGACTTAAAGCTAATGCGTTGTTCAATGGGAAGCAAGTGCAGGAGTTCCAGTCCCTTCCTGGCAGATAGTTTGCTGGGAATGTCCAGAGTGAGTCTTGCCGATGTGTTGTGTAATAGCTGGAGTTTGTACTGCATACCCTTATTAGTGGCCAAGTATAATGCATTACAGTTATCAAGGGCCCTATTAGGATGGCGGACGGACCTGCGTCCGTCCGCCACCCCAGAGGTGGAGGGAACATCCGCAGGGGCTGCGGCGTTCCCTCCATGCAGATTAGGATGTGACCACCAGCCTGGCGGTCACATACCCTATGTTTAACATTGCGGCGGGTGCTGCTTGAAGCAGCGCCCGCCGCAAGGTTAAAAGTGCATGCTTTGCATATGCATGCACAAAGCGGCAGGCACCGCGCGGTGCCTGCAGCTTTGTGCATGCATATGCATGGGGGGTACCATAGGTACCCCCCATGTGCACCCCCCACCCCCCAACACCCTGGGGGCTCGCAACGAGCCCCCAAAAACGAAAGACCACATGCCTTTCCATGGCAGAAAAGCCGCCGTGGAAAAGCATGTCTTCTGCCCCATCCTAATATGGCTGGCGGTGTCTGATAGACACCGCCACCATATCAGAGCTTTTCCGCCGCAGTCGGAATGCGACCGCAGCGGAAAAACGGCAGACGGTCTTCCTGACCCACCAGCCATCCTAATCTGGCGGTGGGTCTTTGGAGCCTCCGCAGCGGTTAATCCGCATCCTCCGGGCCGGCGGTGGCTTCCGCCCGCCCGGAGGATGCGGATTATCTGCAATCATAATCGGCCCCCAGGTCTGGACATTACCAAGGCCAGTGCTACCTGTATCCACGCCGGTCGTTGGATAAAAGGGAAGATTGTTTTTAACATCCTTATGAGCCAGGATCATATCGAGATTGTGCAATTCATTTGGATATTAAAACTAAGTTCAATATCCAGCATGACTCCGAGGTTCTCAGCCTTTTTACACAGAACAGGACAGCGACCCAAGGATTGAGGCCAGCGACTACTCTTCCACTTGGATGATCCTGATCCAAATAGCATCACTTCTGGTTCAACCCCAATAAGTTTCAAACAGTTAGCAGACATCCATTCTGCCACTCTGGTCATGCATCCAAGAATGTTTTCTGACAAAGAACAAGGCCCTTTAGGTATAGTGACCATAATCTGTGAATCATCTACATATGACACCAGTCCAAATGAATAGATCACAGTTGCTAGGGGTTCCACATACAGATTCAAAAGAGTAGGGCTCAGAGATGATCCATGCGTAACTCCACAAGGTAGAACATAGGAGTCTGAGTAAAAAGATTTTAAATTCATGCTTTGGGATGAAATGAGGACAAGAGGGCTAGTGCTTTATTTACCGCAATGCACAAAATAACTACTTCTGTCACTCAAAACCACTCCCAATAAATTTGACGCTTAGGCACTCCACAAACACAAACATTTAACCATATTACACACATTGAAAACAAGGTAGTTGTGCTGTGACAGTGTACCTTTTTCTGAAACTTGAGCCTGCCTAATAACACTATATGTACTTCTAATGTTGTATTGTTTGTCCAGAAAACTATGTTGGCATGATTAGTGAGACAGAAAAAACTGTTTTAGCTTTGATTAGAGAGCTGTAGTCATTATCTATTCAAACTCTCATCCCATATGACGACTCTATGTGTCAGTGGAATATATCACTGCAGACATGTTCATGTTTACGTGCTGCTGCACATCACTGGTTAGAAGCAGGGTGGGGGTCTGATTGGTCTTTGCTGTCTGTGTTAACCTGGTAACCAATGTGGCACCCAACAGCAAGAGGCCCAGCCAGGAAGACCCCGTGCTAAGCCCTGCCTTGTGCAAGAAACCCATCTGTAAGTCACTGTTGTGTGCTTGTCTGTAAATGAAACAAACAAAGGACTACAGAAGGATACACAAGGAAGCTGTGCTTCTACATTAAAAGTGAAAAGCATACATATGAAGCAATGGCCGACCAGGAGGAACCAAGAAGCCATTGTCATGGCTGGCCTGAAAGAACAATGAGTGAAATCGCCTGGGGTCAACCAGGCACCCAATGGCGGGACAAATACAAGGAATGATCAAATGAAAAGGCAGCATTTCTTTATGGCACACCAAAGAACGAATGGCAATGGTGGATTTGCCAAAAACCCACAGAAGAGGCCTTGCAGACAGCGCAAGCGCTGTCTTAGGCTCGACCTAATGGTGCTAGTACCTATTATACTATTCTATATTTCAAATATGCCAGCTAATATTCCTCAATCTCATTTAAAAATATATATTCTGTTGGGGGCGTGGCTTGCGCGCCGCTTCTGCATGGCGTGTCGCGCTTGAGCTCCGAGGCGAGTTCGGCCCGTCAAGCTAATTTCTCCGTTATTACCTGCCCCTAGTAGCGGAAAAGGCAGACTTCAGCAGCGGAACATGCAGGCAGCTGCTTGATGGGGTTTTTCTGATGTTTTGGACCACAGCTGCATGACTTCTATTTCACGCTCCTTAGAAGCTCGTTTTTCCTCACGGACAGCCGCCATTTTACCGCTCTTGACGCTGCTGCAGTTTCTCCTCAGAAGCGCCGCTTTTGCTACCATATTACAGTTGGAAGTGGCTGTCCAGGGTGTTTCGCCTTTGATGCCTGCAGTTGGTAACATTTATTACTTTTTTCTGTTATTTTCTTGCTGCTTGGCTGGGAATTTAGCTGTCCACGCGCTGTTTCTTTCAGTGCAATTCTCTCATGTAGGTGTAGTTCTTTTTTTCTACGAACTTATTACTGTGCTCCCCTGCGTTATTGTAGCTATTTACTATTTTGCTACGTGCTTGCCCTGCATATAAGTCCGCCGCTATTCATAAGTAGCGTCCATTGAGCTCAGTGTGCTATATCTTTTCTGATACAGGCTGCGCAGCTATTCCTCTTTTCAAGTGGTTGTATACTCTCTTTTGGAGGCTGTCTCTTCATGGCTGCAAATATGGGGCGTTCCTCGACCAACAAAGACTCCAAGGATACTGCTTCGTCGCTAAAAAGACTTAAGTCAGTGTCTCCTACACCTGAGTCTTCTCAGTCAGACACCACTTCCACGTTGGACACAATACTTGCGCGCCTCAATGAAGTACATGATATTGCGCAGTCAACAAAAACTAACACAGACTTATTACAAGTAGAGATGTCTGCTATCAGGAATGATTTTAAAGCCCTCTCTCTTCGTGTTTCTGGTACTGAATCACGAATCAGTTGTGCTGAAGATGGGATACAAAAACAATCCAAATCCCTCAACCACTTAGAGCGCTCAATAGCGGCATTGCGCAGAGACCTTACTGAGCAGGAGGACCGTAATCGTAGATCTAACCTACGTATTTTTGGTTTGCCGGAAGATTCAGAGAAATCATCTTCCTCTATGATAGAGTTCTTATCCCACTGGATTCCAGACACCTTACAAATCTCATTCAACCAGAGACTTTGAGATAGAAAGAGCACACCGTGTTCCAACGTTTCGATCTAAGACGGCTGCCCAGCCAAGAGCAATCATATTTAAGCCATTGCGGCATCAACATACTGAACTGATTCTCTCTCATATGCGGAAAGCTAAACAAGTCATCTGGGACGGACACCGGATCTCAATTTCTCAGGACTTTGCCAGAGATACCGTTATAAGGAGGAAAGGCTTCCTAAATCTTCGGAAACGTCTTTCTGAGATGGGTATTCCCTTTTCGTTTTCTGGTCCATCGAAGTTCCGCATTACCTACAAAGGTCGTTCTAGAATTTTCGATGAGCCGGCTGACCTAGCTACTTTCCTGGACAACCAGCTGGAAATAGAGATGGAGATTCAGAAAGCGACCTCGCAGACTCCTGGTGCCTCGGGCACTTGAACTATCTCCTTCTTTTTCTATTGATATATTTTTCTGTATGCCTGGTTCTCTGCTCTCTCTTGGTGTGCTTATCTGTCGGTCTTAACTTCCAAGATTGTTAATGGTATTTTTCTGTTCTTCATATGTCCATTCTCATTTCTGTTCTCACCTTCTTCCTTACATTTATACTTGTTCGTTCTTTCTATACTTCTCCTCTTACAAGTACTTCTTCTTATTTTTATATGGTTCTATTACTCTTCTTTTTTATTCCGCTCGTTGTCTTTCCTCCTTTCTTTATTATTCTTCTTTTGCACCATGCCTTCTATTTTGTCTCTATAATTTAACTCTACCTTTTTATATTTCTGTCTTTTGCCATTTTTTTCCTTCGTATCACTTTTCTTCTCTCTTGCCCTTTCTCTTAATTCGTTATATTGCTTTTTCTGCTGTGCATCATCTTCTTTCTTTCTTTTTTCTTCCTTTCGGATGTTGTATTACCTTTCTTTTCTCACATTTCTGTATATTCCTCTTTTTTCCACGTCGACTTCATAGTGTTATTATATACAGTTATAAATTGTTTATTAAATATACAGTTACTTTTTGTAGGATATACATTTTGTTTGTCATGCTGTAATCTAGTGCTCATGATTTACCTCATGCTGATTGTTTCTTAGAATTTGTTTTACTCTATTTGGTACTATAACTATGTTTCTCATCATTAGACTGTTAGCTGAATGGGTTTATATCTTTTCTTAGCTATAGTTTGCCTATTTACATTATTAAGATGTTGTGCGATGCTGCTTTTGTTTCTTACCAGTTCCCCTATTCCTGCTATCTGGTTACCATATTTCTTTGGGGCTATTGCTATTAATTATTTATTCGCCTAGTACGGGTCCCTTACTCGCCTTTCCACGTTCTCCCTAGTATGATGTTGGTCTTTTTTAGGCCTTCGCTCCTGCTTCTTCTCTCCCTCCTTTCTTTTCTCTTTTCTTCTCTTCTTCCTTTCTCTTTTTCTTGGGTTCCCCATTTGGACCTTCCCACAATGTTTCTTTTGTTTGATGATTGGCTCCTTGTAGTTCTGCCGTTGGTCTTCTTTCTGTCATCCATGTTGTCGTTTTTTGATTTTTATGTTTTTCCATGCCGGGTTTAAATGTATTATCCCTTAATGTTAAGGGGTTAAATCATCCGGTGAAGAGGTCGAAAATTTTAGATTATTGTAAATCCCTGTCGTCTGATTTGGTTCTTTTTCAAGAGACCAAGCTCACTAACAAAGAAGCGTTGTTTTTGAGGAAGGATTGGGTTTCGGGTGTTTGCTGCTCTGATGCCCTGGGTAAACGAAATGGAGTTATTACCTTAGTCTCAAAGAATTCTGGTTTATCGCTACTTTCTTCTGAGCATGACTCTGAGGGTCGTTGGTTGTTATCTAAATTATCGGATGGCCAGCATGAGTTGTATGTGATGAATATTTATGCACCTAATGTTGATGATCCGTCCTTTTGGAAATCGGTTACCAAAAAACTAAATGACACCCCGCACTCTGGCAATCTTATTGTTGGTGGTGATTTTAATTTACCAATGGACCCTTTTTTAGACAGGAATTCTGCATTCCAGTTTCGTCCTCCTAAATCCCACAAACAAATGCTTAACATGTGCTCCATTACTCATCTCCAAGACATTTGGCGTCTTCATAACCCCACTGGTAGTGATTTCTCTTTCTTCTCTTCGCCTCACTCTTCCTTCTCTCGTATTGACTATCTCTTAGTTCATTCTTCTCTTGTTTCATCTTCTTCTTCTCCGCTTATACATCCTATTTTAGTCTCTGATCATGCTGCGGTCACTTTTACTTTATCATCGTTTGCCCCTAAATCACGCGCTCGCTCGTGGAGATTGAATACCTAAGTTTTACATGATTCTTCTCAGGTTGATGAATTCTCTAAAGCTATAGATACCTTTTTTCATGAGAACGAAGGCTCTGTCTCTTCCCCAATTGTTCTATGGGATTCCTTTAAATGTACTTTTCGTGGTCAGGTCATTAAATGTATGTCCAAACGTAATTCAGATATTAAAAAAGAACTTACGGACTTGTCATCTGAAATAAAGACTTTGGAAGCTTCCTTCAGACATTCTAAGGGTCCAACTTGTTTACAGCAAATAAAGTTACTTAAATACAAATATAATACCATTGTTACTAAAAGAGCCTATATTGGGGTACAAGCTCAAAAATCAAAGAAGTTGCTGTTAAAAAATCGAGCTGGGAAAATCTTGGCTGCTACATTAAAATTTCAGGACTTCTCTTTTAAATCCTCGCAGATCTCTTCTATTACTGACCGCGCCGGTTCTAAAAAATTCCAAACACAAGAAATACTTGAAGTTTTTCCTGACTTTTATAATAAGTTGTATACTCCTTCTAATCAGTCCTCTTTTGACCAGTGTCAAGCTTTTTTAAAATCGGTTCCGATTCAGTCGGTCTCTGATGCTGATCGCTCTTTTTTAAATAAACCTATTTCCCCCGACGAAATTGAATCTGCGATTAAAGCTACTCGGTCTGGCAAAGCTCCAGGCCCTGATGGGTATCCAATCTTATTTTATAAAACTTTTCTCTCTACACTTGTCCCCAAATTAAAATCTGTCTTTGACTCTTTTATTAAAGGTGGGCCTGTCTCTGGTACGGCTGCTGAAGCTACTATAGTTGTGATCCCGAAAGAGGGGAAGGATCATTCGGATCCTAAAAACTTCCGACCTATCTCTCTCCTTAACATGGAAGCAAAGATTTTTGCTAAAATCCTGGCCAAAAGACTAGAATCCTTTGTCCCTCTTCTTGTTCATCCTTCCCAAACTGGTTTTGTGAAAGGCCGTCTTGCGCGAGACAATATACGCACTTTCTGTCATGTTCTCGGTGCTGCCAAACGCTCTCAACTTCCTGCCGCGGCCTTGGCCCTTGATGCGGAAAAGGCTTTCGACAAGGTCTCTTGGCCGTTTCTTCGTGCTGTTTTATGCGCACACAATCTTGGCGACTCTTTCATTAATATGATTATGTCCTTATATTCTCAACCCAAAGCTAACATTAGAGTTAATGGTGCTACGTCCTCTTTTTTCAATCTTATTCAGGGCACTCGACAGGGTTGTCCCTTATCCCCGCTCTTATTTTTATTATCCATTGATCCTCTTCTTCGGTTGATTGACCTACATCCTGATGTCAAGGGTTTCTCTTTTGGCCCTCACTGTATTAAAACTGCTGCATACGCAGATGGTGTTCTTATTTTTTCAGATGATATCGCTCTGGCAATCCCGGCTATTTCTAACATCATTTCCCTATTCTCTCCGGTTTCAGGGTATACCCTAAATAAAGACAAGACAGAACTGTTCCCTTTGAATGCCTATTGTTTCCCTTCGCATATGGGCTCAGCGGGTTTTAAGTGGCAGTCTACACACTTGAAATACTTAGGAATTTATTTTTGTTCTACTTTATCTACCACTATTGCTTATAATGAATCTCAGACTATACTTAAAGTGCGTCGTCTTTTGGATACATGGTCTCCGAAACATATTTCTTGGTGGGGTCGCCTCCAAACTCTCAAAATGATGATCACGCCGATTATTAATTTTGTTTCCTCCATGCTGCCGATTAAATTGTCAGATTCCTTTTTTCGCGAAATCGATATTCTGACTTCTAAATTTTTGTGGAATGACAAACGTGCTCGACTTGCATACAAATTTCTGCGTCGTCCTTGTGATATGGGAGGTTGCAATTTTCCTGACTGGGAGAAATATCAGACTGCTTTTTTGGCGTCTCAAGGTGCTTTATGGTTTTCCCTGCCATCTCTTCATGTTCCTTCTTGGCTGCTCATAGAACAGCATTTAGCATCTCCTTTGCCTACTGCCTCTTTTTGCACTGCATCTACTTTGCATATCCTATTTTCTCGGTCTATCATTCTTGATACAATTGCGGCGGTCAGGAAAATAGACAAGAAGGTGGCAATTCCGTTGCATAAAACCAGGTGGACATCTATCTGGCGGAACTCCAAATTTAAGCTTATCATTTCTCCCACCCTCATCTCCTATTGGGCAGACAAAGGAATCTCTCTTGTTAAACATCTCTATGGTGCTTCTGACGAACCATTACCCTTCTCTGCCTTGGCTCAGAAGCATTCCTTAACAAATCTTGATTTTTATACTTTTCTTAAAATTACGGTGGCCATTGCCAAAGTTCGTCTTCATCCTACTTCTTCTACCATCTCACTTTTTCATATTTGGATCAAGTCTGGTCATGTTGCCTCCAAAATTTATAAATTTTTGTCCTCTGCTTCACTCCCTGAACAGACGGTTGCTCATCAAAAATGGTTACATCATTTTGATCATGCCATTACAGAGCATATTTCCTTTGAAACTTGGCAATCAATTGGTAAATTCTCTCTTCGTAATAAAATCGCACCTTCTTTAATGCAGTCAAAGTTTTTTTCTATTAATCTCCTCCACTGGACGCCTGTGCGTCTTCACTCACTTAACCTTAAAGAGGACAACTTATGCTGGAGCTGTGGTCTGATGGCAGGCGACTTTCCTCATATGTTTTTTCATTGTTCCTCGCTTCAACCTTTTTGGAGCCTCATTCAGAAACATCTTTCTCTTATTTTTGGTATTGAGCTCCAACTTTCCTTCCCCGTAATTTTATTAGGCCCACTGGCTGCCCCTACTCCTCTCCCTTTAGATCCATTGGAGTTACAGTTGTTGGATCTTCTCCTGACTGTAGCGGTGAAAATTATTCTTATGGAGTGGAAATCCTTCTCATCGTTTTCCTATCATACATGGTGGGCTTGGGTCTCCTTTTTACGCAGTGCACACACTTCGGTTGATCAAGCTCACCTCTCTCCATCTATTTCTAGTGGGGTTTGGAAAGCTTTGGATGATTATATGGAGTTGTCTTCCAAAGGGTTGGTTCCTCAGTTTCCTTTTGATGTGTTTGTCTAATTGTTGTCTGCTATTTGGTCTCTAGGCTGGGTTAGTCCTGTGGGAATCCTTCTTTTCTCTTTTTTCTCTTCTCTCTTTCCTGTCTTCTCTTCCTACTCGTCCTCTCTTTACTCTTTCTCTTTTCTCCTCTCTTCTTCTTTTCTGTTTCCTCCCCTATCCCCTTCTCCACATTTTGATAGTGATACGTTTGTTTTATTGCCTTGATAGTGGCTTTTACTTGAATGAAATCTATATCTCCCACAGGCTAATGTTCCTTATATATATATAATCTCTTGGTTTACCTCTCAATTTTAGCCCTTTTTGCATATGTCTATTGCATCGATTGTATCACTTGTATTGTATTTCATATTCATTATTCTTACCATTATTCTCATCAATAAAATTTTCTTGAAATCAAAAAATATATATTCTGTTTTATCTAACTTTTTATGGAATAATAAAAAACCTAGGATGTCACTTAAAGAATAAGGGGGGAGTTAATTTTCCAGATTTTCATAAATATCACTTAGCCTTTTGTCTTAAACAGACATCATGTTTATTCCAAGAAAATGATCCTACACTCTCTCCTTTATGGGCAGATATTTAGAAATCAATTTGGCATCCTTTTTCCTTGATGGAGTGTTTGTCTTTCACTTCTAGACCCTCATCTTTATCACTTTTCACTTTTTCAGGAACACATGCAAAATTTTATCTCCTATTTTTATTTCTTATAAATCTACTAAAGATCAATTTTTACATTTATCTACTTAGTATAATACTTCTATTAAAATAAACAATAGAATAATTTTCTGGAAAGATTGGTATTCTAGAGAGTTTAAATGGATACCTCAATTTTTTCAAGCTGGTACCTGCCTGCCATTTTGAGAAGTACTGTCACTTTTTACCTTTCCAGACTTGTATAAAAACAAATACCGCTTGCTTGTCTCATTAACTCAAACTTCTTATCACAAACTTTCTCTGGGTCATATAACCTTTTCTTCACCTCCTCCTATTCATAACTTATTGGATGCACGCCCCTCCGCATCACAGTTATAAAAACATCTTACACTGATTCCAGGAGACAGAATTTAAACTGAAATTGAGAATTTTTGTCCATCCAGTTGCACTTGAGATTAAAAGGTATCTCTTATGGTTACCCATAACTACTTTCTTAAATATTTCTGCTCTCAATTCACGGTTAGATGACCCTAGAATTGAAGAAGTGCCTAAACCTCCATGAATTGTTTCTCTAGTAATAACATTTTTAATTCATTCGATTTATGATGTTTAGAGTTTATTAATGACTGCTTGTATGTTGACACAGAATTAATGTATTTGTTCCTGATAGTGCCTTGTCTTACATGTTTGTAACAATATATTTAATGAGTTTTTGTTTTTTTGTATTCCAATTGCATATCATTTCAATACATTTCTATTTTTAAACTAAAAAAAAAACTCCTTCACTGGCCTTCAGGGCCTTTCACATTGAGACCCCATGCTACTTGTTAAAAATGTTGTCTCCTTATTCCCAAGAGACGGTACTCAGATCCAACAACACTCGATTTCTACAGATCCCTAAATTTCTGAAGCCCCACCAAGGAGGCAGCTCCTTTACTGTCAACTTAAAACTTGGTTATTTGATAATGTTTAGCTTCTTTGTTTTGCCGATTGGTCTGTACTGTTTGCTTGAGTGCTGGAACTCTTCTGTTAGAAGCACCTATGTGCTTCATCAAGTGCTGATTGGTTGGTTCCCTCACTTGTTGAGGTTTGTCCACATCTCTTTACCTCATGACTTGGAATGCTAGCGCACTTTTATGACGTTGGTTGTCCATTGTGTGGACCATAATTATCAATGTAATAGAGAATCTCCCTCACCTCGAGATTGGTTAAATTGTAACTCCTTGGATTCCTATCCTTCGTCCATTGACAGTATTGAAGTATGAGCTTATTCAGTAGTCTTCCCTGTACTTCTCAAAAGCCGGCGCATGTTTAAGACTGCTCCACTAGCCTCATTGAGTGCCGATATGAACCTCCCCATTGTGTCTACCACCAATTATGAATCAGTCTTCAAGACTGGCATGCCCTCATTTGCTTTTTCGTGCTACCTCCCAACTACATTCACAAACCAGCTTTGGGTTCAGCATGTATTGGTCTTAAATTCCAATTCTCACTGTCACACTAGTTTAATACTCGCAACATCAGTACTTGCTTTTTGGTTTTTAGATTTCACTATTAGGTTTCCTAATTCTATCTTCCTTTCCCTACTCCTCTTCCTCCTCCACAGGCAATTTCTAAATTGTATCAAGCATGTACCTATCAATGTCCTGAAGATGATCCTAGTATCGTTATGAAAGGATCGAAACGTCGTCGACCCATGGTAGACAGCCTTGCGCATTAATCCACTGTGTAAAACAAGCGTACTTACTGTCTATACTAAGCTTGGTAGCATTTTCAATTTGACAAGCTATACCTGTCTTGGCTGAAATGTCTTTGTGTATGTTTTGTATTTGTAATGTTCCAGAGAGGATACAGGACTGTGTCCCACTAAATTGATGTTCTCAACTCTGGTTGTCCAAATTGTTTGCATTATTAAAATTACTGTCCGGCGGGACATGTACAATATAGCTCTGATTTCAGTCTATATTTATGGTGCTAGTTATCTGAATATTTAAGGACCACTGTTTTTGTTTATGATTGATACCCAAGGTCCTTATTTACCTTGAGGGTTCCCTTGTTACTTTTGACTATGGTAGTGGGTGGGCCCACAAATGCATCCTCCATTCATCTTGAGTTCAAAGACACCAGAAATGAGCATTAGGCTTCAGAAATCCACAGGCCCTAAACAGTTACAGGAAATGCAACTGGTTTTGAACAAACTGTTCACAACAACCTGTTTGGGTTTTGCTGGCAAAAGTGAACATCAAGAACATAGAAACATTTAGAGAAGTAATAACTCTAACAATTCAGTTTCTGGGTTTTGCTTTTTAACTTAACTGGATACAGAGTATAATAAGTTATTTCATGAAATGTCCAGACGGATAGCTTTCCTATTGTGCATCCCTGATGCAAGAACATATCAGTTGATAAGGAGGACCCCTTGAGGTCTATTGGGTATTGGCACAAGATTGCCTGACCGCTAGCATGATCACGACTGCAAGCACAATGACCTGAATGATTGCCTACATTACAGATTACATAACCTCCAAATGACAAATGTGCTGCTGGTTGTGTGAAAGTTTGTGATTGCTTCTATAAAAGATTACATGACACATTGCATGGCACCCTATTTACAACCTGTCTGGCAACTTTGTGATGAACAGCCTAACTCTTTGTAATTCATCTTGCATGACAGATGTCTCTAATGTTATAAGTAGCATACAGAGTAGCAATCTACCTGTTTGCAAAGCACCTTTGTAACTCATCAGGGGTAGTAAGCAGCGTACAGTTGGCAATATTATTTATCCCAATGATATGTTACATTTCCTAAAGGTGTGAGTCATCTCTTATAAATCAAACGACACAAGGTGGATCTTCATATGCAAACAATTGTACAATAAATTAGCATGAGACACATATATGAGACACATTTTGCAAAAAGGATGTCACAGCTCGAAACAGCACGGCAAACTGGAATATATATTCAAGGCTTCACACTTAGGCACTCTGTTTATATGTTTCGGTATTCTCATTATTTGCTAAGCATTACTTTACAATTCTTTATAGCAGCAGGCCCCATTGAGGTCATTACAAAAAGAGGTGTTTCAAATGACTCATGTCTTGGATCTAGAAAACCAAGCTTCTTCCATCAGTGCTGCACAATTTTTGTAATAGCCACTTCTACATAAAAGAGATATGCAGGTTCGCTGAAGTTTAGAGTTTTAGTTGTAAATAGTATTTCGTTGAAGATGGTGTCATTTTTTGCATGGTTCTTTATAGAATTTGTTTTAGCTTCTTCAGGTCCAGAAAATGGCTATTCTTGCAAGATGAGGGATGGTTACCTCCGGTATCCTGAGAGTTTATTCAAAATGACTTATGCCTCTGGCCCTTCTTGTACACACATACACTCTTCTCTTACCAAATAGTAAAGTGGAGAACCACATTTTTAAAGGGAACTTACTTAAGTCAATCTAGCAGAGGAAATAAAAAATAGGATGTCATTTAAAGGAGCCTGACACCCCTTTGCATGACCATACTCCCTCAGGATAACTGTAGAAACATAAAATTGTATTAATACTTTCAGTGTACAACAATCTGTGATCCACGGTTGTACCATTAACATCTAATTGAGGGGAAAACATGGCGGCCGGTCCAGCAGCGGGTCGCGGGTGTTGTGAAGCGGTGGCGGTGCGGCTATTATTGCCTGCGCGAGACGCAGGATGGTTCGGGCATTTGTGTCCGGTTAAGCAGTAGATCTCTGGAGCGGGTTACGGTTCGGCATTTGTGTCCGGTTAAGCAGTAGATCTCAGGAGCGGGTTACCTTGAAGCAGACAGAGTTTCACCCAGTAGTAGCGGTTTTTCGTGGCTTCGGTGCTGCATGGCGACTCGGGAGGCAGAAGGCTAGCGGATTCAGAAGGAGGTGGAGGCGGAGTCAGCAGCAGGGACGGAGCTCTGATGCTGGGATAGAGCAGCGTTTGAACTCGGGAGAGGTCGGCATGCCGCGTCCAGGATTGTGTTCCGGGGTGAAGGGGTCCGTGGAAGAGGTAGGGAGGCAGTTGTTACAGGCAAGGAGCTAACTGAGAAGCTGCCCCCGGTTTTGAGTCTTGTGGGCAATTTGCAGGTCCCTCGACCCTTTGAAGACATTGAAGGTACTGTAGCTTTAAAACAAAATGAAAATCTGGAAGTTAAAAATCAAGCAGTGTGTACCGGGGTTTCTAGATACACCCTGAGGAGTACTGAGAGGGGTGGGTGAGAAGTTGCCAGCTAAGTATAGTGGGTCATCCTAAAGTAAAGACCAAAGTATCAGTTACAATCAAGCCTAAAAATATAGTTAAGAAAAACAGCAGGCAGGGTAGTAGCTCCAATAGGCTGGGGAAACCAGGCGTATTGGAGCGGAAGATTAAGACAACCCCCACTTTAAACTCTTATTTCAAAACTGTACCAAAGACTCTGATATTAAAGGGAGAGTCTCTTCCTAATCCTCACCCTAATTCTACAGGTGTTCCAGTGGCCCCCAACTTCACACAAACTTTGCAGATAATAGGCTGCTTAGCGGAGGAGGACAAGGTTAGTCGGCAGCCTCCTGGGGAAATAGATCTGCAGGACTGGTCTAATCACCTAAGTCCTAACTGTTACCAGGTTCTTTCTTTAGACATGGAGGAGGTGGGACATGGTTCTCAGGATCAGTTAGACCTAAATGGTAGTTCAGAAGTTAGTATAGAGCAGTTACCCCTTTCCTCTGATGCAGAAATTCCAAACTCGGGCGGGGCCATAGGGTCTCTAGAGACTATTAGTTTCCCGGCTATTGAGCGTGCTGAGCCGGAGAAGCCAAATCATTTGAGATGTCATGGTGAGGAGGGGTTTGGGATAGATCCCGAACTTGAAGACCCAGATCTTCCAGTTATTGCTCTCTTAAAAAAACTACACATTGATATGCATAAGGGCTTTGAGGTTTCCAAATTAAACCAGGAAAGTATCAGAGCTTCCTGCAGTTTGTTAGAGGCTAGAATTGATGAACTGAGTTCCCGCACAGTCGTTCTAGAGGCTGAAGTTAAAGATATTCGCGAGAAAGTTGTGGATAACCGTAAGGAGATTGAGGCTATTAAGATTAAAGACAGGGAGCACGAAGAGAGGGTAAAAAGGTTGGAAAATATGCAAAGGAGGAATAATTTGAATATTTTGAAGCTACCAGAGGGTAAGGAAGGTTCTGATATCAAGAGGTATGTAGTACAGTTACTCAGGACTGAATTACAGTTGGAGGAGGCTGAGGATGTGATTTTTGGGGATATTCAAAGGGTCCACCGCGATCCTTTTAGGTTGAACCCAATCCGTTCTAAGCCTAGGAGAATCTTGATTAACTTTTTGACGTATACTCTGAAAGAAAATATTCTGGCTGCTGCTCTCAAAAAGAAAAGCATATTGGTAGACGGAGCTAAAGTCGAGGTAGGATCGGACTTGTCACCGGTGACTGCTAATAGGCAATGGGAGTTAGGTAAGCGGACCGAGCCTCTTAGGAAATTGGATGCTACGGTTCAACTGAAGTTTCCAGCTTTTCTAAAAGTTATGTGGCAAAATAAGATGTATTCCTTTTGATTTGTTGAGGAGGTGGACAGTTTCCTGGAACAATGTCAAGCAGAGAGCTTCTAACCAGATTAGATACTGATCTGCTAAGTTATGTTAAGTTTAAAGAGTAGATCCCGGGCAGGCATATAAACACTCTTTACTTCTATTTTTGTGTTTATCCGCACCGTCCACTGCAGGCACCCAAATGGCCTTGGTCATGGGTAGTTTGGTTGGGTTTTCCGGGGTAGGGGTGGGCCCTTTTGGGGGAGTGGGGGAGGGGGTACTGGGGATGGGTAAGGGTTAGGGTAAGGGGAGAAAAATAGTAAAAATCCTCAGAAGCTTTTTTGTCGTCAGGTTTTATGAAGATGTTGGCTTAGGTTGTTATGAGTGGGGTTAACTCAATGGAGCTGAGATTCCTATCTTGGAATGTAAATGGGCTGCGTGTGAAACCTAGGAGAGAGTTAATGTTTAAGTACTTGAAGGATTCTTTGGCCCAAATTATAATTTTTCAGGAGACCCATTTATCTGGGGCTGAAAGTAAGGAACTCTTTTTGGCTCAGCGGTGGATTGCTCATTCATTTCTTACTCCTCAGACGGCGGTTACGAAAGGTTTTGCAGTTCTAATTAGGCACGGGGTTAATATTTCAGTGGAGGGTGAAGCCGCTGATGTTAGAGGTAGATGGCTGATTGTGAAACTGAAGATGGCAGGGGAAATGTTTACTATTATTGGTTACTACGGTCCGAACCAGGACGATGTGGGTCCTTTAGATGAGCTGGCCAGGGAACTATTAAGTTTTCCTGGTAAAATAATTAAGGCAGGCGACTTTAACACGGTGTTGGGCCACAAGTTAGATCGCTCAGAAAAGAGCAGAGCTTGGGTAAATTCTAAAATGTCGAACAGAGTTAAGACAATGATCGTCCAGCAAGGTTTGTGTGATATTTTGAGATTGAGGTCTGGCCAGCAGTTAGGTTATACATTTTATAATAAAAAATATAACCATAAATCTCGTATTGATTTCTTTTTGCTTGACTCTAGACTCAGGGATCGTGTGACTCAGGTGGGCCATGTTGGCTTGCATCTTTCTGATCACTCAGCCATCTCACTGTCGATGGAATTAGAGGTCGGCCTGTCGGGTTCAACCTGGAGGCTAGATCGTACGGTCCTCTATGATCAGGTGGCACTAAAAGGTTTGAGTGAAGAGACTGAAGTCTTTTTTGATAAAAATATGTGATCAGCTAGGATTGAGATTGTGTGGGATACATGCAAGGCTTTTTTGAGAGGGAGATTAGGTGCTATGGGAGCAAAGAAAAGGAGATTATATTATAGTAAGGTTTCAGAATTGGAGGAAAAAATGTGTCTGCCCGACGCTGATATCGTAAACCACGGCGAACCTGAGGTGGATGAAAGGACACTGCATGACTTAACGGAGTTAAAATCAGATTTGGTGGGAGTTCTGACTCAAAGGGTAAAGGAGAAATGGGATGCTAGTCAATTTGCACATTTTAATTATGGTGAGGGGTGTAGTAAACTCTTAGCCTGAAAAGCGAAAAAGGATCAAGTTCGAAATCAGATCAAGGAAGTAAGAGTAAGGGGAGGAGCTACGCTAGCAGGCAAGATGGCCGCGTAAGCTCTCGGCTCCGCCGACCTCCGCCAGCAGCTTGTATATCCTGCAATCTATCCTGAACTAGCACCAGGCTCCCGTGCACATGATGTTTTCCCGATTCTGGAGGTGCAATCCCGAAATTTCCATCTTATCGGGTGACGAAGATACGCCGTGTTTCATTTTCGGCCTAACTCAGCGTGGAAGGCGGGGCCTCGATTTCTAGCCCATCCGGGTTAGAGTTGAACAACATAGGCCACGGGACCTGGGTTGCGTCCGGTCTCCCGAACTGGGACACAATTTGCTTGTTTCGAATGGCGACTCTGTAAACTGTTTACACCGAGGACACAGCAGCGTGATGCACCGGTTGCTGTGGTCGGGGGTCGACGCCCGGTGACTCCGCTAGCCTTCCGGGGGGGACGGATTTGGGCCCTCACTACAGGCGAAGGTGTCGATATTGCAAGGCGGAGAGCGCCCACTGTTGGCATCGGCTTCGTGTGTGCCTGTTGCCCCGGAGTAGTCGACTTCCGGGGCTCAAGTCCTGCTTGGTCGCTTCGCGAGAGGGGATGGAGGGGACGGAAGGCACACCATCGCTGCAGACCATAATGGCCGCCATTGGGGCGCTCCACTCGCAGATCACCGTCAATTACCAGAAACTGTCTGTAACAGTGGACAATATCTGTCTGAGACCGGACAACGACTCTTCGGAATGTTTTCAGCAAGTTGTGGTGCCCGTGGAGCATCGTACGCTTGAGTTCGAGGACCCCGTGCGGACGCAAGATTTCATGTGCTTTGTTGATTCACACATAACAGATAGCACGCCTGTGATCATCGTCAGCTTTTCTTGCTCGATCCCTATCCCACCGAACATCGACATGGACAGTCTTAAGTGCCGGAACAAGTTCCTCAGTGATTATTGGAGAGATTCGCTATCCTTTCACACCTTTCCTCGCCTGATTTGTGGATATCGTGAACTTTTATCCTGTTTTCGATCCGATTGCATTGACTTGAACTTTTATGAATGCTCTGATTTTTCCATTGTGACTATGGTTTGGGTGATAAGGGCTCTCATAAAGAACCGTACTGGCCAGGGTTGAATCTGACTATTAGGGCTTGATAGACTATCTTGATCTGATGCCGGGATTGTGACCTATAACATAACGGGAGTTGGGTGGTTTTTACTGTACTCCCCCGGTTTGATTACATACGTTGCTGCATACTGTATTGATTATGTTTCGGGGTGGTCGCTTCTGGCGGGAGGTAATGGAGACCGGGAGTGTGTTTTAATTCTCCTCCCCCGCTTCTTTCCTTCTTTTAGGGCACGTTTCTGGGCGACAGGCACGCTGCTAGTGGGATAGGCCGTAGCCATTGCAGGGGTGCAGGGTGGGAATTAGGGGGGGGTTATTATTTTGCCTTTGTTTTGTTCTATGGCCCCCTTTTTTTTTTTTTCCTTTCTTTTTTCCCCTTCGGGAGGCGGGCTGTTTATCCTTCACTGATTTCTTACCCATCTGGGTGTCTACACTGGCTCTGATTCTCCTGTATCTTGATGGGCGGGTCTTGTGGATGGTACTCGCTCTAGATCGTCTACACGTTGTTTATCCTTTTTCGTATGCGTATCTATGATAACGTCGAATGTTCCTTTATAATCGATTATTTGCGAAGCTACATCCCCTTGCCTATTATGGTACTGTATTTTATAGTGCGACAGCGGCAGATTTTCATGACTATTTTGTGAAAGTATACAAGGAAGATCTTAGGCCAGAAGAGCTAGCGTTAAAGGGTTGGTTAGAGTTTTAGGAGCCACTATCTGACGACCTTCAGGAGGTATTAAATCATGAAATATCCCAATCAGAGGTGGAAGGGGTCATTAAAGGGGGAAGGAGAGGTAAGGCTCCGGGACCGGATGGCCTTCCGGCCGAAGTTTATAAATCAATGATAGATATCTTTGCACCAATTATCTGCCAGTTATTTAATCAAATCTTTTTGGGTAAGGCTTCGGTGCCTTCTTCATGGAATGACGCAAACATCATACTAATACCAAAGCCAGGGAAGTCACCAAAGTATATGGATTCTTACAGGCCTATATCGTTATTAAATTGCGACTATAAAATGTTTGCAAAAATGATGGCTAATAGGTTGAGTACTGTCATTCCAAAGTTAGTTCATGAAGACCAAAAGGGCTTCATAAAGGGCAGATATTTGAAAGAGTTAACTTTCTCGCTTATTGGTGCAATAGATATGTCCTCGGTTTACGATCTTCCCTTGGCGGTTATCGCACTGGATGCCGCCAAGGCGTTTGATTGTGTAGACTGGGTTTTTTTACAGGCCTTGATAAAACATCTCAAATTAGGCCAAAACTTCACTAGCTCTCTTTTATCTTTATATCATTCCCCTACGTCTCGAGTGTTAGGTAATGGGATATTAACTCAGCCTGTTACTATTATGCGAGGGACCAGACAAGGGTGTCCTCTGTCAACACTTTTATTTGATCTATATATAGAGCCACTAGCCTGTAAGATAAGAGCTGCAGAGAAGATCCCCCCCATTCGTTTTGAAGGGTTATATGCAGATGATATAATCATTTACACCCCAAAAATGAAGACAAAACGGAGATCATGGCCTGGAATTTAAATGTCGAGGGAGTAGCCTGTAAATCTGAGATGAGATATGTGGGGGTGAGGATAATGCATGACATTGGGGATCTTACTAGGGTCAACTTTTTAAAAATAAAAAGAGAGATAACTGCCACTCTTCGAGGGTGGGCACACCTACCGCTGTCACTGTTCGGTCGTGCGAACTTGGTAAAGATGATGATTTTACCAAAGATAACTTTTTTGTTTAAAACAATTCCGTTGGCATTTAAGAAAGATTGGATTGTAAAATTACAGAGTGAGATTAGCTCTTTTTTATGGGCTTCAAAAGGGCCTCGTCTTTCCTGGAAGAAGCTTAGGAGAAAACTTGTTAAGGGTGGACCAGCGGCCCCTGACATTCAAATCTACTCATGGGCCTTCCTGTTAAAAAACTGTAGAATGCTGTTGGGTACTTTTTCTGTGATTGGGAAAATGTTTGGTGAAATGCTTAGAAAGAGCATATATAATGAGCATGGCTATTTGTATAAGTTTGCAGATCTGAAATGTTTCAAAAAGGTTAGGCTAAAGGTTCTAAGAGATCTGGCAGAGCTCTGGTTTAGAATCAGGAGGCTTTTAAAAATTCCATACCACAGTTATATGGCTCTGATTTGGGATGCTCCAGGGTCACCTCTCTGGTCAAAGAATGCCCTGGCTATACCACTAAGAGAGGCTGGACTTCAGCGATGGAAAGAGTTATCTCCAGATGGCAAGTTGATTTCTTGGGGACTTTGTGAGCAGGAATGGGGCGGGAGCTTTTCTAGGTTTAAATATCTGCAAACCCAGAGTTGGGCAACCGAAATGGGGAATTTAATTGGAGTTCATAATGAATTTGAAGAGAAGCTTTTATCAGACTGTTTGTTTAAAAAAGAAGTTGCCCTCTGGTATTGGCTGATACTCGAGATGGAAGACAGCCCCTTTATGCTTCCTGAGTTCTTGTGGGGGGACTGCTTGCTGGAGATCGCGACAAAAGATCAATGGCAAGTAACAATGTCTATGCTATATAAAATAGTTAAATCTGAAAATTTAAGGCGGAATCATTTTTTTCCGATTCCCAGAGCGTACTGGTCTCCCCGAAGACTTTCTAAATTCAAGTCTGGTGGTGTGGTGGTCTGCCCAAAGTGCAAGAGTCCCAATGAAGACGATCTACAAATGTTTTTGTTTTGTCCGGAGATAAGAGAATTCTGGGAAGCCGTGAGTAACTGTCTGTCAAAAGCATTAGGCCAGCAGATCGAGGTAAGCCCTGAATTAGTCATAACCGGGAGACTGGATCTGCAAGGTAAGGGTACAGATGACAACGCTAAACTTATCTTTTAAACTATATTGCTGGCCAGGAGAGAGATATGTAAATTATGGGTTTCTCCGGTACCACCGACAGAGTTGGACTGGCTATGAGCCATGAGATTTATTGCCAAATTAGATATTTCGGATCAGACCAAAAAAAGGCACAGATTTTGGGCACCATTTTTGTTATGCTTTGGGTGAGGGAGTGGGTTTTTGTGCTTGAACTTCAAAAATCATAAATCCAATGATTAAGCCTTCGCCTATCTCGCTGGTAGAGTCTTCCCAGGCTGGGTGGAGATTTGAGGATAAGGTGGTTGCGCTCTGGAGGAAGACTATCTGCTCTGTTCCACATACAAAAGGGACCATGGCCGGAGGAGGGTTCTAACTCTAAATAGTGCTGCACAAGCCTTTTTCCTATACAGCCAGTATATGAGATAAAAGCCCATGGGTGGCTTCGTTGAGTAATGGATGACGAGAAGGCCAATGAGGATAAAAGAAAAAAAATATATAAAAAAAACAAAAAAACAATTTGTGATCCACAACAAAATGCAAAGCGATACAAAAGGAGATGATGGACGGAGCGCTTGAGCAAATCAAACACTCACCCCCAGTCAACTGATCTTGGTTTAATCCATCACCATTCTTTAGCTCGCTCTGCCATCCCAGTTCAATCAGAATCAAGCATCCTAGGACCGATTTCGGGCATTCCAGCCGTCTTCAGCCATCGTCTCCTTTTGTATTGCTTTGTTCGCCATAAGTTGGCAGGGTATGCTCAGACGTTGAGTCCCTTGCTCACTTTGCCACTGGATTCAAGCAAGCCTGGCTGAAGACGGCTGGAATGCCAGAAACCGTTCCTAGGAAGCTTGATTCCGGTCCAGGGAAGGCATGGCTTGGCAGTTCAGGCTGGACTGTTCCCATGAGGCACAGGGTCAGACTGATTTGCATATGGCCATGTCTGAACTGAGATGGCAGAGTGGGCTAAAGAACGGTGATGGATTAAACCCAGATCTGTTGACTGGGTGTGAGTTTTTGATTGGTTCAGATGCTCCATCCATCACCACCCCCTTTTGTACCACAACAAAATGCAAGCATAAAAATGTGTAACTTTACAAGAGAAATGTCCTGTACAAATTGCAGCTGTCGCTTGCTCAAGGATTACTAAATCCAGGAAAGATATTTGGCTCAACAGATTTGGAAAAGCAAAATTGGTATAGAGTGTTTTCCAGGAACAATGAAAATGATATTCACACACAGTCTAAAGCAAGGTGATTTAATCATATCTCTCCTAATTTGCCACATCCCACTTTGAATGGGGAGGAGGGAAAAGCAAGATTGACAACCTCAAATCATGTGAGTCACTATTAAAGTACCACTACTAACCATCATAAAAAGCACTAAATGATTTTGAGAAGACTGAAAATGTCTCCTCTTCTACCATGTACTTGGGTGATGCCTTAATAATATAGGAATCAAAGTATGGCAACTGAAAGATGAAGACATTGTGTTAGGAAGTAAGGGATGAATGTTGATAAGGGGGCCAACTTGTGGGTGGGAGTTCCACCAGGGATTGGGTGGCCCATAGCGCTGGGTATGTCATGACTACACTTTCATATTGCAATCACTAATGTAAAAGGTTTCTGTGTATATTAACTGATTTTTTTTTAATAAAGCTTACCAAAAAATGTGGATAAAGCAACATTGCTTTTAGTGGTGTTTACTTATTTAACAGAGGGTGATTTCTCTATCGACTAATGAGCCCTATTCATTATCAACATTACAAGAGTGTGTTGACTTGAGGAGAAAAAACACATTATGAGTAACATAAGCATTACTCATTATCGCCTCCGATTGACATCTTTTATGAACCTTAAAAAGATAATAATCAGAGCAGAGTAGACCACCCAGCATATACTCTTGTATGTTTCTTCAGCGTGCCTAGATTTGTCTTCGTCTATAATAATTTAGAATGAACTCTGGAACACAAAGGGGCCTTTCTCTGGAAACCCAATCACTGAAGACCATGGCAGAGTTAAGTTTATTGCGTTTTAATAAAAAATATTTGCGCATCCCATTGATCCGTGTAGCTCAAAAGATAAAACGTGCTTTTGCTCCACTTCTTAGATTTTAATTATCTGATACTCTCCTCTTTCGCAGTTTTTTAACCACCTCTTTAATCGTCCCAGCGCAATTATACCATTAAAGCTGTGAATGGAAAAACGCTAATAAACATTGTGATGATCGTTGTGTAAGCATTAACATGGCTGGCAGTTATTACTGTTGTACCTAAACAATGTTAATTGATTTGGGGGAATAACTTATACTACATCGTTAGCGTCAGTAGGTCTTGAATCTTCACTGTCTGTGCTTTTATAAGGTGGAAGCATCTGCTGAAGTTACGAGTTAGAGTGCTGTCTTATTACCACTCCTGCTGAAACTGTAAGCAATTGTTGCAATGTGGTGATACAAGATATGTCTTGCACCTTAGTTGGAGGGCTTTTTGTCTGCTCCGCTGTATTGCTGGCCAGATCACAAGTCCCGAAGGGTTATGGTCACAAAACATTTTGACTAGTGTTCATTCATGTTCTTTGTAGAGCTTGTTGCATACACCTTTACCTACATATTATGGAAGAGATTTTTGAGGTGGTAATTTGTGACAAGAATTATTTTTACATATTTTTGGTGTTTCATTTTGTTGTGGGGGTGGTGTGTTGTGTTATTCTTTGGCTGTGGTGTTTTATGCATCAATATTACATTACTTCATTACTGAGTTTTACTGTGGTTGTTATGTTGACTTCTGTTGTGACTATTTTCTTGTGTTATAGTACAGTTTTGCTGTGCTGTTATTTGATGGTATTATGTTATTCCATTCTGTTTTGCCCTGTAATTCCTTTACAAAAGCCCAGAAGCGCTTCTACCATTAATCTAAAAAGCTGCACTTTTCTTTAAAACTCCAGCTACGAACAGCCATTTATCACTGTCCAAGGTGGTAAATCACAGCTGCTACAGCTCTTCAACTATTTAAAGCACCAACAGTCCAAAACTGTGGCAGAGGCCGTGTCCTAAGTTAGCACGTCCATTGCTCGCTTTTTTTTTGATATGGCTCCTTATTTTATTTCAAGGTGCATTTTTGAACACAGTTTCCCTGCACTGCACAAGCTCCACAGTGATAATCATTCATCCGGTATCTCTTTCTCCTATTTTGCTATCCATTTCCCTCTTACTCATGAATCTAGATTTTTGAATCTGTGCTATTGTGAAATGTATATCTGTGGCTTACTTAATAGTTATTAGAATACCTTGCTTTGTTAAAGGGGCTGCAGCTCCATAATTGCACTGGGGGTGAAATGTTTTGTATTTGACAACTGATATTTGAATTTGGGATTAGATATTGACAGATGTCTCAGACTTGAGCGCATAAGGAGCTGAAGTTTCTTACCTGAAGTGACTGCTGTCTTTTATCAGACTAAGATGTGTGAGTATCCTCTGTATTTACCAATGATCCTCTGCTAACCCAGTATGTTAGAGCGCAAGAAATATTTTAAAAAATGCAATGCATCTTCACGACACATTGTGCAGCATTTCAGAAAAGTCGAAGCAAGATATAATCTATCATCACATGAATTCGAAATTCACCTCTCTCCTACATACACATTCCACCTACTTTGCTAGTTCAAGCCATCATGGTATAACATGTCGTTTAATAACCATTCTAAGCAGTAGTGGCGTAAGGTGCTCCCAAATAACTCCATGTGACCTTCAGAAAGTTTTTTTTTAGCTCAGCAGTCACTGTGTTGCGAGTTGCTAGTTTCTCTGGCAGCTTGCGTAGAAAATATGTTACTATTGGCAAACTGTTCCATAATTTAAATTATATAAACCAGACACAGCGTCCAAATGCCCCACTTGATTTGTTATCAGTTTGGCCCACTGGCTGGAAGCATTTAACATCTTTCAACAGCACACAAAGGCAGCAGATTTTATTGGTCGGTTAGTAAAAAGCATTACAATCATAAATTCGCAGTCCATTTAAAAAAATCAGACATAAACAGAATTAGTAAACACACCTTAATTACGAGCAGCTCTATTTAGCATGTGGTTGCCTCATAATGTAGAAGCGTTATATTAATCTCGTTTCATAACAAATAACTTCTAACAAATCCTGAGTATACACAAAAATAGACTGGACTGGAGTGGCATATATACTAAGAGCTAATCCTGGACTGAGACGGATAAAATAAAATACATACTCATTCACCATAGGGTAAGTTTATAATATCGGGAACTAGCAGCCAAATATAAGAAAAAGTGCATTCATAAATGGCAGTAAAATCCTATATTCATCATGACAAATCACTAATCCCTCTCTAGACAGACAGGATCCATACATGGAAGAAAAATGTGCTGAAATGTATAAATTACAGCATAATAAAAAAATCTGAAATCAGGTAAAATGAAAAATTGCATTCAAAATCATCATGAGTTATTTTCGAGAAACTAGTAACCAAATATAGGATAAAGTGCATTCATTCAAAAACTGCAGCGAGTAATATATATTCACTATGATACAATAATGACTGATTCTTAACAAGGACAAGTAATGTGCAGGTGAAAAAAGAACAATAGTTCATGAATTACAATGAGTAATACATATTCGCAATAAATTCACATGATAAAGCTGATCCTTAAGAACAGCATAAAATAACCGTGTCAAAAAATACAAGCACTAGTAGGCATCCTCTCAGATCTTTCAATGAGCAGGCTAAGTGCTATGTGCAAGAGTAGGGTACTGGAGTACTTAGTTAGCAAAGTAAATGAGCATTTTAATGCCAGACCTCAAGATAAAGAAATAGTCAGCTAAGGTGCAGCAGTAAGCATAATAAGGGCAACTGCTGTTCTAATCACTTGCTAAAGAAAAGTATTCATCAACTTAGATCGATCAATGTGCGTCATTATCTAATTTTGATTTCTGAAGTTCAATAGATTCAATGTCCACGAATTTTAATAGCCTGGATGGTAATTATCAATCCCCTGCAAACAGGCTTCCATGGCTGCCTTGAGTGTCCTTACTCCAAGCCGTTTAGAACATGTGTGTAAAAACTTTCTTCGGGGAGTCATTAAAAGTAACCCTGGGCATAGTTCGCATGATAGCGATACGCGTTCTACGCTAAGTGCACTTCGCACTACGCAAGCTACACGAACTGCGTAGTGCACTGTGCAAAATGCTGTTTGCTCTGATTGCACACTGCCGGATGCAAACCGGATCTTGCACAGTGCAATCAGTGGTTTTGTGCCGCTCCAGTAGATTTCTACTCGAGTGGCAGCTTTCTCAACGCGGACAGGTAGTTTCTCATCACGAGTGGTCGCGAGCATACGCGTCCACTTGCAATGAGAAACCTGACCTCCCAGCGTCGAGAATCTCGCTGGGAGTTTTATTTTCCACTCTGGCGATTGGCAACTTGATGTTGCTGATCGCGAACAAGGAAAAAGTCTTGCCGGGATGTCATTTTGCTCGCTCGCTGTCTCCAACTTGACATTGAGGACCGCGAGCAAGCAAAAAATGACCGCCAAACTACGCTATGCGTGTTTGCACTGTGCTAAGTGCAATTTGTGTAGTGCGAAGTTGCGCAAACTTCTCAAACTACACGAGTGTAGAGTAGTACTTCGCCCAGGGTTAGTTAGAAGTGGACATATGCAGATTGTGTATTATAAAGACTCGGAATGATGACCACATTCTCTACAACACGTGCATGTACGACAAGATCTCCATGATTTAAATGATTTGAATGGTAAAAGAAGAAACAAGAAGGGAATATTTTTTGTCTGAAAAGATTGTTTCATATGCAGAATGCAGCACAAAAAGAAAGAGCAAAAAATGTGTAGTAATAAAAGAATTTCTACTTGCTGCGCCACCCTTATGCCTGTACATGTTTGCCACTGCGTCAGATTTACGATTCCTTGTAAATCTGGGTCAGTGTCAAAAAGTCATGTGTGTTGCAGGGAACTCCCACAGCAACACCCATTGCAATGCCCCTTTAATCTAGAAAGCTGCATCAACTAGAACAATATTTACAAGGCCACGCAAAGTAGCTCAGCGCTGCCTTGTACATATGGAGCAGGATGCATCGCCACAGGAGTGTCACAAAATGTGGCGCTGCATTGGAGCAGTGGCCTTGCAAATGAGGCCCATAAACTTTAGAGTCAATCATGATTCCGAGATACTGATAAGCTTGAGTTATCAGTATCCTTTGATCTCCTAGATGTCAGACAAACCTAAATTTAGCAGGTCCAAATTTCATTATCATGGTCTTTTTCATGCTTAATTCAGCTTATTTATGTTATTGTATTGTTGGAGACCATTTAGGACCCTTTCAAGACAGATTTCAGTTACATCTAAAAGGGCCATATCATCTATGTGTTGAAGCTGTGGTGGATGTTGAACTCCTAATTTGGGGGAAAGAATTTCTGACTTCACAGAACTTGGAGAAGATCAGCTGTATAAAGGTTAAGTAGAATGGGCAACAGGACGCATCCCTGTTTCAGGCCCTGTTTGGTAAATTATTTCTTAGACAGTGTGGACCCCTTGCCCAGTTTCAGTCTGACCCCGCCCTGATGTTAGTATAAAAAAGTGGATAGCTGTAAACGGATGTATGACGTTACAACGCATACTTTTACCACGCATACCTTTACAACGCGGTTTTTACCACGCATACCATTACAACGCATAGCGCTTAGAGGTGCTGGATAGTGGTAAGTATAATTTTCTATTCCAACTCCAGTCCCCGTGGACACTAGGGAAGGTGTTGGATAGAAAATTAAACTTATTCCCTATCCTAGAGCGCCCCCCAGTGCAATGCGTTGTAATGGTATGCGTGGTAATGCCTGCGTTGTAATGGTAGTGCGTTGTAAAAATTTCGTTGTAAACGTTACATACCGCTGTAAACTAACTGTCAGGAATCTTCCAGGCCTCCAACTTTCTCACTGTAGTCAAAAGGCACACATATAATGAGGATTTCTGGGCAATCACTTTGTTGCTCAGAAGTATAATACTAGCAATATTATCCAGGGCTTCGCCGCCTTTTCTAAACCACACCTGACAGAAAGGTAATACTTTTAGTGAATTTATGCAGCACCGATCCCTGGCAATTCTCCGGGATTATTTAGTGCTTCGAGTTCCTTCATGGAGAGTCATTGGGGTCTTACCCCATGCTTTGGCATCATGTTTGGAAACTGCCAACAGGACTCCTATCGGTCCTGGTTCCCCATTACGTTTCATATCTGCAGGAGTGGCATTGACCTCAATGCTTACATATTTGGCCTAAATATCTCATATGCCTTCATTTCTGTGATGTCCTTCAAGGCATCACAGAGTGTTTGTGTTACAGTACCACTGCCCACTGATGCAACTTTCCTGGATGTAATAAAGTTGAAGAAAATATTTTTACCAAGACTCTGCATCAATGCAATTTATTCCAGCCTTAAAGCCATCCGATTGATGAATAAGCATCCAAATGTCTCTTTTAATTTGCACTTGGTCACTGGCCTGATTTTGGGATTGTCCAGCTCCAATAACCCCCGAAGCAGGGATTGCTATCAATGGGTGTGGGAAATTTCCATTAGTAACCTCCTCCTGAGCCATATGGCACCTGGGATTATCATAAGGATTAACCCACCACTCGACCTGTGCTGGGTTCAATGCAGTAGAATTGACTTATTGCTGATTACTATCCTTACAAGCTAAAGTGGCGGTTTCCTGCTTCTCACTGTGCAATGGAAAGGTATAAGGCTTAAGTGTGGGTGACTGAGCCAGTCTGCCCTGTAATGCTGGCAAGCTAACAAGAGCATGGTAGGGACTTATTCCTGGGCACATGCCCACGTCTTTATCCAGAATGCTCTTATCAATCACCAAATTGCCTCCAGGTGTGTTCTTAACATTCTTCGTACTGGAAGTGGTTCCTGTCACACTAAAAACTGGAGACATTATCTCTGCTAGAGTTGTGGGACCACCCAGGCGCTGAAAAGAAGAAAAACTATACTTCACTGGGGACAGTGCAACACCTACTTCCATTTTCCATTTTCTGTGACATTGCCTGTCATTGCACTGAGATGCTCTTTTGTGGTTATATGCTCTTGTTGATAAATGTATTGAACGTTTCCAATAGTATTTGAGTGTACTTTCCCTCCTATGCTTTTGGTTGAAGTCTGGCCGGATTTTAGTAGCTTTATTCTGGCTCTGGTCTGTCTTAATGTTGATACTAGTAGCCAACCTATACAATTCAAACGACTTAATCGGTTTGTGTGTTTTGAATATTTCCCAGTTGGTCTGCCGTCACTTTTCAATGCTTACTACTCTCAACTTTCCTCTTGCTACTCTTCTCTTTCCAAACTATTTTCCAAAACCTGCAAGATGTATAAGAAAGCACCGCAGGAGTCAACAGAAAATGTAGGATGGGAGAATGGTTGGTAATAGTGGATGGCTGACTGAAAACACAGTGTTCATTGAAGGTAGGCTTCAGTTGAGAGCCTCTTCTGCTTTGCTTATTATTACCGGTACTGCAAGCGGCATGGGCAGCCAACCACATGTACTCAATGGATAAACCTTCAAGGATCAGAATGCCAGACAACATGCTCCAAGCTCAACCCTCCCTAAGGAAAGCCTGCATCCACCCCCCCCCCACACCACCACTCCAACCACCTGTCAAGAGCACTCACAAACTCACTAGACATCTCCGCAGCCGTGGTCTGCAGTGCCTCCATATGCCCAGCAGGGGCTGACTAGGGTGAACGAGGGAGCGCATGTGGCAGCACCCAAGAGGAGCTCACACCGCTTGCAAAAGGCGGGAGAAAGTTGAGTGGCGCAGGAGCAACTACCGCAGGTCATGTCACCAGTGCCCGGGCCACTTCCGTGGTAAACACCAGCGCTCCTCTTCTACTTCTCAATGGGTGCCCTGGGGCACACTGAAGCACAAAACAGGATGAGGACCACAATCACATCACCCCGCGCTAACTGAACTTAAGTGGCTCCCAGTAGAATTGCGAGCCAATTTCAGAACCGCCTGCCTCACACACAAAGCTCTGGACACTGGCAAACCCACCTATCTAGCTGCCAAACTCAAAAAAGCGGGACAGACAAGATACCTCAGAAGCACCAACTCTCTACTACTTATCCCTCCGAAAACCTGCAAAAAAAAGACCCTATCTAGGTCCTTCTCCGGTAATGCACCCAAAATCTGGAATGCCATCCCCATACATATTAGGACAAACTCTTCCTACAGAGCCTTCAAGAGCCAGCTCAAAGCGCTCTTCCTCAATCAAGTGCTCACAAAGTAACAACGGATCTGCTTTAATTCCCGACCACAAAACAGAAGACCCAGCAACTACGTTAAAGTCACTCCCGACATCTCTTCCCCCCACTCTGAACAATACTCGCCCCCTTACCTGAACTTCAAACTCTCAACTCTGAACTGATTACTACCAGACGTACACGGATTTATGAACCTCCTTGGACACTATTTACCTGGACACTCTTGGTGTAATTAACTATTTGAACAAAGGTTGTAAAGCGCTCTGATACCTTCGGGTCGAGCTAGCGCTATGGAAAACTCCAAATAAATGTCACCCTAGAGGCCCTCAGCAGCTTTACCCTTCCCTGCCTCACAGCATCCTTTGTGGCTCCTAGCATCTGGGGAATCAGTGGCTCCAGCAATGCTCCACAGCTGAATCCACCCACAATCTCCAAAGGAAACAGGAAAAGGTTCTCTCTGATTAGCAATAGTGCCACAAAAATAAATATTTCCTTAGAAAAATTCAAAGAAAAAACACTTCAAAGTTGGACCATGAATCATTGCTTAATTTAAGATGGTGGTTGCAGGAGAACCCACTGGCACCTATTTTTGGGGACCAGAACATATTGCTCCTCAACAGACTTTGGTCCTGAGCAAGAGAGAGAGAAACACAAAAGGGGGAATGAAGAAGGTAGAGAAAGGTAGAAAAACAGTGATGAAGGGAGGAAGCCGGGATGACAAACCTTGCAAAAGTTAGATATTGAGGCAGAGAGTGTCTGGTGCCATATTAAGGAAGCAATGTGTGGAATCAAGACAATGCAGCATTTTTATTTGGTACTCTGACATTTGATAGCACCTGTGGAAGACTTCTGAAGAAAACGTTAGACCACAGCTCTTATTATTTTTAAAATAAAGCATCTCCTGGTCTAATACTGACTAGGCAGTAAGGCCAGGGCTGGACTGGCATTAACATTGCGTCATTTCCCAGGGAGGCTGGAGGCTTTGGAGGCCCATTTTGAAGTTCCGGAATGCTGCTGATGACGCTGTGTTTTTTAAAGCAGCAGGCGCTTTGGGGCATAAGCAAAAAGAGAGAGTGCGAGACAAAGGAATGAAATATAGAGGTGAATGAAAGAGAGTGTAGAAAAGAGACAGAAGATGGTGAGAGATTAGGCAGAGGAGGGAGAAGGAGAGAGACAGAAAGTGGATGACAAGAAAGACAGCAACAGAGAGGGCAGGAAGGGAAAAAGCTGATTGGCCAGGGCTGCTCTTTTTTCCTAATCTGGCCTTGAGTAAGCATGAGGTCCACTAACATGGATGAAGGAGCGAAATGTTCAAGCTCTTCAGGGGCAATATCATGAATAATAGTTTTAGGTCAGTGTAGCCGAGCGCCTGTTTTTACATATTTGCACCTTCTAAAGAGCATTCATTTAATGAAATATTTCTCAGTTATTGCATGATTTCAGATAGCACAGCTCAGTAGAAAAACCAGGTGAACTATCAATACTGTGTCTCTTTTGTACCTTCCGGATATCAATCTCTAACTTAGAGAAATATTGGGTTGCAAGTGCAAGCACATAAAAACAGGAGCTTGGCTCTGCTCCAAGCCAACGTAGCAAATATTAGTTAATACTTCTGTCCAGGGCAAGTAATAGTCACATATAGGTTCAGTCTAATTACTTTACTAATCTTTCAACATCAGATCCATAAAGGTTCAAATTCAGATACACTAAGTGTGCTCGACCGATCCCTGACCATTTTTTTTACTAACGATTTAATCAATTTAAATAATTTATTTGTTCATGACTAGAGCATGCCAACCACCAGCAATTTTTTCACCAAAAACTAAAAATGTAATTTTTCTCATGGCCTCAGTTGGGTTTTTGTAGCACAATAAGAAAAGAGACCTTCCAAATTGTGTGGTAACCCCAAAGATGTTTAGTCTATTATAAATTAAGAAGTGCATTGTTATTTGGGGAGGGTGTTGCACCTATCTCAAGGAATAATAACACATCTTGTCATGGTAAAGTCTCAAAGTCACTAAATTAACCTAAGCTCAACCCCCTCTTAGCTATGGCACAAAGCAGACAAGAGTGATTGTAATGTGTAAAGCATGTATGCAGTACCAAAACAGTAATAAGGTCAAAACACAAAACAATAAGAATTTCAAGAAAATTGAAATACTTAAATAAATGATACCAAAATAAACACAAGAATAAGGGTAACAGGAAATATGATTTTTAAACATTTTAAGAGAATATAGGGCCCAAGGGCACAAAGCTCCAATGATAGTCTATGGAAGAGTTACACTGGGACACAGGCACAATTTGAGACTGACCATGATGGAACTATGGATTGGCACTGGGGAAAAGCATGGAAGTCAAAACGTTTGAAAATGTTTTTAAGTTCCACTTCAGAAAGAGTCACATTTTTGAAGTAAAGTGCTAAAATCTCCTCTAAGTCCAAACACAGAAAGGAGCTTTGGCACCTTTTCAGAAGAAAAGCGTCCCTGAAATTGTAGCTGCTGTCGTGGAATCAAAGGCCAGATACCTAAAGCAGGTTGGTGCCACTCTGGAGCATAGTCACTGAAAATGTGCCAAGTCCCAGTGCAGAGATGGGACTTAGTCATTCGTTTGGATGTGTTGGGAGCCTTGACCAAGACAAAGCTGAAATTCAATCCACTGCTGTGCAACTGTTGGTTGAATTCCATTTCTGGGTGGTCCCACTAAAGCTCTAGAGGAAATGTTTTGAATAGTTTCCAAACTTTCTTCTGGCACCCAGACAACAGCAGAAGTACACTTCTTAGGTCACAGGACCACAGTGGGAGGCAGCTAGACACTCTCAGGTTGCCAGTCTGTAGCTAGAAGTCCAGTGCAGGATCAGTTGCCAGTTGTCATCTCGGTTCTTCAGTAAAAAGGCCCCTTGCAGCTTCTTGTGTCTCTGTAGCCACACAGGAGATCAGCCAACTGATCCTTGAAGTTCACTATATTGTCCTGGGTACAACAAGGCGCAGGCCTGTCCTTCAAGGTTCCTCTTAGGTCACAGACATTAGGAACAGTCCTCTTCTGATCTTCCACATGCCCAGAAAGTGTTCTGAGGATGATACCTGGGAATGCCACATTTCTTTTTGACACAAGCTACAGGGCTTTCTGGACCCTCTCTAACCAATGGGGTAAACGTGTTTCCTGGGCACTCCCTAACCAATTGGGTAATCCTACCCATTTTTAAAACAGTTCTTATTTGCCTTCTGGCAAACAATTCCACAGTGCCCATCACTCTCAAAATCAAATATGCGGAGGCTCTACTCCCCTTGTGCGAGCCTGTGTTCCCACCCTGAGCTGTAACAATGTATACAACAATCAACACCGTACCTAGTTATTTTTACCGTTCTGTAATGAATCAACAATAAATAGTGTCCAAGTGATGAATAGTTAACTTCTATTATTATCAAAAGATACAAAGGTTTTTTTCTGTTTTTGATTTTCTTTTAAATAACATATACATATACTATAAACTTAATATACATAGATTTCAACTCGTACATGAGAGCCCTAATCTAACGGGGAGAAAAACATATACTTTCAGTACATGTCTCAACAAAAAACAACAGCAGACCAAAAAAAGGACATATCATGAAAACAAACAATGTTACAATACACTCCAACTAAGAACACAATTACAAATAACTCAGCATGTACAAAATATACAATACAAAAACAACAAGAGTGCACTGACGCGTTTTTTGGAAGTACTATGTACCATCCTTCATCTGGGCCCTGAATTCATAGGTTGCTCAAGAGTCAGAGAAACATTATATATTTCATTGTATATAGAACCATAAATTGTAGTGCATCAGGCTCTGTACAAAATTCACACACAACTCTGTAGGAACAAACTAAGTATTATGAATAAATCTATACATGATTTGTTAATATTTCCAATTATTAAAAACAAAGGAGCAAGTTAATTAAACTGTGAGTCCCATATGACCGAAATAGTGCCAGATAGATAAAACGTTTTCAACCTCACCAGAGACAAATTGCACCCCATTGTCTGAGGTGATCTCCACAGGTAGACCCTCACTCAAGAATATATATTTGAGGAAGACAATCACAGCTTTGGAGTCTGGTTCACCGATACATTTCACAAAAGCCCATTTGGAATAGTTGTCCATAAGGACTAATGCTAAGGTAAAAATGTGTGACATAACGTTAAATGTTCCCACCATCAATAGGTTTCAATGGTGGAGTGGACGTTTTAAAAGATTTATCAGAAGTGGAACTCACAACAAAAGTCTTGACTAAGTAGTCAATTATGCCGTCTATTTTGGCCACCAAAATTACTCACGCACCCTGCATCTAGTCAACGTAGACCCCAAGTGTCCTTAATGTGCTTTGGATAAAATACGAAATCTCAGCTTGATTGGAGGAATACGTTTTTCGACACTTTAAACTAATGCTGCAAATTCAAATCTAAAGACTTTTCTCTAGGCCAACCAAAAGTAACATTTTCCATTACTTTTTTCTTTACCCAATCTTCAGCCAAACATTTTCTCCACCCTTCTTCAGTGAATAGACAGGAATTCTCGACTACCATGGCAGCAATGAAACAACACTCATCTTCGCATTCACTTGTAACCTCATCTTTCTTGACAAAAGAATTTTTAGACAAATAATCTGCCCTCACATTTCACCCTCCCAAAATATGTACAACTTCAAAATTGAATAGGAGCAATCTGGCGGCAAATCCTGGGAGTGCTACTCCTGCAATTGGTGCCATTAAAATAGAAACTAAGGGTTTGTGATCAGTTTATAAGGTGAAACTTCTCCCCCAGAGATAGCAATTTTTCTATGGCCCACCAACACACCAAGAGTTCTTTTTCTATTACTGAATATTAAACTTCAGAATCTCTTAGGACTCTGAACGCAAACCCAATAGTATTCTCTGTGTCAGCATTCATCTGTGTCAACACTGCACCAACACAAAACGTACTCGCATCCAGAGTCAAACAACATTTGAGATTTTGATCAAAAGGTATGAGTGCACTCATGCTGACCAACCACTGTTTGATGTCAGAAAATGCAGCAGACCACTCATCATCCTATATAAAATTCGGACCTGTGTTTAAATTGCAGAGAAATTACCCTCCCTCTGGGTGCAAACTCTGGTATGTACCGTGAATAAAATTCACTGAGGCCCAAAAACGTTTTCACCCCAGCTTTATCCACAGGGGGAGCGGAATCAGGAATGGCTTCAATTAATCCAGGCTTGGGACGCATTCCCTCCTCATATACAATTTGACTTAGATACTCTACAGAAGGTTTTACAAACTGGCATTTTTCTCTCTTGAGCACAACCCCAGCTTTGTCAAAAGCCATAAGCACTTGCTTCAAGATCTGGTCATGTTCCAAGTGATAATTGACATGGATCATTATGTCATCCTGAAAAAACACAGATATTTGAGATTCCCTTGAGCAACTCAGACATCAGTCTCTGGAAGATGCCAATGGCAAGCCAAAAATCATGCATCAGTACAGGAATGTCCCCAAAGGGGAAACAAACACCGTAAGATTACTTGATTCCTGGCCCATTCTACCTGATGATAAGCAGCCGCTAAATCCAGTTTCGTGAAAAACTTGGCGCCAGAGATTGTTGACAACAATGCACTAATCTTAGGAAGTAAATCTACCCATATTTCTTTGTTGAAGGCTCTGAGATCAACGTAAACCCTCAACTCACCATTCTTCATCTTGGCAACAACCAGAGGAGAAAGCCACAAACAGGACTCAACAGGCTCAATTATCTCTAATTCCTTTTCTAAATCACTGCATATGCTGGAAGGGACACCCCTCAACTTATGCTTCACCACTATGGCATTATCTTTTGTCTTAACTTTGTGTTGAAATCCCACAATTTTCCCAAGCTCACATGAAAATACCCTAGGGAACTAATTTAACAAGTGCTCAATGTCATTTGAATTTCTAATCACAGAGACCTGTTCCTTTGTATCTGGACGTTGGATAATCCCGAAGAGACCTTAGTGGAACCATTCCAAGATGTTCAACCCCTTAACAGCATCATACATTTTTCCACAGATACAGCTCCCGTTAAAGATCATGGTTTCTTAAAAGAAACCCTGGAGGTGGATTTCTGCCCTCATAACAAAATGGAGATCTATCAGGTGGGGACAATGTTTGCTTTTGCCAGTTCTTTTGGAAAAGCTCTTGGGTGATCATGGTGATCCTGGCCCCTGAATCCACCAAAAGATAAAGCTGTCTATCTCCCACCTGAACATGAACAAAAGCGTCAACACACGCTTCTTGCTCAGCCTTGCCAGGTTGTCTTCACCCACCACCATAATCATATCATGGACTTCACTAAATAAATTCTCAACATCAACTTTGCTATCATCACTCACAGCTGATTTGCGTCTGACACTTTGACACACCTTTGCAAAATGCCCACATTTCCCACAAAGTCTACATTCTGCAGTTTTAGTCGGGCAAGCCCAACCACCTTTTTGATGTAGATGATCACCACACCTAAAGCACAGGTTACTTTGTCTAAAAAGAGAGTTCTGCTGCATTGGGTTGACAGGTGATGGAAATGACGAAGAAGACACTTTACACACTCTCTCCTTGTTATTTTTAGAGAGCACAGCATTAACTTGTTCAGTGGTTTTGTCCTCTAGTTCTCTTGCCGACATGATTGTCTTCTCTATGCTCTTAGCAATCCTGATGGTTGTGGTTAAAGAAGGGTTGCCTAAAGAAAGCAACTACTGCTTGATGGACTTGTCGGTGCAGTGACAGATGAACTGATCAGGAATGAGCTGCTCTGCAAAATTCTTGAATTGATATTCCACTGCCAACTTGCGCAGAGCATGTATGTATTGACGTCTTTTATTGGTTTTTCCTCACTATCGAAAAAAGTGTGCCTCAACACCACCAGATTGGGAGCGACATCAAATCTTTGAACTAGTTTCTTTACGGCTTCTTCATAGATGTCTAGTTCATCCTCTCCCTCGACTTGAACATTAGGCAAAACAGTGTTAAAGTAGATACCTTTTCCTTGCAGGTCTGAATCTTGATGTACCAATTGCCACTTGGTAGGTTTCAAAGGCATCATGCCACTGCCTTAATTTAATAGGTGGATCTCCTGGTGTCTCCAAAAAAGGTGGTGGAAGTTTTACAGTGTGCATCGTATTTTGATGCACAAAACACAGTGTAATGCACAACCAACCTAAATGCAAATTTCCATTCTTGAGAAAAACTATTTTTTGTGTGTAATTTCTGATATGTATGGATAAACATTCATTATTGTACAAATAATTCCACTAACACTAACCTAAGAACCGACTTGAAAAAATATTTTATTTATTTATTTATTTATTTTGAAAGTTTTGTATAGCGCGAACAAGATCTTTACAGATATCAGAGCGCTTCACATAGAAAAGGGGAGCATGAGGGAACATAGTCAAACAGGTAAGTAAAAATGCTAGTAGTACAAACACATGGTAGCCAAGAAAATCACATAAATCATTAATACATATAAAACAAATAAGCCACGGGGTCGAACAAGGAGTACAGAACAGTGCGGGGTCTTAACAAAGTTCAGAATAGCACTTCAGGTGTATTTAGCCATGAATATAGCTTTTACTTCTTTCTTAAACAGTGTAGTGGAGGAGATAAGCCTCGTTTCAGGGGGGAGTGAGTTCCAGATCCTGGGTGCCATTCCTGAGAAGGAGCGTTTATACGTTTTTTCCTTCCGGAATCTTCGAGGCTTCAGCAGAAGATTGTTTGTGCCTCTGGTGTTTCTAGAGCCACCAGAGATTGTCAGCTTCTGAGTGAGATAGCTTGGTGAGCTCATGTGGACAGCTTTGTGCGTCATGCAGGCGATTTTCAGATGTATTCTGGCTTCGAAAGGCAGCCAGTTCAGGTTTTTAAAGTCAGGGGAGATATGTGAGTGTTTTTTTGAACCAGTGATGAGTCTCGCTGCAGCGTTTAGAGAAGCTCTTAGTGGAGCAGTAGTAGTTAGGGGGAGTCCGCAGAGGGCGATGCTGCCATATTCTATTCGAGGGATGACTAGTGCTTGTACTGCAGTTCGGAAGTCATTGGCAGGGAGGAAGGGTTTAAGTTTCCTCAGGGTATTGATTTGGTAGTTCGCTCCCTTAGTTGCCTTGCTGATATGTTGCTGCATGTTGAGATTGGTGTCAAGTGTAATGCCTAAGGATTTTGCTGAGTCTACGATGGTGGGTTGGACATTGAGTGCAGTTAGGTCTTTAAGCCAGAGTTGTGTGGTAGAGATCTTGGCGGGAGGTGAGATAAGAAGGAACTCTGTTTTCAGAGCATTGAGTTTGAGATGATTATCGGCAAGCCAGGATTGGGTGCTTCTGATCGTTGAGTTCAGGAGCAAGATGTCTTTGGGGGATTGTAATTTGAGATATAGTTGGGTATCATCAGCGTACATGTGAAAGTGTATATTGGACTCTTGTAACAAGGTGGTGAGGGGTTCCATGACTAGGTTGAACAAAGTTGGGGATAGGGAGGAACCTTGTGGGACGCCTAACGAAACAGGTATAGGCGAGGACATCAGGTTGTTACTCTTGAATTTCTGCGACCTGTTGTGTAGAAAGGAAGTGAACCATTTGAGGACTGTCCCAGATAGACCCATTCTTGTGTTTAGTAGTTCGATTAATTTCTCATGCTTAACGGTGTCAAAAGCTGAAGAGAGATCAAGAAGGATGAGGAGACAGGTATCATTTTGATCTAGCATTTGAAGGTCGTCGTCAATTATGTGAGTCATAGCCGTTTCAGTGCTGTGCCCCGCTCGGAAGCCTGATTGATGCGGATTGAGGAGGCCAAACTGGTCAATGTGTTTAGTCAATTGTAGTTGTGCGCATTTTTCCAACAATTTGGCGAGAGTGGGGATATTGGTAATGGGACGGTAGTTGTTTAAATCAGAGGGGTCGGCTGTTGGTTTCTTTAGTAAAGGCGTGACTTGTCCTACTTTGAGGGAGTCAGGGATGGTTCCTTGTTGAAGTGAGCTGTTGATAATTTTAGTCCAGAGTGGGAGGAGCAGAGGGATAAAGTCCTTTACAGCGTTAGCAGGGAGGGGGTCCGTGAGGTGATTGGATGGTTTAATGGTGCTGAGCAGTTTCCCTATTTCTTCTTCAGAGTAGGTGACAAAGGATGACCGTGTGGCATTGTTTTTTCGTTCAGTGGATGCTATGCAATGAGGCTTGGAGTAGAGGCTTGCGTCAATGATGAGATCGCTCTTTATGTTGTCAGTTTTTTGGATAAAGAAAGAGGAGAAGTCTTCACAGGAGGGAGCCTCGTGCATATTGCTGTGTGGCTGGGGTTGTTCCTTGCATTGAGTTCTGATTAGTTCAAACAGTTTCCTCGGCCTGTTCCTTGCTTGGTCGAGCTGGTGGCTGAAGAAAACAGTTTTTGAGCGTTTAATTTTCCTGAAGTAGGCATTTCTCTTTTTCTTCAGTGTTTTAGATGCAGTGCAGAGGGAGCTGATCTCCAGGTGCGCTCTGCCATTCGCATGGCTCGTCGGTCCTCGTTGAGACTCCCGTCGTACCATGGGTTGGAGATTTTGGAAGATACTCTTTTTAGTTGCAAAGGTGCAGCCTCATCAATTATTGTGGTCATTGCGTTGAGATAGTGGTCAGTCAAGGATTGAACGTCCGAGATGCCGGAGGGGGAGCTAGGAGATTGCAGCTGTTAGGGGGTAGAGAGTTTGGTTTGAGTTTTTTCAGGTCTCTTTTCCAAATTTTGGGCTTAGTGGTTTGAGCCGGGTTAACTTTGACTTTTTCATTGATGTAGAATATGACAATATGATGATCTGACCAGTCGCAGGGTTGGATCGATTCGAGTTGGATAGAGTCTTCTTTGGAGATGATAAGGTCGAGGATAGAGCCTTTCTCGTGGGTCGGGCTGTTGCATATTTGGGTTAGGTCAAGGGCCTTGAGGAAATTTTTAAGACTATTTACCACCGCGTCATTGTGATCGTTCCAGCGGAGGTTGAAGTCACCGAGGTATATTTGGGTGAGCTGCCGTCCGGAATTGGTTGAGATCATATCCATGATTTGTTGGGAGAAGATAGCGTTGTCCCCGGGTGGATGGTAAATGCCGTGAAGAGAGCATATCGGTTTGCCCTCACTGATAATATCGAGGCATATGTATTCACATGAAGTTGGAGAGGGTAGGGAGGAGGAGGTGACTTTCAGAACAGAGAGGTTGCTCCTGTGTATGCATGCGATTCCACCACCTATTTTGCCGGGCCTGTCAAGTCTAATGATGTGATAGTTTGGCGGAACCAGGATGTCCATTATAGGTGTAGAGGATTCAGTTAGCCATGTTTCAGTCATGATGATTAGGTCAAGGTCCAATGATATGATGAGATCAGCGATGGCGGAGGAGTGTCTAGAGGCCGATCTGCAGTTGAGGAGAGTGCATTTGAGACGTGGTGTGTCGAGGGAGGTAGAGGGTACTAGAGAGAGGGGTACTTTTCTAAGGTTATTAGGTATGGAGCTTCTGTTCTTTAGTGTAGGGGGTCTGAGGGGATTGGAGTGTATCGTGGGAATGGTGAGGTGTGTGGCGGATGAGTGGTGTAGGGGAGCTGGGTCATAGGAGCTGAGGAGGGTGTGGGTTTTGAGTTCCGTAAGAGTGTTGCGTGGGCGATAGGGGCGGTTGTTGCGATTGCGAACAGGGGTTGAAGTCCAGTGAGGGGAGTGTAGAGTGAGAGAATCAACAGGAAGGGTGGGGGACCTGTTGGGGCAGTTGCTGCGATTGTGAGTAGGAATTGAAGCACGGTGTGTGGAGTGATGAGTGTGGGAGTCGTCCGGAAGGAAGGGAGATCTGTTGGGAGGGGAGGTGGTAGTAGGTGAAGGGTGTTTGGGGTGTGTGGCGAGTAGTTCTTTGATGATGTGAATGTCTTCTTTGATCTGGGTGAGGGTGGCCATAATCAGGTCCAACGTGGGATAGGTGCTGGTAGTGGGGGGTGGGTGCGTCAGGGGTGAGTTCATAGTCTGGGAGTTGACATGCGGGTCGGGGGGAGGGCTGGTGTCCGTGCTAGGCTCCGTGGAGTGGGCCCCGAGGAGAGATTTTTTGGGAGGGGGGGTGTCATTGAGGTAGGGAGTGGTGTTGTTGGAGCAGGGAGGAGGTTTGCAGTATATGTGAGGACCTTGGTTGTAGGCGGAGAGAGCCGGGCGGGGGATCATTGCATATTAATGGTGGCGGGGGTGCAAGTGGGGTAATGGGGGCTGAGAATGGGGGGGGAGATGTGGTTCGAGCTGGTCCTGTTGTGGGGAGAAGGTGTTCAATTTAAGACGGTGGCGTGTTCTGCGTGTTTCGTTAGAGGGTGGTAGTAGTAGTGCCACTGAAACTTGTGATGATGCCTGAAGCATAGAAGTAGTACTTCAGTGCAATTGTTCCTGAGTTCATACCAATTGGAACAAGATGGCCATCGGTTTTTCCTTTTAATTCTAAAGATATTAGGCACTTTCCATGAGGATGCAATTTTTATTTTTATTTTTATTTGCAAAGTTTTCTATAGCGAAGGCTAGACCCGGAGGTATCAGAGAGCTTTACATGAGGATCAGCAAGTTACAGATTACATAATTACTTCAGTTACAAATTCCAAGTATCGACATAGGAGAAAGATAGAGGGAAAGAAGCATAACGGTGAGGCAAGGAAAACAATGTCAGATGTTTGGCTGGGTATATGACGGCCGAGGGGGTGACCGAGGGCCAAACTCCTCTATAGCTGCATAGGACAGCTTCACCGGGCATCGACCAAGGTTGTTCGGACTCCGCGGTGAGAACAGACAGTGGAAAAACATGCGATTAAACGATAATATAAGCTATATTCGCGTTACGTAGCAAAGACAAAACGTCTAATGTAGAATGAAGAGTCGAGGGGGGAAAGGTAAACAGGGGAAAAGGAATGCAGATAGCATCGGGAAGACCAGAGGGGGAAGAGACTTTAGGGGAAACAAGCAGTCAAAGTGAAAGATAGACAAGACCGCGAAGCACAGTTAAAACAGTGTCCGATGTCCGGCTGGGTAGGTGACCGCCGAGGGGGTGAACTATAGCCAGACTCCTCTATAGCTGCATAGGACAGCTCCATCAGGCATCGGCCAAGGTACTCGGAATCCACTGTGAGAACAGACAGTAGAGAAATATGAGATTGCACGATAACATACATTATTTCCGCGTTAGATAGGAAAGTCTTATGTGGAATGGAAGGTAGAGGGGGAAAGGTAAACAGGGGAAAAGGAATGCAGATAGCATCAAGCAGACCAGAGGGGGGGAAGGGACTTCAGGGGAAACAAGTAGTCATAAGGAAACAGCGTGTTACAAGTTACAAAAATATTCAGATTCATTACAGAAAGATTACATATTCAAAACAGGAGTTATTAGCGAACACAAAAATCTGGATCCAAAAAGGCCAGGGAGAGCATGGAGTCCACATGAAGGAGACAGCAGCGGAGGAAGAGACAAGACATATGTTCAAAGTCCGGCTGGGTAGGTGACGGCCATAGCGGTGTGCCAGAGCGATTCTCCCCTATAGCTGTCAGAGCAGCTCCACCGGGAATCGGTCAGGCAGTTCAGACTCTGCTGGATAAGAATGAGGATCAGGAAGAGACCGAAAGTCTTGAGTTAAGAGTCGGGCGCGTGGAGATGGCAAGGGTGGCAGGATAGGAAAGGGTGTGTAGCTTGGCTGCTATCTTGTAGTCAGGCAAGTCAGGTCAGTTGGCTTCAATGATTCTGTAGCTGGGATTGTCTCTGGGTCTTTGGTTTGTTTACTCAGCTATGCCAATTATCCTAGTAGAACATCAGACCCCCATTGTCTCATGGGACATCATCCCTCTGTGGTGTAAATACCTTTGGGCACCATTTTTGGGTCAGGCTCCGTGAGTTTGGGTTAGAAAGCCCTGTGCCACCTCATCAAATAATTCTTTCTCTGGGGAAACACCTTATTTCAAGTCTCCTTGCACTTGATGTACCGGTGTATCTGTGGATCCCAGATTCCCTGTATATGTTCAGCTGAGAGGCGTCCCTGGAGCCCCAGCAGAGCGAACACCCGGCAAGCAAGCATTGTGCAGGCAAGTTGAGATGGCCGTCGTGTATTATTTTTTGTTATTGAATGTGATCGCACTTAGATGCTAAGAAGCATGGCCTCGACGCATGCGCAGACGCCCTTACCTGGGCCCTAACGAGCGCTCCACCTCCTGCAAATGATTGGGAGATCCCCCCAGTTTGAATAGGAGGCTGCTGTATTTGGGACCACACGGTGCTGGTACTCTGCGTTCCCCACAGCACAATGAACCAGTTTGTAGCACCACACCGACACCTCCTTGAACGTCGCAGCAGAGAACAGGGATGAGTCACAGGGCCCTTAAGTACACTGCTATGTGCCGATATCCAGCATTCATCTAAGCAAAGTCAGATGGCGTCCGTCATCGCACTGACACCCTCCTTGAAATCGCGGCACACAACAGGAATGTCGTATCTGCGGCGATTGATTAAACCACACCCGTTGCAGGTAAGTGCCTTCCATATGGACAGTACTTCTACGCGATGGTGAAGGGTTCTCTGCTCGGGGTACACCTGTCCAGATTGTCGCCATGTGAAGTAGGTGGTTGACAACATTTAATGAAGTAAATCTCTTTATTGAGATAAAACACAAGTACCACCGGCAACTTCAGGCAAACATTAACAGCAAACCACCACTCTCTGGAAAACCAATCTCCACTCTCTGAAAAACAAACAATGCAGTGTTCCCAGAGAGAATGTGCTGAATTAAAGCAACACAACTATAAACTTTAAGTATGAAAGAAGGCCAGTTCTACACATCTTTATTCCTGTCAGTAGGTGTGTAGGCAGGGCCCAGTCACTTTTTTGCCCGGGGGCCTGTAATGCTGACCCAAACCATTGTACCTGCTCTGGAGCAGTTTTCATGCCTCCTTCACCATTTATTCAGGCCAAGCACAGACTGGGCAGGGGCTGGGGAGCAAATTCAAATTAGTTTCCAGCCACTCCGGGCAGAGTAAGGGCTACCTTTCTAAACGTTATATTTCCAATACATTTGATAAGCACCCAACTTCACCATTATATTGGATGTTTATTAAATATAGAAATGAGTCTTTGACTTAAGTCTGTTCCTGGTACAAGCCAAGGGTTATAGCTTTAGACATGTGATTTATATTTTGACTTTCCACATATAACAGTTACAACCTGACCAGTAATAATGTCGTTTAGGGTCACTAGTCACTAGATAATTTCATTTTTTATGTCACACATGTTCCACTCTGAATACTTTACTCCCCACCTTGTGGACCATGAGCTGTGCTTAGGGGTGAATTATTTAATATGTTAAATCGAGTTTACTTATCTGTCAAAAGGGTAACTTGGACATGCCTGTGCAGCAGGGTTCAAACTCATGTTATCAGGCTACCTAGGGTAGGCCTAAAGCCTGAAGCCATGTCTTTTGACAGTGTAGTGAACTGCACAATATGTGCTACAGTCCACAGGTGGCATTTAACTTTCCATGCCATGACTGTATTTTTGCCCCGTATTCTATAGCTTAATAGGGAAGTCAATTATGCCAATCAAGGTTAAGGCAATGTTCACATATTTAAAGTGGGAAGCACTTGCAATTTTGCTCCTGGTTAGCAGGGGTAAAGTGCACATATTTCTAAGGCCATCAAAGAAAAGGTCCAGAAAAAGGCAAAAAATATGGAGTCACCGATCAGAAAATGAGGTTTCCTACATCCATGATTTTTAAATTGTCTGCATGTAATTGGCCTACAACATCATTGATGAAAAGTACCATAGTTTTAACAGGCGCAGTGGATGATCATTCAAGTGCAAACAGAACTGGACCTGCACAGTAACACAGCTGCTTTAGATTCAACAATTGTAAAAATCAACCACTACCTGCATTCAATTTCTGCAATACAAGGTATCCAAAATCTATAAAAGGCCTGAAGAGAAATTTCTAAGCTGTCAACTTGATCAAGAACATGACCTGATCAAAGAAATTAAAGAACACTTACAAGTTGACCATGCAACAAAAAAAGCTCCCATGTTGATTCAACAGACTTCTGGGCAATCTCCCTAAGCAAAAAATTCATCACAGATTGGCTGGTTCTATAAAAACTCCTTGTTCATAGAGAACCATATTGCTAACAGTTAGTCAGGTGTTTAATTAATCTAAAACCTTCTTTGAAAAGATGTTAGCATGCACATTAGTTAAAAGAGATAAAACGACATGTCATTGTATCACTGCGATCTCTTCTCTTCAAAAGAGTTTACTTATAGCCCTGAGCAGAGCCGGAAGTCTCCCAGTAAGTGTTACCCAAAGAGTGAAAAGAGCATGTGGGGTGACTCACCAATCATTATTATAGAGAAGAACTGCCAATGGAAAATATTGAGCTGTGACACATGTCTCAGCTTTACCACTGGAATGGCATCCTCAACACTAACCAGGGCACAACTGGCAGCAATACTACATCCAGTACATAGCTTCATACAACTCATTCAAATGGGGAGCATTCAAGTAATGTCGACAAAGATCCATTTCATGATTTTTATGGGACATGACAATCCACAAACTTGAAAGTCTGAGCTGAGCTTTTGCTCACAAGATGCAGAATCTTTGAGAGTACCCAGACAGAATTAATATATTTATTGCTTACACATTTTTAACATAAAAGGTCATTTTTTTATATTTTGATATGTAATTCTCAACTGTAAGTAATGGAGACATTTATTAAAGGGTATATTGGGCCTCTTTCAATTGGTCTCCTAATATTTCTAGGTATACATAGTAAAGCTACAATACCACAGAAGCATATCAACTCAAATTATTTGCGACGTCATCAAGATGTATGTTAAGGAGTCTGGCTGCTTCAAACTCCCACTGCTATCTAATTATCAAGTCATATTGAGACTGAAGTCAATGAGGATTAGCATAGGCAGGATTAAGAGGGGGTTACGTAACAGCAAAGGCCAATCACCTGTTAATAAAGTGACTTAAGTTCACACAAATTAATTTCTTGCATTCCTAGCTAAACTATTCCCGTTTTATTTATATCTAGTTAAAATCAAATTGTACACAAATCTTTCCTATCAAAATCTTGATTAAACAGTTTACAGGAACACATGGTTTGACTAGGTTAACGTGATCATTCACAGTCCACTAAAAGTGTTAACACTGACTAACCAAAATATGTAGCTACTAATGAGGAATCAAAGGACAACAGCCATATAGTCTAGTCCCAGATGTATATCCTACAATGAAACCATGTGCGGAGGGGCACTCCTGCAACCCTATCTCCCAAAGTAGAATAACAATATAGCAGGCAAGTAATTCTATAAACAAAGTGTGTTATATAAGGTCCCTCAATTTCCAAAGGCGCTATTCACATTAGCTACAATTCTTCACTTAATAATGCCGCCCTTGGTATTATACTAACTTTCTTTCCCCTTTGACAACAACGCAAAACTATTTTTAGACCCAATTCCTACTGGATAAGCTGATCACGGAGGGAGGGTGGAAAGGCCTTGAACAGATGCAAAAGACTAACTGTGAGCAGAAGGTGTTTCAGCTGACATCATTCATAAATTAAATGGATGCATAAAATTAAATGCATAACAGGCTTACAGCAATGCAATATCTAACCTGCTGATGGAGTACAGTAAGTCTGTGGGAACGATGTTTCATACAGCTTGAAATGACTGTGCTTCCCACTCACGTTCACTGCCCCTCCATCACTCGGAACCCCTTAGTGAAAAATAACGTTGTTGTTTACCTTTATGTATCGGTCTACTACATGTATTGACGTTCTGTCCACGACAGCTCACCATTATATTTTTTCTATGAAGGCACCTAACATTCGACTCAATAAGGAAATATTTGTACGTTTCCTGCATCTGTTTAAAACATTTTGCGGATCTAAAATGCAAGGATTGAGGTCAGACTTAGCATGAGTTTTTGGTGCTAGAAAATTATATTGGTGCCATAATTACCTCACAACTTTCTGATGGGGACCATCTGGGTAATATGTAAAAGAGAGGGTGTGTGATCTTTCACTGGAAACCATCTTTAGCTAATGGTCAGGAAGTAGCTGAGAATATCTGCATCTCTTTCACACATTCTCCTTTCCTTCCCCATCCTTTCATACACACCCACATAATTGCTCCCAATAGAATGTTAAATCAGACAGAATGAGATGCACTTGCATTATGAATAAAACGATGAAGTAAAATAATGTCAAATTATCAGAGCTGTTATATCTTTCCTAGACAGGCGATGTTCTCATTTTTTGATCTTTATCAGGAAATAACGTTTTACATTAAATAATACATTTATTATCACATAATCTTTCGAATAAATTATGACGGTAGTTCTGTGGAATTATTTTCTGAAAGAGATTGCATCAACCTCAGATCCTTTATCAGTTTTCTTATTTAGAACTCATTGAATATATTTTGTAACGTTAAGTTGTATTTTGCCATTGGGAGGCCTATTACAAACCAATGTGCAGAGATCTACCAATGACTGGAAATACATTAACATTTACCAGCAAACAGCAGCAGTAAAATGGGTACAGTAGAGATTGAAAAATGTTCCTCCCCTCTTAAAAGAAGTGTTAAACTAAATCTGGGATTTAATTATGCACATTTATTTTGTAATAAAATGCCTATTTTTGTATGGTCCCACTGCTTTTTACTAAACTGATTCTGCTGTTTCTTTGATTGCACACTGGAGTACTGCTAACCAGGTCCCCAGTGCATGTGCTTTGACCCCTAAAACATGTTCAATTTGGCTATACTCCTTGGCTATACTCCTGATTGGCATATTTAACTTGTCTATAAGCCCCTAGCATACTGTGCAAAACTATCCCCAAGGCCTATAAGTTAAATGCCACTAGGTTATTCTAGTACATATTGTGCCACCTCTAAACAGACAATGCTAAGCATGTCTCCATGCTTAAAGCTCCATGCTGCAGCGTTAAAGGCCCGAGCCGAAGGCGAAGGACTTTAACAAGGCAAAACCAAAGAGGATGATGGACGGAGTGTTGAACATTGCAAGCACTCACCCCCCGTCTACTGATCTGGGTTTAATCCATCATCATTCTTTAGCTCACTCCGCCACCCCAGTTCAGACACGGCTATATGCAAATCAGTTTGACCCTGTGCCCCATGGGAGCAGGCCAGCCCGAACTGCCAAGCCACGTCTTCCCTGGACTGGAAACAAGCATCCTGGGACCGGTTTCAGCTAATCAGCGCCATGAACTGGGGTGGCTAACCCAGATCAGTTGACAGGGGGTGAGTGCTTGCAATGTTCAACACTCCGTCCATCATCCCGTTTGGTTTTGGACTTTAACAAGGCAACAGGACTTTATTACCCGGTATAGCCCAGCTAGGAAGGGCTATAAGGCTATTAGAACATTCTGCCACTAGAGGACAGAATGCTATAACAAATTAAATAAAGGCTTTAGAGAGCAAGAGGGGATTGAATTTCCCTCAGGCTTCCTGAAGCCTTTGTTCACAGTCAGAGCTGTGAACAAAAAAGCATTGGAATGTTGGAGCTCGGCGCTTATACCAGCCATTATAAGCCCAGAGCTACTCCATTGTTTCCAATGTTCTAATAAGAAAAATACAAAACTTCAGATACTGTAGACCTTACGGAAAGTTTAAAAAAAATATTACCCCCTCATGCTGCTCCATAGTGTAGAATGTGGGTACCTTCTAGAACAGTTGCTCCAATATATCAGATCTGCTCCACCCCCGTACTCAGGCCCGCCCACTCACCATACGCGGAGGGAGAGCTGTGAGGTAAGGTCGCGGCTGAATCACCACTCGCCGCTGTTCTTCCGATTGGACTGGCTCCAATATATAGACCTTTTCCTAACAGGTTTGGGCTGATAACTACTTCTTCCTTTAGGGATTCTATGTACTTCATCATAATGGTGGAAGACATGGAATTTGAATGTAACAAGGAATGTTTTTTGATCCTTGATATGGAATTGCTGTTTACTAATAACCCACAGCAAGAAGCAATAAACCCGACCACAACATGTAGCACCTGATTTTATAGTGAAATTACCAATAATTTGAAAAAACTTGTTCAAGTATAAAAGGGAATTTTTTTGCAAGTTAAAGGAGTTGCAATGGTTGTTTTTCTTAAACCTCTAATGACTAGTCTTGTCTTATCCTTCTTTGAGGAGATTTACACTGTGGAGATGACATTTATATTACAAATTATTAAATGGGTACAGGTCACTGAAATACAAAACAGCACTAGATTTTGGGCTACTGTGAACCAACTCCTCAAACTAGGCCACAGAGGCATTGACTCTTACATCACTGAAGCTACATGGGTTCAATACCTAAAAAAAACACTTTAACCATGAAGCAACAGATAGACCCAAGATGGATCCTTGGGACACTTGTATTACAGCACAAGATGAAGGGCAGCCAGAGGTGGACGCAAAGAGCATCAAAAAGCAATAACACAACACCGAAAAGAAGGAGCCCCAGGCCCTTACATTATATCTCTGTTCAAACACAATTCAGAATTCTGGGTAGTGATTTTAGCGCCAGCGTTCACAGAGGTCAGAAGTACAAGTAACCTCCCTGCATCATGGAAAGGCTCCATCGCATCTCCCATTTTCAAGGGTGGAGACAGGCCCCTTCTGGGAAAATATCACCTAATAACTATGATCGACAACAACGCCAAATACTTTGCCGGAACTGTGCTTGATGAGCTAACAACATGGGCCACCAGTTATGCCATGATATCACACAATCAGCCTAGGTTTTTTTAAATCATCCAGCACGATCACAAACATTGTAGCAATCTCTCTACTAATGGATGCTGCATGTGCCTCCAACACACTGCAATTTTTCTGTTACATCAACTTTAAAGCAGCCTGTGACTGCGTGGACTGGGGTAGGCTGTGGCAGAAGCTGCCATGCTGGAGAATACAGCAAAATCTGCTGATAATGCTGAACACTGACACATGGGTACAAGTCAAAATAGGCACAGGAACGCATGTCTCCCAGAAAACCTCAAACATTCATGATCCAAAACAAGGATGTGTCTTGGCACCGACCATATTTAACCTCTTCCTGGCTGACCTGAACGAACAACTAAAAAACCGGTAACTCCCACACTCCTAAATTAGGCGACAAATTAATATCAAGCTTTCTTTATGCTTCTGACGTGGTGCTGCCAAGTCGCACCCAAGTGGAGCTTCAACGGCTACTAGACAACCCGAAGGGTAAACAGTCAAAATATCAACTACAAAATATCGAATGGACATAATATCGAGTTTTAAATATAGATTGGACAAAATATCGACTGGACAGAATATAGACATTAAAAATATCGTTTTTAAGGCAAGTAATGTAATATCGAATGTTAAAAATATAGACAGTTAAAATATCGAAGTATATAATATAGGTTATTAAAATTATCGAATTTTTAATAATACCTAATTTTTTATAGTGTTTTTTATGTTATTATATGTGTGAAAAGTGTGTATTTATGTTATAATTTATTTTAATTAATTAAATGTGTTTTTTTAATTTTTGCGTAATTTCATTCTGTAGCGGGTTGTGGGTTTATAGGGGAATAGGGTGGGAAGTAATTTAATTATAATTAATTAAATATGTAAATTTATTTATTGGTATTCATTTTTAATTAATTGTTAATTAATTTATATTTGGTAACTAATTAAATTTTAATTGGCAATTATTTTAATTAATTGATTAATTGTTAATTATGTTAATTTTACTAATTTATTTTCTGTAGCGGGTTGTGGGTTTATAGGGGAATAGGGTGGGAAGTTATTTATTTATAAATAATTAAATAAATCAATGTATTTAATTTGAATTAATTGTTAATTAATTTTTAAATGTTAAATTTTGAATTGTTAATTTGTAATTAATTTGTATTAATAGGTAAATAACTGTAATGATTATTTTTAATTTGTAATTCTAATTGATTAATTATTATATTATATTACATTGGTAATTACTTTTAATTAATTTTTTATAGATATTAATTTATATTTATTGAAAAAATATATAAAGTATTTAATTTCCCTACTATTGCACTCTCTGGAGTGGGAATAGTAATTTTTACCACTATGCTATCCAACGCTTTCCCTACTGTTGCACTCATTGGAGTGGGAATAGTAATTTTAACCCCTACGCTATCCAACGCTTTCCCTACTGTTGCACTCACTGGAGTGGGAATAGTAATTTTAACCCCTACTCTATCCAACGCTTTCCCTACTGTTGCTCTCTTTGGAGTTGGAATAGTAATTTTTACCCCTACGCTATCCAACGCTTTCCCTACTGTTGTACCCACTGGAGTGGGAATAGTAATTTTTACCCCTACGCTATCCAACGCTTTCCCTACTGTTGCACTCACTGGAGTGGGAATAGTAATTCTAACCCCTACGCTATCCAACGCTTTCCCTACTGTTGCACTCTTTGGAGTGGGAATAGTAATTTTTACCCCTACGCTATCCAACGCTTTCCCTACAGTTGCACCCACTGGAGTGGGAATAGTAATTTTTACCCCTACGTTATCCAACGCTTTCCCTACTGTTGCACTCTTTGGAGTTGGAAAATTAATTTTTACCCCTACGCTATCCAACGCTTTCCCTACTGTTGCACCCACTGGAGTGGGAATAGTAAATTTTACCCCTACGCTATCCAACGCTTTCCCTACTTTTGCACCCACTGGAGTGATAATAGTAATTTTTACCCCTACGCTATCCAACGCTTTCTCTACTGTTGCACCCACTGGAGTGGGAATAGTAATTTAAACCCTACGCTATCCAATGCTTTCCCTAATGTTGCACCCACTGGAGTGGGAATAGTAATTTTAACCCCTACGCTATCCAACGCTTTCCCTACTGTTGCACCCACTGGAGTGGAAATAGTAATTTTTACCCCTACGCTATCCAACGCTTTCCCTACTGTTGCACTCACTGGAGTGGGAATAGTAATTTTTACCCCTACGCTATCCAACGCTTTCTCTACTGTTGCACTCTTTGGAGTGGGAATAGTAATTTTAACCCCTACGCTATCCAACGCTTTCCCTACTGTTGCACTATTTGGAGTGGGAATAGTAATTTTTACCCCTACGCTATCCAACGCTTTCCCTACTGTTGCACTCCCTGGAGTGGGAATAGTAATTTTAACCCCTACGCTATCCAACGCTTTCCCTACTGTTGAACTATTTGGAGTGGGAATAGTAATTTTTACCTCTACGCTATCCAACGCTTTCCCTACTGTTGCACTCTCTGGAGTGGGAATAGTATTTTTTACACTTCTGCTATCGTATGGTAATAATATTGGATATTATTTAATTATATTATGTTACTATATATATATGTTTTAACAAATATGATTGAATTTTTTTTATAACTTTCATTAATTATTTAATTATTATAAGTTAATTTAAGTATTTTTAAGTATATTTTAGTAATTAATTTTAACTATTAATTTAATTTAACACTGTTTTTAATAAAGTCGATATTTTAATAAACTACATTTTTGTAAACGATATTTTGGACTCGATATTTTTGTACTTACCTGTTTGTAGATACAAACTCGATATTCTGTCTGTCTATATTTTGGCATCAATATTTTTGCTAGTCGATATTCTATACGTCGATATTATGTCAGTGATCCAACACGAAGGCCTACTCACTTGCCAATGGCTTTCTGATTAATCTTGACAAAAGAAAAATCATGGCTTACAATAAAATGAATATTTACAACAAGGGGTGGTGAGGGACAGAGTCTCTGAATTAAGCAGAATACTCTCACCCAGTCAAAAGATCAGGGCTAGATCCAACACCGTTTTTTAGCTCATTGCACCCTCCCAGTTTCAGAACCTGGCTGTATGCAAATTAGTCTGTTCCTGTCCCAGTGCATAATGGGAACAGGGCAAACCAAACTACAAAAGCCAATTCTTACACTGGAAAGGAAACAAGCTCATTGCACCATCAGGAGTCAAGCAAGCCGGGTCGAAGACGCCTGAAATGGCAGAAACCGGTCCCCGGAAGCTTGTTTCCTTCCCAGTGTAAGAATTGGCTTTTGTAGTCTGGTCTGCCCTGTTCCCATGATGCACTGGGCCAGGGACAGACTAATTTGCATACAGCCAGGTTCTGAAACTGGGATGGTGCAATGAGCTAAAAAACGGTGTTGGATCTAGCCCTGATCTCTTGACTGGGTGAGAGTACTCTGCTTAATTCAGAGACTCTGTCCATCACCACCCCTTGTTGTAAATTATTTTGTCCACCCTAAGCGTGGAAGGGTATACTCAGATGTGAGTCCCTTGCTCATTGCACCATCAGGATTCAAGCAAGCCGGGCCGAAGACGCCTGAAATGGCAGAAACCGGTCCCCGGAAGCTTGTTTCCTTCCCAGTGTAAGAATTGGCTTTTGTAGTCTGGTCTGCCCTGTTCCCATGATGCACTGGGCCAGGGACAGACTAATTTGCATACAGCCAGGTTTTGAAACTGGGATGGTGCAATGAGCTAAAAAACGGTGTTGGATCTAGCCCTGATCTCTTGACTGGGTGAGAGTACTCTGCTTAATTCAGAGACTCTGTCCATCACCACCCCTTGTTGTAAATTATTTTGTCCACCCTAAGCGTGGAAGGGTATACTCAGATGTGAGTCCCTTGCTCATTGCACCATCAGGATTCAAGCAAGCCGGGCCGAAGACGCCTGAAATGGCAGAAACCGGTCCCCGGAAGCTTGTTTCCTTCCCAGTGTAAGAATTGGCTTTTGTAGTCTGGTCTGCCCTGTTCCCATGATGCACTGGGCCAGGGACAGACTAATTTGCATACAGCCAGGTTCTGAAACTGGGATGGTGCAATGAGCTAAAAAACGGTGTTGGATCTAGCCCTGATCTCTTGACTGGGTGAGAGTACTCTGCTTAATTCAGAGACTCTGTCCATCACCACCCCTTGTTGTAAATTATTTTGTCCACCCTAAGCGTGGAAGGGTATACTCAGATGTGAGTCCCTTGCTCATTGCACCATCAGGATTCAAGCAAGCCGGGCCGAAGACGCCTGAAATGGCAGAAACCGGTCCCCGGAAGCTTGTTTCCTTCCCAGTGTAAGAATTGGCTTTTGTAGTCTGGTCTGCCCTGTTCCCATGATGCACTGGGCCAGGGACAGACTAATTTGCATACAGCCAGGTTCTGAAACTGGGATGGTGCAATGAGCTAAAAAACGGTGTTGGATCTAGCCCTGATCTCTTGACTGGGTGAGAGTACTCTGCTTAATTCAGAGACTCTGTCCATCACCACCCCTTGTTGTAAATTATTTTGTCCACCCTAAGCGTGGAAGGGTATACTCAGATGTGAGTCCCTTGCTCATTGCACCATCAGGATTCAAGCAAGCCGGGCCGAAGACGCCTGAAATGGCAGAAACCGGTCCCCGGAAGCTTGTTTCCTTCCCAGTGTAAGAATTGGCTTTTGTAGTCTGGTCTGCCCTGTTCCCATGATGCACTGGGCCAGGGACAGACTAATTTGCATACAGCCAGGTTCTGAAACTGGGATGGTGCAATGAGCTAAAAAACGGTGTTGGATCTAGCCCTGATCTCTTGACTGGGTGAGAGTACTCTGCTTAATTCAGAGACTCTGTCCATCACCACCCCTTGTTGTAAATTACAATAAAATGAAAGCTCAAATACAGGCCGGTTTCTGGGGTGACACTCGGCTGGAAAGAACGGAGAAGTACAAATTCCTTTCGGCTATCATTGACAAAACGGCACCTTCACAGCCGAGAAGGAGGCTACACAATGAAAAGGTCTGGCTCTGGCCATAGCACTCAAAAACCTGAAGACAAAACGTCCTTGCCCTTCTCTGAAGCCACTGCATGAAGTTGTGAGAGCAAAACATCTGCCAACAATCTCATATGGAATCGAAGCGCTAAGAGGCCGGGATGTCAGCACTCTAGACACCACAATCACCCATGCTTACAGAATACTTTTTTCTCTGCCAAGTCACACCTCATCTGCACAGATAAGATTAGAATTTGGGTTGATAAAACAGTTGCTAGCCAGACACGGAGCATATATAATATGCTGGAACAAGATTCGGAAAGCCCAACCAAGCTCCTTCAACCACATGCTATAGAAAAAATGACAGTGCCTCAACATGTCTCTGGCAAGAGTCTACTTACAAGAGTCTCTTGACCTCATAGGCCTTACACAACTCTGGAATACACATACTAGTCTTCAGGCTTTTATGCATCTAGCAACGAAATCACTAAAAATTCAATCTGTCATTGAGAACAAGACCACAATTCCTAAAAGAGCACACAGGTGGATGACGCTTAGAAACTACAAGGCCATTTACCTCCAAAAATATTTTGCAACCAGCTACACAGCCTTCATCAAGCTACAGTTCCTAAGATATCAGCTGGGGCTACTACCAGTAAAAGATCACTTGCCACTCCCCACAGCGGAAACCTCCCCGCCGCCAGATGCCTCTGTGGGACCGGAAAGGAAGACCTGTTGCATTTAGTCTCCTCCTGCAATACTGTACACAAAGAATGGAGCCAGCTATTAACTAGGGCTTTTAATCAAAAGGGGAATCTTTTCAAGAAGACAGCAGGTTCTGGTCTGGTTTGTCCCAGGGGACCTACAGCTGAATTGCTGCTTTGTTAAATTTTTGCTGATGGTAGAGCAAAAACTGAGTCACAATACAATTTATACAGCCCAGCAGACCCAAACTGCAACTTAAGGAAAATTGACACATTATCCTTCAGAAACACTATGACCTTCTAAGAGGCAATACCGCAGCAGATTCTGGTCACTATAACTCTAAACCCCACTATTTCTTTACTTTTAATAAACTGACACTTTTAAATATGAAGGTAAAGATTCTTTTTTAAACATGTTACTTTTTATGTGAGACACTGAACTATGTATCTTGTCAAAAGTTTTACTGTAATGGTTTTAAGTAATTTAGCAATTATTTAATAAACTAAAACTAACTGATTACCAAGTATATACTTGGTAATCAGTTAGTTTTAGTTTATATAAGGGGATATCCCTTAGGTACACAATAACTACAGACTGCAAAGCATTGCTGGAATTAAGTAGTTATCACTTAAGACGTTTTATAGGTATTCTAAGCTTCTAAGCTCCTGACAGTTTCTGTGGAGTTAAAAAAGCTGCCAGAAAAAGGAAGAATATTTTTTTAATGCTTATGTATGAAAACTAAATTAATCACCAGAGGATACCAAGCAAGATTCTCAATTATGTATGGTTCACTCATCAGAAACATCTACTAACACCCGACCAAAGGTGAATGTTACACCTCTAACATGTGTGATTAAATAGAGCCTTATGCTATGAGGGTGAAGAATAATCAAAAATAGTTGGAATATCCTAAAAGCATAACATTTACCAGAACCATTATTCTCTTTGAAAGAGGTAAAATATGAAGGACTCTCTGATCAGGTAGTACTAAACCCCAATGGAAGATTTTTGGACTCAATTACCAACATTACTGGCTACTTCAAATTTGGATATTGCAGTGCTTACCAAGCTACAATCCACAATAAAAAGATTGTGCAACTTCCGTTTTCAATCTGCGCTGCAATTCAAAATGTTTTATCTATGTGAATACTGGGTATGACTAAACAGGAAATACAAAAACACGTTATTCAGCACAGATCGCGATTAACGTACAACATGGTAAATGAACCTCTGGTAGATCATTTCAATGAAATGGGAAAGGATGACAATGATTTTCAATGAGCTATATTATATATATCTTAGAAGATTATAGTAGAAATTGCAATGTTGAGGAAACAAGACTGTGACAAATGGGAGACTACCTATATAGATCTACTCGAAACAGCAATGGCAGGTTTAAATGTGTTGGATGAACTGTATAGTTTGATATTTTATTGATCTCTAGGTAGAATAAGTTTTGATTTGAAGATCAGCACTTTATATCACATCTGAACAATAATTTAGAAACTTGATCTTTGGTTCAAACACTGTATATAAATCTTATTATATTCTCCACTCATTTTGGTAAATGCCTGATGATTGCAAGATGATATTGTATTACATGTCATAATATCATTCTATGTAAAGGTATGTTAATAATCAATAATTTGTGTGCACAGTTGTATCATCTAAGAGATCACATCCAAAATATTATATAAAATGTCAGGGTGGGAATTTTGACTACCCTTACCTTTTTTATTCAATTGAAAACTAGTACAGGATTTCAATATGGCACCTGTTGCGATACATTTATTTACAACAATAGGCCAGTCTTTTTGATATTCCCATGCAAGGTTGAAGTACGCATGTAGGACATGTTTGACATGCATGTGGCACACTGTTGAAGAGAGCATAGAATCTTTAGGTAAGGAAGTGCTGTTGTATTCTTAATAAGCCCTGTGTCTACGGTTGGGTAGTTTGAGCTCAATACGACCCTTACTCCCTTTATTTTAGGATATAATTTAAATTTGAACCATTGGAAAAATATATTCAGAATTCTGTATCCATTACTGAAAAAGGCATTTAGCTCCAGGTACTTCAGACTGAGATATATGCATGTTTGTCACTTGTAATTCGTATTTTGATAATCCCTAGGGTCTATTCAGGTGTATAATGCAGCAGTGTAATTTACTTACTAAAGAAGTTCAGGAATTTATGCAGTCCATTGTGCAATGAAGCCTATACACATGGCAGCCCTCGATACATATTGAGCACAAGGTGGACATGTGGTGCAAGTTCTTCACTGGATCAAATCCTTTTTTATTGTCCTCATTTGCCACACTCACTTCGAACTGACCACCCTACTGAATTTTCCCATCTATCCTGTCACAGAGGAAACAGTGGTTTATCAGTAAAGGAAGAGGGTTCTGACCTCTATGGGCTAGACTTTGCCCGACATTGCATCTGATAAACCCAACTGGCCTTATCATCGGACCAGGAGGTGGAGACAAGTGTCACTCATGCGCATCTATCTTACCTTTGGGCTACTCTCTCCACTATCTGCTCCTATCCATATTTCCAAAGTGGCCCACATTTTAGCTCTTTTTGTAGTAGCAAGGATCATGCCCATTTTGCATATATATGCAGCTGAGCGCAGCCATTCTGCTTTAGTAGGGCAGGAGGTGGATATCAACTGTTTACAAATTTCTTTTCTCCCCATTAAAATTAACTAAAAAAACAACTTGCAGCTGTTTTCCCGGAGGGCTCTCAACCGGGGAGCACAGCCAAAGATAGTCATCTTGTGGCTCACCCCAAGGGTTGCAATGGAATTCAGGACTTTACTAAATTCTTTCCAAAACAAATGACTTCTGGAGCAGGTCACAAACATATGAAGATCATCAGCATCATGCAACCCCCCACTTCCTACAGCAAGTCTCCTTCGACCCTTGCAGCTTAGCCATTCTCCTAGGAGCCCAGGATGCTCTCAAAGGGAGAACAAATGGTTCCTTCTTGAAAGTGTGAGTCTTACCATGTTGTACAAATTGCGCATAGATACTTGCCACATATGAAGTAAGTGCTAGCTCCCCATAATGTCTCAGGCAGACAAAAGTCTACATCAATGATGTCCAGAATTAACCAATACCATCCTGAGACCTCCTTTTTTCCTCTGAGGGCCATTCACATATCGAACTTTCAGCTAATTTGTGCCACTCTCCTTTTCCTCCATCGCCCAGGCCCAGCTATTCAACGGATAGAATTTGACTCTAGAGATGGAGAGACTGGTCACTGACTGCAACTCTTCTCAAGAGCCAAGTCCCCATGCCTGAAACAGCTGACCACCTTCTAGTATTCCAGCATCTTCAAGCCCAATTGCCAGCTATCCTTCAAACACTCTGGCATCCCTGGGGAGTCCAAAATTGGAGCACATCTGCCATAATACAGCAGATTTGTTGCAAACCTAATCTGTGCCCAAAGCTACGCTGCTGCCTGCAGCACCTTTAACTTCAATCTTATTAAATACTGCATTTCACCAAACTTATACAAAAACTTAACCACTCCCCCCTGCCTCCTTCAGCATTTATTTAAAAGGTGATTATTTTCAACTTCACTCAGACCAGTCAGCAAAACCTAAAGTTTTTGAGCAGAAATGTCCAAATCTGGCAGCACAATACCTCCTTTAACATGTTTCCTATGCATGTTTACTCTTGAAATTCTTACGACTTCAGAAACCTATATGAAAACGTTTATTTTCCTTTGTAATTTATCTAGCCATGCTTTCCTAACGTGTAGTGATAAGTCATTGAACAAGAAAATACATTTAGGTAGAATAGACATCTTAATAAGATTTTCTCTACCACATAGTGTTAGTGGTAAATTTGACCAGCTCAGCCTATTTGTTTCCACCATTACCTTATTGAAATTTAATACAGCAATTAAATCTAGATGTTGACTAATTCTGATGCCAAGATACTTTAGTTCTCTTTTTATGAGACGGCTTTCTACTTTCATATTCCAGGCCACAATTTCAGTTTCTGCTGGATTTGCCTCATATTGAGAGACTTTTCCAAAGTCAGAAATCAAACGCACCAACCCTGCCAAAGTGGGGCCTCGATGTGTTGTATAAATCATCATGTCATCGCCACATAAAGAGATATTCTTCACCCAATAGCCACACGTAAAGGGCTTCATGACACTTTTCTCTCTGATCTTACTGGCTAAGGGCTCGATTTACAAATTAAATAGTAGCTGAGAGATCAGTCAACCCTACCTAGTCCCTCTGGATATTTAAAGTCAGCTGTTAAATTGCCTTTAAGGACAATACTTGTTGAAGGTACCTTATAGATCTCACATATCACACCGCAAACATATCCCCTAAATTGTAGTGACATAACAGTGGGTTCAGGTATTGCCAATTTACTGTATCAAACACTTTGGTAGTATCTAGCATGATGACTCAAAGTGGCACCTTATTTACGAGAGCCAGATGTATGATGCCTATCAATTAATGGGTCAGTTATTGCATGTGTCCCCTTTCATAAAAAAACCATTCTTATCCTATGGTATAATCCCTCCCATCATCTTACTCAATCTGCTAGCCAATTGATTTGCAAAGTGCTTATATTCACAATTAAGGAGAGAAATGGGTCACACAGGGTAGGGTCCTTATCTGGCTTTAAGATCAAAGTAACCCTTGCCTCCTCCCAAGACTTAGGAAGGAAGCCCCTTCTTCTAAAATCCCTCCAAATAGGTGGGTCATATAAAGGGTGATAATCTCCCCTAAAGCCTTATAAAAAAATCATTGGGAGCTCATCTGGCACTGCAGCCTTTCTTCTCTTGCCCTTATCTATTGTCTGTTGGACTTCCTCCTGAGTAATCAATTGATCTAAGCTTCTTTTATCCTCTTCTGAGAGCCTAGTCACTGGAGGTCCTTCTGACCACTCATTAACCATCTCCTCTGATGTACTAAGGTCCTCTGTGTATAGAAATCCCCAAAAATCTAGAAAAGCATCTTTCAACTCCCGGCCTATAGATACAAAGCAAGAATATAATTTCTGAAGAATTTGGTATGGCTGCGGCTACATCTCAGTCAATGGAGGCTAGTGGGCAGGATTGTGTTCCAATACAAGAGGAGACAGTAGCTGGAGGCGGTAAAACTTGATTGCCTCAGTGGGCTAACTAATATAAGTACCTAGCTGATATGGGAGATTCTAAGGTGGACACAGTGCTGAAGTCGGGGGGAGGCTGCAAGTTCCAACCCCACAAGCACATATACGCCATCTGCTTTTGCAAGATCTGCAGCAGGAACGTCCACTGGCTCTTGGGGTGGGAAGGATTGACATCTCTCTGTTATTATGGACTCCCACCACAAACTCTATGGAGCACTTACTGAAGTCACTTGCGAAGGAGGTTAGGAATTATTTTACTGTCTTCCAAGCAAACCAAAGATACATACAGGGAGTGTGCAAAGGTTAGGCGTGAAAGCTAGACCTACTGGCACTGGCACAGGGTCTGGAAGACTCAGTTTCAGAACTAATAGCAAACTCAGCCTCAGACAGGGAGGACATAATCATGTAGAAAACAAGATACAAGGTGAGTCAAGAAAAATTGGAAGCGCTGGAGTACAGTGCTGGAAGAAATAACACATGATTGCTTAATGTTCAGGAGGGGAGCAAGAGGGAGGATAACAAGGCCTTTATATTATCTCTGCTGAAGACTGGTGGTGTCCGAGAAGGGCCAGAGGAAAATTTGGCTAAATATTTTCAGGGGAGTACATCTTCTTCCTTGTAAAAAATACCCAAGTAAAAGTAAGCAGCGCAAAATCCTGGTAAATTTCCTCACTCACTCCATTAAAGAGAGCATTCTAAGTAAGGTACTAAAAACGAACTCCCTGAAAGGAGCTGGCATTTCTCTTGAAATTAGATCTGACATCTCCTGTATTACCCTAAATAGCCAATGGGAGTTGGGGAAAAGGATAAAAGAACTTAGGAAGATGGGGCCACAGCATAGTTGAGCTTCCCGGTCATGCTTAGAGTGATGTTCTAAAATAAAGTGCACAGTTCTATGGATTGTGAGGAAGCAGACAGTCTGATAAGGCAGATCGGAGAATGCCAGGAGACATAGCTTTTTTTATTTCGCTTTGATGGCTCTTGAAGGCTCTAGATCATTCCCCAATCTGAGGTCCTGTTTTCTCATCTCATTTGCTACTTTTGTTAGTTTTCACAAGTTTTTAGTTTTTTGGGGGGATGAAGTCATTCTTAATTTGTAAATTGTAGGGACAACATGTTTCCACCTGGGCTAATTGTATTGAAAATATGAATCAGTATGAAATAGACACATAACGACGCGCAGTTGCATTAAATAACACCTTTGATTAAGTTGATATACAATGGGCCTCTAGATGGTGCAAGCACCTTTGTACCATCAATTGAGGACCTGATTTACAAACTATACTTTTGAATAAGTTGACAACTTTTCGGTATTCGCTTACTGCATTTTTGTAGTAAGTTACACTTTTGTAGTAAGTCCAGCACTACACATGGAGGAACCACTGGAAATGTAACATCCATTATTATCTTTGAGAGGGGTTTGCAGTAGCAGTGGTTGACCATGTGTAGTGCTGAACTCCCTACTGTTTTTTTTAGTAGTAAATTAAAGTTGTAGTTTGTGAATACTGGACAGTAGTAAACATACTCAAAATTGTAAACCTACTCAAAAGTGTAAGTTACTTTTGTGAATCATGTCCAAAATATTGAGTTTTAGTGTGGATCTCAACTCTTTTCAAGGGGCTATATATATTGATTGTTATTTTATTAAATGTTGCTCTGGTTACATTTTACATGCTATAATAATGGAGGGAGGAAATTTGAAGTTGAAATAAGGGTATGGATTTGTTGGCGAATAGGGTGGGTTGCACATAAATACATTTGAAGTGAAGAATTACACTTAATCGGTTGTAGATCTATGGTGACTTATGAGCATGGATCTCACTTAGGTGTCACCAGAGTTTGCAGATGTGACTCCTTATTAGCCTGTGGCAAGCACTGGCACTGCCCTTGTGATTTCCAGGTTCAGAAGTATTATCGTAATGCCATGCATACAATAATCATGTGTTTCTCCCTAACTGAGCTGCTGTGTGCTGCATGCTGACACCATGTTGATCCGGGTCCGAAAAGAAACTAAATAGCGTATTGGTTTCTCTTCAAGTAAAATCAGAGAAGAACCCTTAGGAGAGATTTTGGGGCCTCTTCAGATAGAATGTTTTCTCTTCACAGAGCATGAAGGGAGAGTCAAGAGGAGAAAGATAAGCATTGAATTGACTGGAGCAGAGGACGTTCACAGAGGACCAAACATATTGTTTGAAGGTCGTGGAAGTCCTCCAGATCTCCAGGTTGGTGGTAAGCATTTGACACATACATTGAATGTGTGGAGATGGATATAGAATGTTAACCAACATGGTGCAGAAACATGCTTGTGTTTTTTGCTTACAAATGTAGAAAGTTGGCCTCTGTAGCGGCCCCTCTACCCACCCAGGTCTGTTTTTGTGACAAGCAAAAATGTGCTCATGGAACTTTAATTTAACAGTCTGTCAGAAGGGAACAGGGATCGCATTGAAAAGAGTCAAGCTGGTGATGGCATTTTAACAACGGTAGGCATTGAGTCCTCTGCATCTGCCCTGAAATGAGAGCAGTTTGTGTGGATACATGAGTTTGATTTACCTTGAATCGCATAACTGCACTGGAAGGGTATGAGCATACATTCACACTGGTCAGGAGAATCCTAATGGGTCTTTAAAATTAATTATTTGAGAATACTGATTAGATGAGTAATCACTGGGAACTATCCATTGTCAGGAGACAACACCTCTTTGCTGAACCAGAGAACGGCTTAAAATATGGAATATTTTGCTGGTGAGCAACTTTAAGTTAAATGAATACATATACAGTACTAGATAACAAACCTTTGTCTAATAAGGGCTGCCCTTAATGAAACTCCATGGGAGGCTAGTACCTCGGGAAGGTTAGTAAAGCTGGAGTTAGGTAAGCGACACCTGACAGAAGCGTCCCCATATGTTATTTACTCTGACCTAGGCTTATAAGGCTCTAAGAGGGACACATGTCTGTTCAAACATATTGGAATGTCAGCTGACTGCCAGAAGTGCTTCAATGCCATACAATAGCTACAAATGTGGGATAATGCTAGCAACTTGTTACTAATACAGTCTTCAGGTCTAGATGGCCTTGCTAAGCTTGTATCACATTGATTTGAGGTTAACTGTTGTGCTGCCGAGCTACACTCGAAAGTAGCACATGCAATCACTGTCTCCAAACTCCAGGCTTAGCAGCCAGAGTGAGAGTTGAGCAATGCTTTAATTGGGTGATGTCTGGATGTATAAAGGTTCCTAAATTGCAAATGTTACTCATTTTGAATTGAAAGCGGTTGCTACTTGCCCGTTGAAAAGCTTGCACGCCACACCACAAGTGTAAGCAGGGTTGGACTGGAACAAAATAGGCACTGGCACACAAAATATAAGTGGACCACATTAGCAAAGCAGAGAAATAAAACAAAAGTGGTCCACATTTGAAAATTAGGCCAGTTTTGTACATGTAAAGACACGCTTTATGGTTATTTTGCAAGGTATGGGAGACTGCATGTATTTGTGTTTGCCTCAGGCAATACTTGTTGTAATATAAGGGAGATCAGCAGTAACAACCAGCCCAATTTGCTATAAAACCGTCCCACAATCTGCTAAAAAAGGCTCACACACTGGTCTGTCAGAAAAGTCCATAAGGCACTGCCTGATTGGCCTGTAGGCCAGTCTGATACTAAGTACAACGCTATAGTTTATATCCTGGTTATTTATTAAATAAAAGTTAGGGTTTTCAATGATTTAAAAAAAAAGGTGTGCCTGCTCTGCAAACTAGGCCCTGGACAGGCCGCAGCACAAGTGTTTGTACTACTGATCTCTGTGCCATGGAAACATGGAAATTTACTGACTGTACTGTAGATGACTGGTATGTTTCCTTTTGAAGTAACTTGGCATGTACAGTTGGAACTGTTTATTTAAGGTAATACCTGATCATTTTAGGCTGTGTCTGGGCATTTGGAATTGTTGCTAGACATTTTCAGCTTTTTCTAGGTATTTTACATTATGCCTGTGTATTTCAGGTTGTTTGCATACCTTTAGACTTGATCCTGAACAGCTGGCACTGTGCCTAGTCATTTGGAGCCTGGTGAAGTCCTTTTGCAACAACTGCCAGTTGGCAGTGAGGGACACCTGAACTTATTTTTATGGACTGACACGTATTTTTCCTCATTTACATTTACTGTGGACAAGAGAAGGATAAACACTCAAATTTGAAAGACAGAGGAAGATAAAGATGTCAAAACTATCTCAAAGAGAGAAAGCAGGAATCTATACACATGAGATGAAGAGAGAGGGAGTATCTGTTTGTGCTTAAAGAGGCATGAGGTGGATTTTAGACTACCAGCATTCTTATTTGGTGGGATAGCATTTCATTGCTCTGGCCGTGGGCTTCTGAGCAGAGCTTCAGCGACTGTCACTCTTCTACAAACTAAGCACTGGTTTGGTGTCAACTTGTGGTGAAGGCATCCAGCCTTTGGAGCCCTGCCTGGCTATATATTCCAGCCTCGCCCCACTGGAGGATTTATGATCCAGAAAATTGACTACGTCTGAATGTAGAACCTTAGACTATGGTAGGACAATAAATCTATCTGACCCAGTGCCTATAAAATTCAGATTTGTCCAGCTCTGAGCTTTTGGACTCAGCCAGACAGAATGAGGTCAAAACCTGCCTCCAACAACTCAAAGCAGATGTTCAAAGCCTACTACTCGTCACCTCTGAACTGTCCGTTAATCAGAGGTTAAGCTGGTCCTCAAAGACTAATTGCACACATCTAATGCCGGCACCAGGCTCCCAGCTTGGCCCCATCAACAAGGTCCTCACTAAACATGGCTTCCCCGCTCCAAAGATGGAAAACCGCACCACTCCCCAGTGACCCCTGTTGGCCCTCTAGACTTAAAGATCCATTATCTGACAAGGATATTCATTCGCTCCTACTCTCAGATGAGCCTATACACTCCGCCACCAAAGCAAACTTGCACCGAATAGAAACAATCCATACGGACCCTTTCAGAGAACCCAGGGTAAAACCCAGAGCCTTAAATGAGAATACATTTATCGGAATCACCACCACACTTTCTATCACAGAGGACACACACCCTAAACTTAAATGCATGCTCCTCAACTGCAGATCAGCAGTAGGACATGCTGCTGATATTGCTGACCTCATCCTTGCACAGGACTTTGACCTCGTAATGCTGACTGAAACCTGGCTAAATTACTCATCACCCATCCTGGGCATACTAGTGCCTCCTACCTACAACATCATTAGGTTAGATAGACAAGGTGGTGGCATCGCTTGTATACATCATAATAGTCTACCTGTCAACAACACAATCGGTTTTCTTGTCATCATGCGAATATCTGTGCATTGAAGTTGTTTGTAGCAATAAGAATTTTTCCAAATTGCCCATGTTCTACCACCCTCCATGTGACAATCTTCCCTTCATAGAACAGATCATGGATATCATGTCATCTTGCCCCCTCCTTTGGACATTTCAGATGTTCATGACCTTACTGACCACTATAACCACTCAATGACAAGTGTTCTAGACCCAATGGCACCTCTACAGCTAAAAATATTGTCCCCCAAAGTTTCCAAACTTTGATACAATGATAGTCTAAGTACATAAAGACGGGATCTGAGACTAGCGGAAAGATTGTGGAGATCCTCTCCCTCCCTCAAACATCTCAAGCAGCTGGGATCTTAAAGAAATATCTACAACAAACGCCTAAGATGCTCTCAAGCCAGCTTTTTCAGAAACCAACTAGAGCAAGGGAAATAGCGATCTAAAAACTGTTCGAGCTCATCAAGCTTCAATCAAACAGTCAACTTAACCAGGTTCAGGTTTTAAAGTCTTTATTTCGATTTATAGAATCATAAAAGACAATTAAAAACAATACAATTGAGCATACATTGTGAAATTTAAAAAAAGAGGGAAAGGGAATGGAATTTCTTTTAAAACCATCATAATTACAAATTGCAAAATCATGTATCTCAAGACATTTCAACACATTTCTACACTAATACTAGAATTAAACAATATGATAAAGACCTAATAGATGTATAACAAGGAAAACCTGTATAAAAATAGAAAACAGAGACAGAATTGAATTCAAAAACAAGGTTCTTGTAGGAGTCTTGATCTAATCGCCCATGTCCAACCCAGGTATTTTGCTACAGCGACCACTACCACCTCAGAGGTATTCGTGCGAAGTGCCCACATGGCCTCTGCACTCCCTCTCACTTTAAGGTGTCGACAAATGGGCCCTAACCATTTACTTCTTGGGGCATGATAGGCCTCACAAACAAATAGAAGGTGACCCATGTTCTCCTTGTGTCCAGGGCACCAAGGACAGGAATCACTCACTCGATTGGACCAGTTCCTAGTAAAAGATCTTAAAGGCAGGGAACCTACACGAAACTGGTGGTAGAGTTTTTTGTCTAATGGCTTGGTTATGACGTCCCAATAATTCTCTAGAAGGGGGTCAAGTTTATGACACAAAAACCAACCTGTTAGACTTACTCTATCTGAGGCCAAAACTAGCCTTTTGCGAACAGAGGCCCAATAGAGTGCTTTATAGTCCTGTTTAGAAGGAAAGCTGAGAGACCCCGGTGAAACCCACAGCTGAATGAGGCCCATTTCATCCAGGATCAATTTCACTTCGCGCAGCCAAGGTATACTGCTAGACCCCCAGATCGATCTAATTTCCTCGAGTTCTTTTGCAAAAAGACTTAAATCTGGAGAGGTCCAGACGCGTCTCCACATGGCTACTAATCTATATCTGGCCATTTCATTAATTGGGTTACAGCCCAGGTCCAGACAGAGCGGTTTAGTGGGAGTTGATTGTGGAAGACCCACTAATTTCCACATAAATGTATTCTGAACTTTCACCAGAGGTGATAGATCCGTATGTCCCCAAAGGTCTGCCCCGTACAGTATTGCGGAGCTTACCTTAGTGAGATAAATCTTAAGTGCAGGTTTGATACGTTTAGTTAAGGACCTTTTTTGCTCCTGTAAAAGACAACCCGTAAGGCGAGCAAATTTTAGGTGAAGGGTGTCTACCTGGGGTTTCCAGCGGAGACGATAGTCCAGGGTGACTCCTAAATACGTCATTACCTCAACTTGTTCCAGGCCCACTCCGTGCAAGCTCACTGAGCTCATAATGGGACGGCTTTTGGTTAGGACCATAAATTTAGTTTTATTTATATTGATTTTTAAGTCATTGGCAATGCAAAACTCCTCGAAGCGGGTCAATGCTGTTTGCAAACCGCTATGGGTCTTTGAGAGGAGTAAAGTGTCGTCAGCAAAAATAAGCATAGGAAACCTTGTCCCCCCCAAGGATGGTGCATCAGTGGGTGTGTTCGCACATTTTTTTACCACCTGGTCAATGAACAGTAAAAAAAGTGTAGGCGCCAGGACACACCCCTGGCGGACTCCGCGAGTTACGGCGAAGGAGTCCGTCACCTGCCCTTGGCCACCCCACCTCACCCTAGCAAAGATGCCCTCATGTAATCTGACAACCATGTCCAATATCTCCAATGGTAGTCCTAAATCTCTAAGCACAGTCCATAATTTGGCCCTAGGCACAAGATTGAATGCAGATTTCAAATCAATGAATGCTGCATATATCGTTCCACCACCCAACAGCACAACCTTCCAGTAGATCATACAAAATCTAAAAACCTGGTCGATTGTGCTGGTACCTGATCTAAATCCTGCCTGTAGGGGGGACAGGATACCCTCCAACTCAATCCACCCCTGGACTCTAGCAAGGACCATCCTTGCAATGACTTTTTGCAGTGAGTCTATTAAACTTATTGGACGGTAGTTTCCCGGGTCAGAACGGTCACCTTTTTTAAAAATTGGGAGAATCTCCGCCCCCTTCCAGGACATAGGGATCCTGGCCCCCAAGGCAATGGCATTTGCTAGGATGGTTATATAGGGGACCCAAAGTTGGGGGTTGGCCTTAAATAAATCAGCCGGGATGCAGTCCATCCCTGGGGCCTTCCCCCTTAAGACCAAGCGGAGCGCAGACTCAGTTTCCAATTCAGTGAATTTTAACTCCTGATTAGGGATGAGTGAAATTACCTGCCAGGGGTGGGCTGTGTCAGGGTCTGGGTCAGGGTCCATAAACTGACCTGAATAGAAATCCACCCAGGCTTCTGCGGGCACGTGGTTAACTGGGGTTTGGGAGTCCAAGTTTCTGCCCCACTTAACAAGTTCCCAGAACTTAATCTGGTTGGAAGATATGCACGCATCCAATAGGTCAGACCAATATAGATCGTCCCATTCCCTTTTCGCCTCCCACTGGGTCCTTTTATACGTTGTTCGTGCCTCCTTTATGTCACTAGAAACCCTAGATTTCACGGCTTTTACTAAACGGCTGTGTGCATCCCTACAGTTTTTATTATACCATTTCACCCGGGGACCATGTACCTTTATAGTGCCTTGCTTTGACGGGAGCGTCAGAAGGTCCTTTAGATGGGCAAAGCACTGTTCGTGGAGGTCAGAGATCTGATTAAATGCGACCCTACTATGAGCCAGAGGCCGGATGTCACTCAAGGTCGATAAAACTAACTGCTTTATACTATCAAGAAGTGTCGGATTCTCCACAACCCTTGGCCATCTGAGCCTTCTTCTATCGTTTGATAAAAGAGCATCCCCTGTTACATGGGCTACAGAAGGAGATCTGCCGGATCCACCGGGAAGTCTCAATTTAAGTGACAGGGGGTTGTGGTCGCTTTCTGGGCGAGGCACCACTTCCATATCCAACAAAAGTGACCAGTATTCCATTTTTAGCAGGATATATTCTATCCGACTTTTCCTTGCCCCATTATCAAAGGTGGGTTTACCGACTTTGTCGGAAAATGAGCGACCGTTCGTTGCCCTTAGCCCCCAATCTAGACACAGCCCCATCCAGTGTAAGGCTGCCTCAGAGACTCTTTTAATAGTGTCCAGGGATAACATCGGGATGTTCCAAACAGTCTCCTCCGCAGCCCCCAAATGCTCCTCTATAGTAAAAAGTGGCTCGAAGGTACAGTTAAGGTCTCCTGCAAGGATAAGAAGCTTGTCTCGCCCTACTCCCTCAAGATACGAGTACTGCACTTCTACAATACTGGGACAACGCCCACCCGATCTACCACGTGCATAGATGTTGACAACTATGATGTCCTGGCAATTTTCTTTACTTAGCCTAATTCCTAAAAGATCCAGGTTATCCACACAAATTTCCGTTGGTCGATAAGCGATGGACTGTTTAACCCAGATCACTAGTCCCCCCGAGACTCGGCCCCTATTGGCCCTAATAGGTGGTTTGTAAAAATGTAGGAATCCTACCCTAAAAATTGGATCAGGAGCCCAACTTTCCTGAAACAAAAGAACATCAAAAGTATCAATAAAATCCAACCGCTCTTCCGAGTCCATACGACCCTTCATCCCTGCCACATTCCATGATGCTAATTTAAGTGTGAAAAAAACAGTTGATGGACAGAATGTAGAACAATGCCATACATTCACCCCAGTACAAGGATCTGGGCCTAAATTCATTGTTTGTTTGCACTACACACCACCCTGGGTTAGACACTGGCTATATGCAAATCAGCTCTGACCCTGTGCCTCATGGGAACAGTCCAGTCCGAACTACCAAGCCATGTCTTTCCCAGACCAGAATCAAACATCCAAGGACCGGTTTCTGGCTATCAGCCTTCATCAGCCTGGATAGCTTGACTCCAGTGGTGTGGAGAGCCTGGGACTCACGTCTGAGCATCCCCAGCACACTCAGGGTGAAATTGCCAAAAACACAGTTGATGGACAGAATGTAGAACAATGTCATACATTCACCCCAGTACAAGGATCTGGGCCTAAATCCATCGTTTTGTTGCACTCCACACCACCCTGGGTTAGACACTGGCTATATGCAAATCAGCTCTGACCCTGTGCCTCATGGGAACAGTCCAGTCCGAACTACCAAGCCATGTCTTTCCCAGACCGGAATCAAGCATCCAAGGACCGGTTTCTGGCTATCAGCCTTATTCAGCCTGGATATCTTGACTCCAGTGGTGTGGAGAGCCTGGGACTCACGTCTGAGCATCCCCAGCACACTCAGGGAGAAATTGCAAAAAACACAGTTGATGGACAGAATGTAGAACAATGTCATACATTCACCCCAGTACAAGGATCTGGGCCTAAATCCATCGTTTATTTGCACTCCACACCACCCTGGGTTAGACACTGGCTATATGCAAATCAGCTCTGACCCTGTGCCTCGTGGGAACAGTCCAGTCCGAACTACCAAGCCATGTCTTTCCCAGACCGGAATCAAGCATCCAAGGACCTGTTTCTGGCTATCAGCCTTCATCAGCCTGGATAGCTTGACTCCAGTGGTGTGGAGAGCCTGGGACTCACGTCTGAGCATCCCCAGCACACTCAGGGTGAAATTGCAAAAAACACAGTTGATGGACAGAATGTAGAACAATGTCATACATTCACCCCAGTACAAGGATCTGGGCCTAAATCCATCGTTTTTTTGCACTCCACACCACCCTGGGTTAGACACTGGCTATATGCAAATCAGCTCTGACCCTGTGCCTCATGGGAACAGTCCAGTCCGAACTACCAAGCCATGTCTATCCCAGACCGGAATCAAGCATCCAAGGACCGGTTTCTGGCTATCAGCCTTCATCAGCCTGGATAGCTTGACTCCAGTGGTGTGGAGAGCCTGGGACTCACGTCTGAGCATCCCCAGCACACTCAGGGTGAAATTGCAAAAAACACAGTTGATGGACAGAATGTAGAACAATGTCATACATTCACCCCAGTACAAGGATCTGGGCCTAAATCCATTGTTTTTTTTGCACTCCACACCACCCTGGGTTAGACACTGGCTATATGCAAATCAGCTCTGACCCTGTGCCTCATGTGCCTAATTTAAGTGTAGCAGCCTCACTAGATGTTATAATGCTATGTAAACCACTATGGGCCGCTCCCAGAGGTACTCCTATGCTCAAAGGCGAAATCACCAGCGTATTGTCCTCCTGAAGAGGACAATACGCTGGTGATTAACCATTCCTCATTGGGTCCAGGTCTGCAGCCTAACTGGGAAGAATTCGCTGACTACTTCTCTGATAAGACTCCTAAGATCGAATCTGAACTATGTTCATCCTTGGAGCACCGTTCGATCGCAGCTCCTAACAGCCTCCTTCCTCCTTGATCTGATGTTGTCCTGCCCGTTCAGTTCTGCCACCCCCCCAAAAAACGCCTCGTGGAGCATATTCAAAACTATGGATGAAAGCACTATAGGAAAAACTATCTACTCTGAAACCATCTAACCACTTCAACGACTCCCTGCCATCGAACTTCTTCTGTGAGATCAGAGTCCATATTCCCACATTGGACTAAGATTGTCACTGCCTCACTACTGCAAGTTGCTATTCCGGACTGCCTTAAGTTTGGGTAGGTCACCCCTATTCTAAAAGAACAATCCACACATCCCTCTGATCTACACAATTTCCGCCCAATTTATAACATCCCCTTCCTGGCAAAGCTCTATGAGAAACGTGTTCACATCCAGCTTTGCAACCACATTGATCAATTCTGACTCCTGGCCCAATTTCAGTCCGATTTCCAACAGGTTCATAGCACGGAATCCGAACTCACTCACATTGTAGATGATGCGCTAAGATTGCTTGATCAGAATGAATCCTGCCTTTTGATCCTTCTCGACCTATCGTCAGCTTTTGATACTGTTAAGCACGATAACCTAATAGACCTCTTGGAGCACAGAATGGAGCTTTCTGGTCCTGTACTAAACTGGTTCTCCTAATTTCTCCACAATAGAGATGAAAGCTTAAAGGTGAACCAGTCTTTGTCGCATCCTTCACCAGTCACTTTGAGGGTTCCACAAGGGTCCGTGCTTTCACCCACTCTCTTCCACTTGGTCATGGAGCCTTCAACATAAATTCTAAAATCATCCCGCATTCACTAACACTTGTATGCTGATGCTACCCATCTGTACCCACAGGTTTCCTCCCCTGAAGACATCGGGTCCCTCAACTCAGTCCTACAGATAACACAAAGCTGGCTGACACGTAACCACCTAAAACAAAACGTTCTTAAAATGGAAAGACTATTGATCTTATTCCGATTGCAACTGATATTCTGTAAAGCGCTCTGATACCCCCTGTGGTCATGTTCATGAAATAGACTGAATACCTCTATTGCCTTTTTCGAGGAAGCAAAAATGATATTGATGAAGACACTTTTGCCTTGGACCCTAGCTTCCAATGCTCCCAAGGACTCGCTAGTTCTATGAGACTGTTAAGATTGCATGTTGTTTTGCTGATCTGCTTTTACCTCCTCATAACCTTTCATGATTGCTACATTTTAAAGCACTCTGATACCCCCTGTGGTCATGTTTGCACTATATAAAACCTTTTTAAATGAAAAAGCAAAGGATTTAGCTGGAGCTCAGCAACAACATATATGAATTTGAAGGACTCTCACCAGGCACAGCCTCGGACCCTACACTGGTGGAAGATTTTGACTACCATTTGAAGTCGCTAGGCAAAGTCTTTGACTGGAATGACCTGCATGGCGTATTTTACCTCATCACCTTGGCAGGTAGTCAAAAAATGTGCATATATCCTTGTTATGTTATGTTACGTTATGTTAGTGAGTTTTTGAATAGCGAGTGACTCACCCGGGGGCATCTCAGCGCTTAACCTAGGGGATAACATAAGGCGGTCAGGATAAAGTTTACTCTAGCGGAAATCCAAGTTTAGAACAAGAAGGTTTTTAATTGTTTCCTAAAGGTCAGAAGAGATGTTGATTTACGCAGGGCCTCTGATAACAAGTTCCAGTATTTGGGAGCAATGTATGAGAATGTTCTACCACCTGTGCGACTTAAGCGAATGCGAGGGACTTTCAGGAGAGCTAATGAATTGGATCTTAAATTGCATTCGGACATCTGCTTGAACAGCTTGTTTTGCAGATAACGAGGGCATTCCTCTTTAAGAGCTTTAAAAGAGAGGCAGCAGATCTCAAAATAAAAATCTCTTTTTCACTGGGAGCCAGTGCAGTTCTCTAGGAAGGGGAAGAGAAGGAGATCATGGGGGTTGATTTAAAACCATCCTTGCTGCGGTATTTTGGATCACTTGAAGTTTGCTTAGCGTTGTCTCCCTCACTTCGGCCAGCAACGCATTCCCATAGTCGAGCCGACTCATGACCATTGCATGGACTACTGTTCTGCGGTGTTCTAGTGGTAAATAAGGGAGTATTTTGCGCAGTAGGCGGAGGCTATAGTAGCAAGACCCTGAGATGTTCTTGATGCTCTCTTTCATAGTAAGTTTGTAGTCCAGTTGGATTCCCAGACTTTTTACTGAGGGAGAAGGGGAGGGGGATTCACCCAACTCTGATGACCAAGAGTGAGTGACTCTGCCTAAGGGCATAAGCCCAGTTTTCCCCGGGTTGAGCTGGAGACAACGCTCCCTCATCCACTCCATGATTGTCAACATTCCACCCGAGAAACATGATTTCTCGTCGGTGGTGTTGTTATTATTAAATTGTTATTGTTAAATTCAATTTATATAGCGCCAAATCACCGACAGGTCTCTTAGCGCTTGGAACCGAGGGAAAGTGGCTGCTGAGCGGTTGGAAAGTGTGCGAATCTTCAAAGGTTACTCTAAACTTAGTGCTTCTTTAAACAGAAGAGTTTTAAGTGATTTCCGAAAGGAAAACAAATTGGATTCTTTGCGGAGGTGTTCCGGTAATTTATTCCAGAGCTGTGGAACCAGCACTGAGAAAGATCTACCCCCTTTCGAGGAGAGTTTGTACCGAGGGCAGGACAGCAGTTGTGCCTCAGAAGACCTTAACGAGTGTCCAGGATTGTAGACCTCCAGGCCTTCTTTTATGTAGATCGGTGCTAGGCCGTCTAAAGCTTTGTGGGCTATACAAAGGTTCTTGAATTTCACTCGCTGTTTTATGGGGAGCCAGTGCAGTTTACGCAACAATGGTGAGGCATGGGTCCGTCTTGGCAGCCTGAAAATCAGTCTAGCTGCATCGTTTAAGACCACCTGCAATCTACTTACCAATGCCTGGGGAAGGCCCAAATAGAGAGCATTCCCATAGTCCAGCCTTGAGATTATAATCGCTGAGACTATCGTACAGGGCGTAGAAGTGGAGAGGAGGGGGACTAGTTTTCGTAGCTGTCTAATGAGTCCCGTACACGCCCCCACCACTGATGAAACTTGGCTAGCCATTGAAAGGTCATGGTCAATTTTAATGCCTAGACTTTTTACGGTTGAACATGGTTTGGAGGTGGAACCTAGATCCTGGGGCCAGAACAAATCACTCCAAGGGGATTCTGCTGCAGGGATAACCAGGACCTCTGTTTTTTCAGGGTTGATTTTTAGTGAGTTGGCAGTCATCCAACTCACTGTATAGCTGAGGATGTTTTGGGCTAGGAACTGTGTGGGAGCAGTGTTGTCAAAGCTAAGCAACAGCTTTGTGTCAACCGCATAGTTAAAAATGTTGCAGCCCATATTTACCAGAGTTGTTATTAGGGGCTGCAAATAAACATTAAAAAGAAGCGGGGACAATGCAGAACCCTGGGGAACTCCACAGTCGAGTGAACCTAGGTCAGATGTAACATCCCCCAGATGAATCCTTTGTGTCCTGCCGGACAGAAAGGATTCAAGCCTTTGGTAGGCTAGATCTTGTACACCTAACCTGGCCAATCTATCTAGTAAACGAGTATGGCTGACGGTATCAAATGCCGCTGAGAGATCTAATAGTATCAGGGCACAGGGTTTTTTACCGTCAGCCATAACTCTAAGCTCATCAAGCACTGAGAGCATCACCAACTCAGTGCTGTGGTTCGCTCGAAACCCAGCTTGGCGTCCCTGGAGAAGATAGTAAGCCTCCAGGAACGACGAGAGTGTTTTCAGGACATGCTGTTCTAAGATTTTGGCCAGGAAAGGTAACTGGGATATTGGCCTATAGTTTTTTAGGTTGGCTTGATCTGTGCCAGGCTTTTTTATTAGAGGCCTAACTCGTGCCTCTTTAAAACTAGATGGCAGATATCCAGTGTCCAGCGAGCTGTTGAGTAAGGAGATGATGTTTCTTTCTAGGCCTGTAAGCGCCATCCGGAAGATTCTGGGAGGGCATGAATCTGATGGGGAGCCTGTTTTAGTTCGGTTCATAAGCTGCCTGAGGGAAACTATATCTAGTTGTGGAAAACCAGAAAGAGTGTGATCTAGAGGGAGGGTTTGTGGACACGTCGGCAAAAAATGGCTGATGGGAGTTTTATTAATGGCTGAAAGAATGATCCTCACTTTTTCCAAGAAAAAGGATTGGAAGGTATTGCAATCGATTTGAACCTCTGTTTTTTCTGTTTTTTTACTAAGCTCTGTCAGAATTCTAAAAGTTTTTTTCTGTTTATTTCCTGCATTGTTTATTGGGGCTTCAAAATAGTTCGCTTTAGTCGACACAATACATTTTTTATAAGAGTTAAGGGATAGCTTATATTTATCTCGATCTGCAAGATCATTAGTTTTACGCCACCTTCTTTCCACGAGGCAAAGCTTTCTTTTAAGTTCTCTCAATGAGGGGTTGAACAAGGGGGCTCCTTTACCTGCCTCTTTAATTTTATATTTCCGCTCTGGTGCTACATGATCAATGGCCCGGCACAAATTTTGTGTCAGGTTCGCACATTCTTGATCCAAATCCCCTTGTATATTAGCAGAATCTATATATGTCAGAAGGAGATCAGTCAAGGTTGCATGGTTAATTTTATTCCATTGACGTATCATTTTGAAAATTTGGGGTGAGTGGGTTGAGTCGCCTTCTATTCGGATACAGCAATTTATAAAAAAATTATCTGACCAGGGGCAGGGTAAAACATCTATGACAGTGACCTCCGGGTGGGTAGTCCAGATGAGATCTAAAGTGTGGCCTTTATTATGTGTAGGGACTTTAACTAATTGCTGGAAGCCTAATGTGGTCATAGGAGTCTCCAGCTGTAAGGTTGCCGTGTCTTTGGCTTTTTTATCCCAGTGAAAAAATTGAAGTCCCCCACTACTAATACTCTCTGGTAGCGTGTACGGATATCAGAGATGATAGTTGTGAGCAGTCATTAAAATGCGGGGTGGTTTTTTGGGGGCGATATACCGTCAAAAGAGCAAGACATGAATTATTAAAGGTGAATTTTACCCCGAGCATGTCTGCTGAGTCTGCAGACTCTGCTATGAATTTTGTAACCCTCAGTTGTTTTTTAAACAAAATTGCCACTCCCCCCCCTCTGATGTTATCACAACGATTGTGCCACATGGCATCATATTCGTTTGGTAGGGAGGCAATGATATCTGGTAGAGAACTATCTCCCAGCAGGTTTCCGTAAGTGCCAGTATATCTATGTCCTCATTTTGGAGGAGGGTAAAGATTTCTAAGTGGTGTTTTTGTATCGACCGTGTATTCAGGCATGTTAATTTCAGTTCGGTCTGAGATTTAATCGTCGAATTGATGGTATTTCTGGGGCGTTTTTGAGAAGGCGACAGACCGCCATTTCGTATTAGATTGAGTTCTTTTAGCTTACCCAGAGTGGACTCACTGACAGAGTGAATTTTCAAGTCCAGTGAGTGTAGCACTATAGCTGAGTACACTAATCAGTGACCAGGGGATCTGGCCCCTGGGCCCGGTCGTGCGCGGACGGGCGCAGATGGGCTTACCTTTGGCGCACCTTCGGCGCGCCGTCGGTGCGCCTGCTGCGCGCGTCCGCTGCGCGCGTCCGCTGCGCGCGTCCGCTGCGCGCGTCCGCTGCGCGTCCGTAGGTCCATCAGCCTAAATAGATCGAAGTGGAGATGTGGCTCTGCCCCTATTGGCAGGAAGTGCAGCCCGGGGTCAGTCTGCTGCTAACATGCCCTCCTCTCAAATAGCTGAGCTGCGGGGACCGAGGCGGTTAGCAGTCAGAGTGAATGCATCACAAGTAGGTGAAAAACAATTTTAAAAAAGCTTCAATCTCTAAAAGTAAATTTTTAAAAGCAATTCCAGGGTGCGCTTCTAAATCAGCGTTTTAATAAAAAAAAGCACCTTGTGGCCGCGCGTGAGGTCAGGCAGCCACCTACTCACCGCAGTCTCTCCAGCGCCCACTGAACCAGCAGCCTAAATAGAGCCAAGTGGAGACGCGGCTCCGCCCCCTATTGGCAGGAAGTGCAGCCCGGGGTCAGTCTGCTGCTAACACGCCCTCCTCTCAAACAGCTGAGCTGCGGGGACCGAGGCGGTTAGCAGTCAGAGTGAATGCATCACAAGTAGGTGAAAAACAATTTAAAAAAAGCTTCAATCGCTAAAAGTTAATTTTTAAAATCAATTCCAGGGTGCGCTTTTAAATCAGCGTTTTAATCAGAAAAAGCACCGTGTGGCCGCGCGCGAGGTCAGGCAGCGCCTACTCACCGCAGTCCCTCCAGCGCCCACTGAACCAGCAGCCTAAATAGATCCAAGTGGAGACGCGGCTCCGCCCCCTATTGGCAGGAAGTGCAGCCCGGGGTCAGTCTGCTGCCAACACAACCTCCTCTCAAACAGCTGAGCTGCGGGGACCGAGACGGTTAGCAGTCAGAGTGAATGCATCACAAGTAGGTGAAAAACAATTTAAAAAAAGCTTCAATCGCTAAAAGTAAATTTTTAAAAGCAATTCCAGGGTGCGCTTTTAAATCAGCGTTTTAATCAGAAAAAGCACCGTGTGGCTGCGCGTGAGGTCAGGCAGCCGCCTACTCACCTCAGTCCCTCCTCCGAGGTGCCGATGGGAAATAGCAGTTGTGTATCGTCGGTGTATGAGACTATCTCGAAGCCGATTGGTTGCACAATTTTAGCTAGAGGAGCCATATATACATTAAAGAGCTTGGGGCTCAGACACGATCCCTGAGGCACACTCTTGTCCAGCAGGAATTTTTGAGATGCAAAGGGACCCAGGATAGTGGTTTGGCATCTATCAGTTAGAAAATTCCTCAGCCACTGCAGAGCCACCCCCCGATGCCGCACCCATGTAGTCTCTCCACCAGCAGTTGGTGAGATATGGTATTAAATGCTGCGGAGAGATCTAGCCGGATCAATATTATGGATCCTCCGGCATCAAGGGTTAGTCTCAGTGAGTCAGTTACAGCCAAAATGGCTGTTTCTGGGCTGAAGCCGGGGCGAAAGCACGACTGTGAAGGGTCGAAAATGTTGTTACTTTCTAAATACTGGCTAAGTTGTTTATTTACTACTGATTCTAGCATTTTGCCCAGCAAGGGCAACAAGGATATTGGTCTGTAGTTACCGAGCACCTGGGGATGGATGTATCACATTACAATGCATGCTTTTACCTCGCATGCCTTTACAACGAGGTATTTACAACGAATACCTTTACAACGCCTAGTGCTTTGGGGCACTGGATAGTGAATAGTTTAATTTACTATTCCAACTCCAGTCCCCGTGGATAGTAGGGAAGGTGTTGGATAGTAAACTAAACCTATTCCCTATCCTAGAGCGCCCCCCAGCGCAATGCGTTGTAATGGTTTGCGTTGTAAAAGTTGCGTCGTAAAGGCACAGCGTGGTAAAAGTTGCGTTGTAAAGGATGTTTCCCCCTGGGGAACGACGGTTGGTTTCTTTAGAATGGGGCGCACATTTTATTATTTTTTTATTTTTTACTTTCCAGGTAGATGGAATACAACCGGTCAGAATGGAAGAGTTAAAAAGAAATTGTAATACTGAAGCACAAGTTGGGGAAAGAAGGGCCATAGTACCCGGGGGACATAGGTCAAATGGAGAGCCTGATTTTGCTGCCAAGAGTAAGTTGTTTGTATCCACAATCGAAATGGTTTCAAACTGATTGAGGTGACAGGTGATGAGGGTCAAAGGGTTGACCAATGTCGTAGTGGATCCTGGGTCGTCAGTGCTCGCGACAGAGAAATTGGAATAGATCCTAGAAGTTTTTTCATGGAAGAAGTTCGCTATCGAGTCACATAATGGTTGGGATTCTAAAGGTGACTGTTTGCATGCTGGGGGAGAGGAAAAATCCTTAACGATGCTAAATAGTGTTTTAGTAGAATTTTCAGCTTGTTCAATTAGGTTGCGAAGATATGAACATCTGGACAATTTGATTCGTTGATGGTAATGAGATAAGGATGATTTATAAGCTGGTATATCTGCGGCATTTTTTGTACTCCTCCAGCGTCTCTCTAACCCTCTGCATAAAGACTTTTTCCTTTCCAGATCGCCTGAATACCAAGGGACAGAAGACCGCCGGGTATCTGAGTTGCTATTTTTCAGCGGAATAACCGCATCAAGCGTTTTAGCCATGGTAGAATTAATACTGGCCAACATGGCTGAGGGGTCCTAGCAGAGTTGACCCGGATCGACCCATAATTGGGAGAATGTCTTGTTAAAGGCTTCCAAGGTAAGTTCATTCCAGGGCCTAGTCCTACTGTTTTTCAGTGGGTTCTGATGGCTCATATGGGTTGCCTTGGAATGGGACTGGAGGGAGAATTGGATCATACAATGATCCGTCCAGGTAAGAGAAAGGGAGTGGTGTACTCTTAACTATTCTGAGTTTGTGAAAATAAGATCTAATGTATGATCAGCACAGTGGGTAGGACCACATACCCTCTGTGATAGGCCGATATCGCTCAGAATGGAAATGAGCTTCGCAACTTCCGGGTTCGTTACATCTTCTCCATAGAAGTTGAAATCCTCCAGGAGAATGAAATTGCTGGAGGCCAACACCTGCATGGCAATACATTCCGTCAGGAGGTTGGCAAAGTTTGTTTTGGGTCCGGGGGGACGGTAAAGCAGTACCCTGTCCCAGGATGCTGATGGGGACATGGTAACTCTAAAAATTCCCAATTCCATTGAACTGTTGCACGTAGTGGAGAGCCATTGTACTTTTAGATGACTCTTAAAAGCAATCCCTATACCACCTCCCAATTTCCCCGTTCTGTCTAGATGGATAAATTTGTAGTCGGCGGGAATTGCAAGATTAATGGCGGGATGATTTGTGGAAGTTAAGTTTCGGTTAGGAAACATTGATCCGGGGAATAAGTGGAGAGCAAATCCCAAATCTCAAAGGGGTGTTTCGCAAGGGATCTAACATTACATAGGATATAGTCTGGGTTATTATGGGTTTGAATAGAGCTATTGTGGACTCATTAGCGGGAGAGCCAACCAAGGTACACTGGAATCTACATGACTTGCAGGACACAGGGCCCTCTAGCATAGCAGGGAAAGAGAAGCAGCAACTACTCACAGAACCATGTTTGTTGGAAATGGTGGATTCTATCTCCCGCAGGGTTACTCCCGAATAAGTGGAGCGAGTGGGAGATGGGGCCTCGGGAATTATTGGTGCAGCATTTCCCGTCTCCCGGCTCGGTATGGCGCGGATGGGCGCAGACGGGCTTCCCTTTGGCGCGCCAGCGACGCGCCCGCTGCGCGGCCGGGCAGGTGAGCTTATTATATGCTGTTATGGTCAGGTGGTGAGTGCAACAACTAGCCCGCTAACCCGAAATCACCCCCAAGATGGCGGCTCAAATGGTGTGGGCAGGCCATTCCCATCTCCGTCTCCAGACAGCGCCTACTCTGCTGAAATGGAGGAGCAGGAGGTGCGTTAGCAAAGTAAGGCTAATAAAACAATATTTGTTAAAAAAGAATAGTGCCGGTTAAAATCGTACTTTACTCGGGTTCCCGGATTCCGCCTCAGGAATCCCCCAAAGGTGCGCGTGTGCGTTCTAGGGCTCAATTTTATAGCTCTAGGCCAGGTGGGCCACAACAACTAGCCCGCTAACCTGATCAACCTTGAACTATATTTTTGATTGTCATTTTACTTTTTCTTGACATTTGGTGCTGTAAAACGTTAATGATTCATACCTCTGGGTACCCCTTAACCTATTTTAATGCCCTTGGTGTCTTTTTACTTGTTAATTTTTTTGCAATACTTTAATTGTTGCAGGACTTTTATTACATTCAGTTCTTTACTTTAAAATTGATTGTTCTGCTTGAAATGTAGCATACACTTCTCTGGGAATTACTTGTAGCTTAAGCCGTAGCTACCAGAGTTTGAACAGAGATTCTCTTAGAACTGTGTTTTGAGCTAACCAGAGCGAGTTTATAGGGATGGTAGTGAAACCTTCTTCCTAAGTCAGTAAACCCTTTCTTGTCAAGGTGACACATATAGACATATTTCTCTTGCTACTGACTGCTCAGAAGGGAGCAGTCAAGAGCACTGTGTTAGATGTTATAAGCTTTTATGTGTGATAACCCAGATTCTAGCACATGCAGTGATATATAGCCACACCTTCCATCAGTCAAAAGAGCCCTTTGAGCTTCTGACGATAGGCAAATTACTAACCTAAGGTAGGAGCTCACCGCTCATGAATAATGAAAAACTTGCAGGTGAGTGTTCCATGATGTTTTGTAATAAAGGACTGGCCATGACGTGAAACAAAATGGCACTAGCTTATTTTCATCATGTCAATGTTGTTGTTCGAATGGGATAATTTACAACCCATTTCTAAAATAATAAGTCATAAATATACTCCTGTATGCTTCCACTTTACTTTGGGGTTACATTTCCTTCTCTTTTATAATTCACGTAAATGCTGTCACAGTTGCACTTTGCTCAGAGGATATCCTTTATATTTCCACGTATGAATTATTAGAAAAAGTAAATTTGTACTTGTTGTGAGCCACCCTGCCACTACTATACTTGGTTAATGTATGGAATAAATAAAGGTGCCCCACCCACTCATGGGCACAGCACTTTAGATAATCACTGTGTGTGCTGCCTGTGATTTGGAGCCTCTCTCACTATAGCAAGAGTAGGCCACAAGGGCCTCTATTCGTACCCTCGACACAGGTGACGAGTGGGCTGGTGCCTGTCACATATTCCTGGAGGTCGGCGCTTATCCCACAGCCCAGCTCAAATGCAATACGATGTGCACATGCCTGCACATGCTAGTGACGCACGTCAGAAGAAGGGCGCTTAGACTGGCAGCTCGAGCCGACGAAGCAAGCCACCAGCTGCTGCCAGGAAGGAGAGGAGTGCTGCTGTGATTGTGCTCCCTGCAGCCCTCCTGACTCTGTGTGCAGTGCTGGCGGAGGTCGTACTGAAGAGCTCAGCTCGGGGGGGCGGCATACACAGCCCCGCCTATGCTGAGGCCGTGCTTTCGGGAGGCCTGCTCCAAGAGTGAGCATTGCACGCTGTGCATGTCCCAAAAGAGGAAAGATCCCTCAGTGCAGTTCAACGGATCAGATCGCTGCAAGGTCAGTGGGGGATGGGAGTGCCCATGAAGAATACAGAGCACCACAAGAAAAATAGAAAAAAGCACAAAAAAAAGGTACACGATCACACTTCAGACCACGTGGGACAGGGCCCTGCTTGCAGTCACGACAGCCAAGGGAGTAAGTAAAAGACAATAAATAAGAAAAAAAGATATATGTAAATGAACATAGACTTTATAAAGAAATTAACCTTGGTTTGTGATTTGATACTGCAAAGGGAAAGAACTATAGCTCACAAGGGCCATGGTACCAACACTGCAGACAGCAGCCCCTGTGGCACAACAACAATGCCCCCACCCCCCTGTAAATGCACTGCCACCATTCAGTATACTGGTGGACACATCAACTGCTGCCCCACTATGGCGTCAATGGATCGGTAGATTGTAACATTATTTTCACGCTACAAGGGAGACAGATGGCCAAGTAAAGAGGTTGATGATGTTACACAAGGGTGTTGTTGAACTCGATGACCTCTTTGAGAACTTACCTAACATCGGTGCAGATCTTGACTTTGACGTGTCTGTCAAAGCACTTAATAGACATTCCGACCCCCAATTAAATCCTGATTATGAGAATTTCAAGCTTCGGCATGTGAAACAGGAAGGTGGGGAACCTGTTGCTGTATTCTTCACACACCTACTCAAGCTGGCGAGCACGTGGTCTGGTATTGACAAAATGAATGAGATTAGAGCACAACTCATTCAAGGGTGCAAGTCATCTAATCTTCGCAAGCTCATTTTGCAACAGCTGGGGATTTTGCTTGATGACATCCTCATCCTTACCCGCTCTCACGAATAGGTGCGGTACAAAAGGGGGTGGTGATGGACGGAGCATCTGAACCAATCAAACACTCACACCCAGTCAAAAGATCTGGGTTTAATCCATCCCCGTTCTTTAGCCCACTCTGCCACCCCAGTTCAGACATGGCTATATGGAATATAGTTAGACAGCAATTATGGGGACATTGAGTCTTTCCTGGCCAGCCAGACCGGCAGCCAGTTGCCCAGGGCAAGCCATTTCTGAAATGTGGCTGTCTAAGTCCTGTTGTGAGAGTGTGTCTCAGTTTCTAAATGCATACCTCCAGACACCACACTGCACCACCGGATGTGCATCAAGTGATCTCATCAAGAGGACGCCAGGCTGAGATGTTGTGCCTGCAGGGCCTCTCTGGATACCGGGGACTGTGGATGTACCGGCAGATCAGGCGAAGAGGCAGGTCAACAATGACAGAGCAATTGCCCGAAGGAGGGCTTCCAAGCCCAGCATCAGTGTGGAAGACAAAGTCATCATCAAGGATAGACACCCCGACTGGAATTATCGCACTCCTTTTGAGAGAGAAAACAGAGAGGTGACATGGGTACGGGGTACCACGATAACTGCAGTGAGAGCAATACTGGAAATGTCAAGAAATGTGTCCTGGTTCAGGACAATTCAGAGGAGAGAGGAGGAGACGGTTGTGGACACTGGGCCAGGAGACATAGTGACGTATACAATGAAACGGTCACTAACAGACTAAGGGACAAACGCACCTGAGGTGGAGACCTGAGCTCCCGGTGAAATGGAGGGCTGTACTGTAGAGGGAGAAGTGCCTCGGACAACTCCACCAGCAGCAGAGAGCCAGCAGGGATATCCATATCGACTGCAAGATAAGCCCCAGACTAGTTGGCAATTGAGAGACGTTGTAAGCTGATATCATTACCGGTGTAGTAACTGACATTCTTTTGTGTTCATGGTTGGTTCTTTCATATTCATTAAAGATTAGGAAGGATGTAGTGAGCCACCCGGCCCCTACTATACTTTGTTATTGCATGCATCCTGGGGGACGGGCGCAGACTTTATCCATTTGCAAATAAGTAGGTTTAAAATTCCAATCTTATTCCATATTTTGCATGCATGTCGGAGTAAAACAAAGCAAGCATTTTATAAAACATTTCTCCTACTTTGTGCTGGACTGGTTGTCAAAAAGATAAAAGACAACAGTAGAAACAACTGTTCAGCTGTAAGCGTCTTACCCTGAATGTCTTTAGCTATATTTCCCAGGCTTCTGGCATTTATCCTTCTCAGCATAATGGACATTGTCATGCACATCTTTTTGTAATTATCCTCGGGACGTGTTCCATATGCAATAGTCCATTAATTAGGCTAGTAATGGCAGTATAATGACAATACAGGTAACAGGAGGATAACTTCATCTCGGTAGCATATGTCGACCTTTTTGACTTTCACTAGGAATCTCTTCTTACCAAGTGCCACTCTTGTATGATGCCTCCTTTATTGCAATCACTGAGGAAGTGGAATGGCAAGTGCTACTCAAATACAGTATTTCAGATGCATTAATTTTTTTTGTAATTCATTTTCCAATTCTTATGCAATTTTTATGGTATTTGTATGCTTGAGTCTATCATTTGGTTAAGTTTACTATAATTTGACACTTAACAGGCGATCCACTGGAGACCACACATACACGTAATTAATCAATTTACAACATTCACCTTGTTCAAACTAAGCAATGAAAAATACATATTTCACAAAAATTTGCAAAGTATATATCTGGCATATCAAACTTATTTGAATAATCTCTCTCAAAAAGTAGTTTAAAAATGTTCTTTTAGTTTGCAATCATTTTTGTAAATTGTATAGATTAAAAGAAATCAACAAATGTCTAGAACATTTAAAAGCCCTCTATGCCTTTATCGGGCGTCTGTTCAATGTCAATGTTTATTTATTTATTTATTTTAAAACAACTGCTAGCATCGTAAGGTTCTTTGACTCTTAATTTTGAGTTTAATTTGCTTTATTTGTGGGCTATTACATCTTTCGCTGACCACACTGAATATTAAGAAAGTTAATTGTCATGATATGATCCTTCAATAATTATTCGACCACTTTTGGAATCAATCTTTTAACTTGCAGTTGAGAAAAGCTTCATTGTGTGGTGTGGGAGTTACAAGCTTCTAGGACAACTGAAAATAATATTGTTATTGACAAGCTGAAAATACAGGGTGCTAACCTCTTGCCCAGGTCCTCCAAGCGTGCTATAGAGTATGCATTGATAATCACCCTCAGGTCTTAGAGTGGTCACCAGGCAGCAGTTAGCTTAGTAGAGCTTGGCTGTATTGATTTTCTAAGATAAGCATGTGAATTCAATTAATCTCTCACATTGTTTACATTTGCCACAGCTCTATTACTTTTGCTATAGTTCAGAGAAATTCATCCATAACAATGCCAATTTAAAAAAAATGGTGTGCCAATTTCATTAGAATTCGGATTAATTTGCCTTTGTGTGCCAAAACATCAATAAAAATACATAAAATAAATGTTAGATCAAAGAGGAGTCATGGCAAATGGGACAGGCAGAAGTGAAAAATTAGGCTATTGAGCTCTGAGTGACAGAGGGAAAAGCTAATGTATTACGATAGGAAATGTGATTCCTCATAGACGTACAGTGCCACAACAACAAAAAGGGGAAGGAATGCTCAAATTAATCTTAGCCGCTGTTGATCACTGAACCTGCACTCGGGTCCATGATTTTTCAACTAATGTGCTACTTTAGATACAAAAACAGCCATGTGCAAATAAGTTTTGGTCCTACAAATATAGGAGCAGTTCAGCCCAAACAGGCAGACATTCTCCCTTCAGATGGGCGCATGAGCTAACTCAGCTCAGTTTCGGCCTGGTTGGGCCCCTTAGGTGTTGTTCAGCATTGGTCCTATGACATAGGGCCCACATGAGGCATACCTGTTGCTTCTAGGGAATGGTGGACAGAAAAACCAAAACGGTTTGAGTTGATTGAATTATTTATATTTCTAAGGAAGGCATCCTAAGTGAGACAGGTATACCCAGGCGTGGTCCCTGTGCTCACTCTTTTGTTGGACTCAGACTGCACCTACCTGAGGAAGGTCTAAAAGATTAAAACTAACCTTGGGTTGCTTGTGTTCCCATCTGGAGGGAACTGCATATGGATGGTCACTGTCTCGAGTGCCATTGTGGGTACAAACATATGAATTTGGCCCAAGTAATAACCAGTAGTTGAGATGAATTCAAGTATTCCACCCATAACCGTATATTTTGTTTTTTATAAGTGAGATGCCCTAAGTGAGATTACATGCCTGATCTTTGTATGCTTCACCTTATAGATATGATTGAGAGGTCTGTTCCACTGGAGCATCAAAATAAATGACGCTCCAAGGGTGCAAGCCTCTCATAAATAAGCCCCAAAGTCTGCTGTTTCCTGGGATCTGTGTACACACTGCGTATGTTTGTGGCACAATATGTGTGTGTGTTTGCATGTGAGCATATGTGTGTGTGCATGTGTGTGTGCAGCCTGTTATGCCACCTTGCCTTCCCATGTTTAATTCTTCACACCAGGCGTATATTAAAAATGTGATTCCCACTGTGCCAACTTCATGTCCGAGCGAAATGACTGCAGCATATATATTTGCCTGCTCTGCCACAACAAACACTTCCAACAAAGAAAGCCTTTACTTGTGGACTTTCACCCAATGCATGCTCGTGCTGGCTTGTAATTGATCATACAACATCACAACAATGCTACACTGGTTGCAGTTGTGTGCTATATACGTACCAGATAACAATAAAAGCAATATTTACTAATAGCTTTCAACTACAGCAGTCTTAAATCCACTGGAGCAGTAAAATTTGGCATTGTTTTGTTTGTGCAAAAATCAAAGTATCTTCTGTGAAAGGTAGAGGGAAGACATGCTTGACTCCCACAAAAGAATGTTGGTTCCAAGTGATGTGTACTACTTCCTCAAATCATTTCTAAAGAATGTGTTGTTGTATACAGCATTCCTCAAACCAACTCTACAGAATATGCTTACATCGAGAGACAGAGCACACTGTTCAATAACCCATTCACGAATCAGAAAGGTTTCGTATCCTCAGCCACAATGTACCCTAGCTCTATTATTTATGTGTAATCTCACTATACTTTCCCCATCACTTTTTCCACCATTACAGTGCTTAATTTGTAAAATATGAAGTCCAGGTGCTCAAATGTTTGTCAGAGGCCACACCCACTTCCTCTATTTTCTCCACTCACATCCTCGTCTGGCACTGCTAAAAGCCAGATGTAATACCACCATTCAATTCTTGGGGGTGTCAAGGCTGGAGTGTGAAGCAATATCTTTAATGCCCCCACCCTGATCACTGCCCAATTTGTGTATTTTGTGTGTAATCCCTGGTTTTCGTGGGTGTGCAAACAAAACTCTTTTTTTTTCTGAGTTTGCACTGGTGACCCTTGAACCAGCAGCACATTGACTCAGCAGCTCAGCCTTCAAGGCACCTACACTGAGACAGAACATAGTTCGGAAAGAGCTTCAAATGCACCTATACCTGGGTTTCATGCACAAAAAGAGTCACCACATTACAACATTGGAAAAGATTGTTCCTCAACAATCCAGATTCTAACATACCATAAAATGCGCATTTGTAGCGCACACGTTCGCCCTAGAGAAAGCCTCTTGGCGCTACTGTCAGGCATTGGATGTTTATTGATACCCAACTCAATGATACTGATTTCTTTTGATCTTTTTTCAATTGTCATAGTGAGAAGTGAACTTGTTCAGGGGCATTAGAGTGATTTACGCAAGTACCAGATTACATTCCATGAGGTCTGTGTTCTCAGGCAGGGAAGATTAAGTGATTTGTCCAGAATCACAAAAGGAGCCAACACCGGACTCAAACCTGGTTCCCCAGTTCCAATCTAGGCAGCTCAGGCCCTTTGGACCACATCTCCTCAGAAAGATGAAAGTCTGAGAGGACACAGAGAGAACATGAGTTTCAACACAGGCCCCTGCAATGGATGTGCAAGTCCAGGGGGGGGACTAGGTCCAGCTACAACTCAACTGACTCTGAGAGAGCCGCCTTTGTCTTCAACATTCCTAGGGCCCTGAAGTACCCAGAAAGGAGACATGGCAGCGTGCTGTAAAACTCCCACACGGATAAAAAATAAATACCGCGCCCTCAGACTACCCCGTCCTAACTGTTCAGCTACTGATCACAGTGGTCCAGGCCTCCTCACAGCACGGATCACCTTTGACTTGAGATGACCCAGTTAACCAGTTTTGCTTTTTCCCCAAACAACCATTTCTGCAGCACCCTCCAGCTGGGCCATTATAGATTTAGTGTGCTCTTATCCCGAAACACGTTTAGCCCATAATTTTAAGAATGTTTTTAAACATTTTGGCAACTTGTTTTTCCTCTGTAATTACTTTCCCTTTCTATCAGTTTGCTGCTGGACAAGCCCACCTCAGCGCCGAAAAGCCCTGACTGGACTTGCTGCTCCAGATACAGGGAGAGCTTCTGGCCCAGCACCTGCAATGCAGGTTCATCACGCCTAACAAAACCACAAAATACATAAACGATTAAACATAATATTGCAAGGCATGATTAGACATGAGTATGATGCACCTCAGAGATTGTCAGTCGGTTTACATGTCAAGATAACTTGTGTCGAGTCGCGCGAGCGCGTCGACCAAGATGGCCGCCACCGCCGGAGCTCCGTAAGTCCACCGGCTTAATTAGCCGAATAACGACGACTTTTCTGTCAGGTCCTGTCACTTTTTAGCGGCGCTTGTTATATTTAGCTGTTCCCTACCTGCAGTTCGATTTTGGGACGATTTCCTCGAGGGAAGGCGCTTCTACTTGCTCCTCGGTTCTCTCCCCTGCCTCTGTTTCTGCTACTGCCGGCTTGCACTGCCTGGGGGGCGGAGTGAACACAAAGAAAGGGCCTGGCTTTGGCCTGGCCACACCCACGCTCCTGTTTAGCTGCTGCACCAAGCCTTTCTACAGTACTTTTGGGAGAATTACATCCTTTTTCCCACATATTTATTAAAAATTGAGGTGATTTTTATTTTTTTGCAATTTTCTGGCACAAAAGGTTAATTTCTCACCTCAATATGGAAAATAAAAATGTACTTACAAATAAAAGGAAACAGCTGATATCACCTCCTCCAGCTAAATCCAAAGCTGTTGAATCTTCTGAACCTTCCCTTACTTTGATTTTTGAGGAAATTCAAGCGCTGCGTCTTAATACAGACGCTATTGCCACTGAAGTGAAAAATGTTCGCAAAGACATGGCTTCTATCTCCATGAAAGTGTCTGATAATACTATCAAAATTCAGGACAATAAAACTAAATTGGACGCTTTTACTCCTTTGGTGAATCAAATAGTACCAATGCATACTCAATTGCTGGAATTGGAAAACCGTAATAGACAATACAATCTTCGTATTTTCAATCTTCCGGAAGAGATTGAGGGATCCGATTGCCGCTTATATCTAGAATCCTTGCTACCTGGTCTCCTAAATCTCAAATTTCCTGAAAAATTTGAAATCGATAAGGCTCACAGAATTCCCTCACACAGGAATCCTCGCCACGCGAAACCCAGGCAGATGATTTTTAAGGTTTTGCGACACCATCATTTGGTTCTTATCAGGAAAGCAGCAAGAGACATTCCCTCCCTCTTAGTAGATGGCTGTAAAATCTTTATCCATCAAGATTTTGCTAAAGAAACGGTTGCTATTCGCAAGGAATTTTCCTCTCTCCGGCCACAATTGCGAAGCCTTGGTTTTAAGTATGGTCTATTTGATCCCTCTACGATGAGAATCTGGAAAGATGCCTTTTCTAAATCTTTTCATCGTCCTGAAGATTTGAGACTCTTTCTAGCACAACAAGCTTCATCGTCAATGGACACTCATGATCCAGTTACCTGAAGACATCTACTCTGATCTTTCCTGACATCTATATATTTCTCACTCTTCACGGGCTCCAACGGTTCACTTGGCCATGCTTGAGGAACGTGTGTGCGCCTCTATCTTCTTATTTATGTCTCTGTTTTTTGTCTGTTTGTCCTTCCTTCCTTTGTGCTTCCTCCTTTTGTGTCCTTCCTGTTACTATTCTCTACGTAGAGTTACTTTTTCTCTGTGGCTGCTTTTCAACTCCTCTTCCTTTGATTCTTTTCCTCTCCTCTTCCTTCTAGCTCCTAATGGCTAATACTCACTCTATTAAACTTGTTTCACTCAATGTCAAGGGCCTGCGACATCCAGTAAAACGCACGAAAATCTTGGACTACCTGGGGGCCTGCAAAGCGGATATTTGTTTCCTTCAAGAAACACATGTTGATGATAAGATTTTGCAATACATGAAGAAAAAATGGGTTGATAATATTGTCTCCTCACCTGCGTTAGGGAAGAAAAATGGGGTTGCAATTTTCTTTGCAAAACGGTTACACTGTCAGATTCTTAGCAAGTTTAATGACGCTGAAGGTAGATATATTGTAGTTAAGATTAAAGTTTATGACTCATCCTTTTATTTGCTTAATGTTTATGGCCCTACGGCTGATGACCCTTCGTTTTGGTCTACTATGACTACTGAAGTTCTGAAGTTAGGACAAGTTCCTTTGATTGTTGGGGGGGATTTTAATGTGATTATTGATCCGTTATTAGATAGGCTTTCCTCTGCAAAATTCCGCCCTCCTAGAGTTTTTCATGCCTTTAAGTCTTTCCTTAGATCCACCAAATTGGCGGATATTTGGAGATTACACTTCCCTACTGATAAATGGTTTTCCTTTTTCTCCAATTCTCATAACTCTCACTCAAGGATTGATTATTTTCTGCTTTCACCTTCTTTACTCCAATCAGCTGCCAATCCTGTTGTAGGTAATATTGATATCTCGGACCATGCTTTAATCTCCTTTGTTTTAAATGTCTCCTCTTCTTTTGCCAAACAAAATAGGTGGCGTATGAACACGAATATTGTACTTAATGACACGCATAAACCTAAACTATTACAAGCTGTCCAGGATTATTTTTTATTTAACCCTGAGGATTCAACTTCACTTGTCAATAGATGGGATGCGTTTAAGGCTTACATTAGAGGTTCCACTATTTCTATTATGGCCCATGCAAACAAACAATTTAACTCTAAAGTTAAACTTTTGGACACACAAATTGCCAAATATGAACGTTTATTTATTTCTTCTAATGACCCTACATACAAATTTACATTACAAAAGCTTCGCTATGAATTTAATGCTATACTTAGCACTAGAGCAGGGGTTCAACTTGCTAAATCCAATGCTAAATTTCGCTTTAATACCAACAAGTCTGGGAAACTCCTTGCAAATTATTTACGTATCAAGAAGGATAAAACCCAAATCACATCGATACGTGGTACTAATGGCCAAATTGCTATCTCCCATAATGACATTGTCCAAGAATTTTTGTCTTTTTACTCTACCTTGTATAGTAAACCTGATACCTGTGATGACTCTTTGATTGATTCATTTTTAAATAAATGTAATTTGCCTCAAATCTCTCCCTCCGATAGATTAATTTTAGATTCCCCAATTACTTGTGATGAGATCTTACTAGCTATTAAATCCCTTCCTAAGAATAAATCCCCAGGCCCAGATGGTATCCCAGCTGAATTTTATAAAGAATTTGATTCTCACCTTTTACCTCATTTAAGTGCCCTTTTTTCCCAGTTTGGTTCCTCTGGTACTATTTCGGGCTCCTTTACGGATGCTTTAATCGTTGTTCTACCAAAACCGGATAAGGACCCTACCCTGGTTTCTAATTATCGTCCCATTTCCCTAATAAACCAGGATTGTAAGCTTTATGCTAAAATCCTTGCTTCCAGATTGGCTCCTATCCTTCATTCCATCATTCATCCCAATCAATCTGGTTTCATGAAAAACAGATATTCTGCAAATAATACCAGAACGCTTTTACACGTTATTGAACAAAGCTCTCACCTTACTTCTCCTGCAGGAGTGATGGCTTTAGATGCAGAAAAAGCATTTGACAAAATTCATTGGCAATTTTTATTTAAAACTTTATTGTCTTTCAATTTTGGTTTCAATTTTATTCGTATGATTTCTGCCTTATATTTTGCCCCTATTGCTCGGCTGTTTATTAATGGTCAAATTTCTACTCAATTTCCACTCTTTAGAGGTACTAGGCAGGGTTGTCCTCTTTCCCCACTGTTATTTTTATTAGGAATTGAACCTTTTCTTAATTATATTCGATGCTGTGATTCTATTCAAGGTGTTATGATAAATGATGTCACTGTTAAAGCTTTAGCATATGCAGATGATGTGTTATTGTTTATTAACAATCCTCTCTCCTCTGTTCCCCCCCTTTTAGACATTATTGCACAATATTCTGTAGTCTCAGGTTACAAGTTAAATGTCAGTAAAACTGAATTTTTTCCTTTAAATACTTTTTGTACACCGGATATGCTACCTAGCGCAGATATTCTTTGGCAAAGCACTAAGCTTAAGTACTTGGGTATTTTATTTGCTTCCTCATTACCTGCTACATTAAAACTTAATACGGATTTTATCCTTGATTACGTCAGAGACAAAACTTCCAAATGGTCTCCCCTTCATCTCACCTGGTGGGGGAGAATGGAGGCTATAAAAATGAATATTGCACCAAAAATTTTTTACTCTTTGGCTATGATTCCCACTCAGTTTCCTCTTAAATTTTATAATGATGTGGATAAACTGTTATCTAAATTCCTGTGGTCCAATAAAGTTCCTCGTATTGCTTACAGGAAATTAAAACTCCCCAAGTCCCATTTAGGATTTGCCCTTCCAGACTTTTACCTTTACCATAAAGCTTTTATCTTAAAGCAAAGCTCCTTGTGGTTTTCAAATTCACATATGGTCAAACCTCCAATATGGTTAGATATTGAAACCTCAATTATACGCCCCTTTACACTGCTCTCATTGTTGTCAATGTCGTCTGCTTCTAAGATTGTTCATAAGTCATCTATAATCAAATCATCTAGATTCATACTTAATGATTTAGACTCTAATTTTGACTTGCCCTTGCTTTCTACAGTACACTTGTCTTTATGGCACAGTGCCCTACTTAAATTAAACAGAAACATTAATTTCTGGTCCTCATGGATATCAAAAGGAATTTTATATCTTGAAGATGTCTTTTGTAACAATGCCTTTATTCCTTTTGAGCAACTACAATTAAAGTTTGGTATTCCGGTTTCTGATTTGTCAAAATACCAAGCTTTATGTAACTCTATTTTAGACTCCTTTCCCAATGGTATTCCCTCGTCCACCACTAATGACCTCTTGATTTATCTTATGGCTGTTACGTCCTCTTCTAAAGCTGTCTCTGTTTTTTATAAAAAACTTTCTACATTCCAGGGCTCCAATATTGGTGCAATATCATCCTTTTGGAACACAGAACTTTCCATTTCCCTTTCAGATGATTCATGGACCTCAATCTGGCTCAGCAGCATCTCCGGTTGGCTTCCGGTGTCCCTTTATCAGACTAATGCTTATATTTTATTTAACGCTTTATGGACTCCATCTCGATTAAGTCATGCCAAACTGATACCCTCTGATGTTTGTTGGCACTGCAAGTCAACTTTGGGTTCACTTCGTCATATGTTATTTGAATGTACAATTATTATGAAATTTTGGGTGAATGTTTGGAATGTCATTTTGAAAATTTTACCTTTACATGATGATATTTCTTATGCTGTGTTAATATGCAAATCGGCTGCCCTTTCCTATCCTCTTAATGATTCCGAGGCAAAGTTATTTAATTTTTTAATTACAGCTGCTTTAAAGTCCATTACTTTTTGTTGGAAAGACGCTTCTTCTCTTTCAGTTCATGCTTGGTGGTCTTGGATTACCTTTACAAGAAAAGGAGCTCAATTGTCTCTTAAAGGTGTCACTCACAATTCACAGACCTTTCAATCTTTTTGGTCGCCTATTGATTCGTATGTTCTACAATGATATGTTTAATACGCTGTTCTATCTCTTGTTGATTAATTTTTATCTAGCTGCCATCTTTGTTATATTCCATCAGTTGGTAACTCTCCATGGTATGGTTTTTATGATTCTATGATATCATCATTCCCCTATCCTCCCTTCCTTCTCCTCCCTTTCCCTTCCTCTACGTTTTTGGTTTATTGCATTTTATATTTATTACTTACTCATTTACGCATGTACAAATTATTCTTTCTGTATTGTACTTGTCTATTTCTTTTGTTGCAAAAAATTTCAATAAAATCGATTTGAACTCAAAAAGATAACTTGTGTCGATTCCGCTTGACTCAGAACGCGTTCCAACAATATAATTAAAAAAAATAACAAGGCATGATGTTTATATTTTAAGATGACAACATAATTGTGTTCAAACTATTACTTGAAAGTAGAAGCAGAAGACAGGATTTGAAACCACCAAGTAGCAACCTGCAAATGACGTCCTCAAATAAAGTGAGGTAAAACCACACTTCCAGTAATGCTATGTAGGCGTCAGTCGTATTCCTTGAAGGGCTCGGGGTGTCAAATCTGAGCGCTTCGGCCAGCAGCTTCGTTTACACATCTTGAGCTGCCATGTTTCTTGGGCTTTGAGATGGAGGGTCACTGGCAGGTCTCCTCTCCTAAGGAGTGTCTCGCTCTGGCTGGCAGCAGTTTCGATCGTTAGGGAACTCTCCACACATTGTTTTTCGGCAGGATTTAGCTAAATTAAAAAACTTCCTGCCTGGTATCAGTCACGCTAGCTAAAGTGCACAGTCAATGAGGCGCAGCGTGGACCACAGAAAGCCGGCCCCACACAACACTCTCTGCCTGCGGTGGGCCGGACACCCACTGCACCAAGAAAAATAAAGTTCAATGTGCTTTCACAATATTCCAACTCAATTTAGCCAGCCAGTAGGCCCATCACTATCATCCTGCACCTCGGAGTCGAACTCAGAGTTGTCAGATAACATTCATACCAACTTTACATTGCATTTGCAACCACACTGAAGAAAATGCAGTTGATTACTTACTGGGTGACGGTTACAGTCTGTTGATTAGAGTCCTGCTGCATGACATGCTACTTCAAGTACTGGTGCCGTCGTGCTGAACTTCCGGTGCGTGCGTCGTGACTAAAGATTACACACGCTGTTGCAGCACAGACACACAGTCAGGACCACACCCAGCCCAAACAGCGCCCTACCCCCCCCCCCCCCCCCCCCTCCACTAGCAGCACTGACTGAAGGGCAGGCATTGATTTATCAGCTAACCTAAGCAAGCACTCTTCACCGGGAAGAGTGACAGAACGTAAGTCAATATATTATGTTTTTGGGACAAGTGGTGAAGTACTTGTTGATCTAATTTGGCAAGTAGTGGCATTCAGGTCTAGACCCGGCCCTGAGAAAAAAAGTGCTGGTGCTAAGCACTGGAAAGCACCAGCACAAATTAAGCACTGCCATTACATGTTCATCTGAATTTTTTAGTCTTTCTTCCAATGATCTTAGGTTATCATCATGTGTCTGAACTGTCTGACTTTGATTTCAGTTTTCTAGAGACTTTAGTGGTTTTTGGAAGGATCGACCTTTTCAGTATACAGTGGAAGTACAAGCAACATTTTCTGCTGGTATTACCTTACTAGCTTGACTACTAGATTAATCTAGCTCTTTTTTTAAAAACCTAGAATAGTTGTTACTGGTAAGGAAACGGGTTCTACTAGTAAAAATATCTATTTGTTTCACTTTTGGACCTGAAAAGTATGAAGAGGCTGAGAGTTGGTTGTGTCTGAACAGAGGCCTAGACTTGTGCGCTAAAGTAGGCTGAGCAAGGAAGTTTGTTGTCTGACTCAACCTGTCCTCAGTGTAAATGTTCCGCTGCAGCAGATGGGGCCAGGGCTACATTTGTTATTTAACTGGAGACTAAGAGAGACTCCACCATACCTCAGAATAAAATGTACCACGATTAAAATGTTCATTCTACTCTTTATATGTTAAATTGTATTTCAGCAAAGCTTCAAATTGGCACGGGATACAATGATCAGATTCTGGGTTGTATGAAGTCTGGGACTGAAATCAAAATATACGGTCATGTTTGACATCTCTGGAATCCTTAACATACTGGCATATTCCTCTGAGCCAGTCCTTAATAAACTTTGGGCAGGATCCACAAAGATTGAATAATTTAATTATTCTACTGCGTCTGCTGACAGATGCGAGGCCCAGGATACAATGGGAGGATTAAGCATGTCCTGCTGATTGAATATATAATGTCAGAATATTCACTAATAAAAAGACAGCGGTATCCTATATATTTGTACGTTAGTTGGCCACTGATGCACAGCCTATTGACAGGTTCCTAATTGTGCCATGTGTGAGGGGAAAAGGGGTGGGAGGGAGGTTATCCATAACTGATGTTTTTCATTCAAAACACCTTGGAAGTTCCAGCACGGAAGAAGCCATCAATGTGATTGGCAGGTTAAATGTTACAGCCCATAAAGTGTCTGGTGCTGAGAAAAACTTATTTGTGTTAAATGGTTTCATTGTTGCTCACCCCTAATTAAAGTCCGGCAATTGCCAGAGGAGGAAGTGGTAAACCCTCCCCCATGGAGCCCACGGGCCTCGTCCAAGTGTACTTGTTTGTGGTTCTCCTAGGGAAACCAGGAACATCAAGAGTGCTGACTATACTCTTCTCCCACTCCATGTGCCCAAGTGGCAGAGAGTGAGTATGTGGTTTAGAACAAGAAGAACCTGCCCCACTATTTAAATCAAGACGAATAAGAGTGTCAAGCAGGGAAGAGAACAGGAATAAAAAGCACAGAGGTGCACCATCAATGTAAAAATGATAATCCACCTGAAAAGAAACACAAAACTGAAAGTGAAAAGCCATATACAGGACCGGTTCTCTAATTGTTACATATAGGAATATTACTGTTTTTAGGGTTATGTCCTGCTGGTTCTCAATTTTCACATAAGAAGTGTTGCCTTTGAGAATAGAGTTATTTTATAACAGCCTCTGTAATAAAACTGTGAAAAATAGGGTTTAAGATTAGTAGCTGACTAAGCATCCAGGGATTTCGAAATGTAGACATGATGAATTTAAAACTATTAGTTAAGGCAGGCTGGGAGTCATCAAGCATCCGCTCTAAGATTTTGACCTAATGTAATAGGGGTTTTTGGTAATGACCATAGAATGGTATTTGGAATTTCTATTTGTGTATTTTCTTCTGGAAAACACAACATGCTTTTGCCTTGCTACAGTTTATAGTCCTGAAAATCACAATTAAAATCATATTTTGTACTAGATATGGTCTACATCCGAATATCGTATAGAGATATATTATTTGATATTAAAAATTACATGAAAAAAATATTGTCAAATTCAAGTATACAGGACCCCCTGCTCTGAATAAGGTTCCTAGGGCAGGGCAATAACTAGACATAGTCTAAACATTCCCCAGTAAATCTCAGATAGAGATATATATGTAGCGCTTCGAAGGTAATGATGTGGATGTATTTATCTTTTGATTACAGTATTAAAACATATTTCTCACCATTTCATGTAAAGTTATTCAAAGGCATTTACATGAATATTACATTCTTTAACAATTTGCTCTGGATTTTGGTAATAAAGGTCTTCAACAAAACAAAAAGATAAAGGAATCACTCATTAACTCTAACTCCCAGTCATTCTCCTCAACATTCCTCTTTCATTACAACCTTTACACTCATCCGCTCAACAATTTAAAACCATCCTTCATTTCTTGTTTCAATTGCAACAGTTGTCTTGAATACTGTCATGATCATTCCTTTTCATATGAATACATGTCATTTGGTACCTCTTTTTCTTTTCTTTGAATACATCTCAATTATTGTGCTTAGTTGTAAGTTTTTCTTCAATCCACTGTTACTTAAATTCCACATCTTCTTTTCTAATGATACTGTGGCTTTTTATTCAGTATCATTTATTTATTTGAGGATTTATGAAGCGCACAGCTACCCAACAGGGTTTCCAGGCGATGACAGCGGGACAAGCAAGCTTGAAGCTCAGTTCGCATTAGGCCTGGTTAAACAGAAAGGCCTTATGCTTTTTAGGGAAGGCAAGGAGGGATTGACAATTCCTGAGTTTTAATTGAAGAGAGTTCCACAATTTTGTGCCCAGGAAGGAAAACAAATGGCCACCCATGCGGGCCAGCCGTAATCTAGGGACTGAGAAAAGAAAAAGGTTGGCAGATCTTAGGTTGCGAGAGGGTTGATAGGGCTTGAGAAGATTGAGTATGTATTCTGGAACCAGGCTGTGCTGAGCTCTAAACATTTAGCAGAGAGCCTTAAATTCGATACTCTTGCCAACTCTGAGCCAGTGGAGTTGATGGGGCAAAGGGGAGACAGTGGCGTGGTGAGGCAACCTATCAGTAGGCGGGCAGCTGCATTCTGAATGAGCTGGAGACAGCGTACAGAGGTCTTGTCTGTACCCAGATACAGTACATTAAGGTAATCAAGTCTGGAGATTACCAAAGCCAGCAGGACAGTCCTCTAATTAGCAGGTGGAATTAGCCAGAGAATTTTCTTTACCACTTGAGGACCTCAAAGCAGGCCGAGGTGCCTCCCGAGACCTGAGCAGTGAGAGAGACTTGCTATTGATGGAAAATACCAGGTTCTTTACCTTAGGAAACAGGGTGGGGAAAGGACCCAGAGAGACAGGCCAGTGGTTGGCTCCCCAAAGCTCAGGATTGTTCCCCAGGATGAGCACCTCAGTTTTAGAACCATTCAGCTTTAAAGCATTGCTGGACATCCACAAGGAGATGTTACGTAGACCAAGTTTAAGTGTAGAAGGATCTTGATGTTGGACAGACAATAAAGAAAAAATAATCTGTGTATCATCAGCATATGAAAAGATGTTCCACCCAGTTTTTTCTGCAATGTCTGCCAAAGGGCAAACGCAAAGATTAAGAAACAGAGGACTCAGGATCGAACCCTGCGGAACTCTAGATGTCAAAGCAACTGGGTTAGATGTCGCTACGTGAGAAAAAATATGAAAGGAGCAAGCCTTCAAAAAAGAGATCAGCTACTGCAAGGCTACACCTACAATACCAGAGCTTTCGAGGCACTCCACCAAAATGGAATGGGAGACTTTGTCAAAGACAGCGCTCAAATCCAAACGGATGAGCGCTGCTGTGCCCCATAATCAAGCTGCTGCCTAAGTTCCTCCATGACCCCCAACAGCGCTGATTCGGTACTGTGACCAGGACGAAAGCTAGACTGTGATGGATGAAATAGCTCATATTTTGTCACACTTACAGAGAGTTGAGAGTTAATGTGTTTTTCCAATATTTTGTAAAAGCACATACCCATGTATTTACTAGTCAGAAAAAGTGTCGCAAAATTAGACATTCTATAAGTTAAAGTTGTTCAAGATCAAAGAAAGCAATCCCCCAAAGAAAATATAAGAAGCTCCAATTTTTTGTGAAAATACTTGTCTTTTTTATTTGATATTTGATAGATGATCACATATTTCACTGAAAAAACCAAAGGTGACAGAAACGTTATAGTTGGGCTGACATTTCAATTGTACAAAACCAAAGAAATTCAGCAGTTATAAATAGCTGAGCTAACTATAACTTGTGTCCCCGCAATGCACTTCTTATGACCTCACATATTACATCACTCATGACATGGCCAGTGACATCACTGATAACAACCCAAATGACATCACTGATTACACCATCCAGTGACTATAACTGTTTTTGAACCGTGTATGAATGTTAAACATATATACCAAGGTGAATTGGTGAATCAGTGAGTGTATAAGTGCCTGTATGAATGATTTAGTGGTTGCATGACTGACTGTATAAGTGAGTAATTAGGTGTATCAGTGAATATATGGGCGAGTGACTGGTTGTGTGAATGTCTGTATCAGTATGTTAGTTGGTGTGTAAGTTGTTGAATGGGTGTGTGAATAGGCACATAATTTGCTATATGGGTGAGTGTTTGAATTTCTGTGTACCTGTATAAGTGTCTCAGTGTGTAGTGAGGATACGGTTCTGCCTGCACACATTGCTATGTTAGCATAAGTACGTTAGTTGCTCAAACGCCATTTTGCCGCTTTTGCTCACGGCACTAAATGTCTCAGTTTTGCTAAAGACAACTGCTTGCTTTCCTTCACATGAGAACGATCTGTTTTTCATATCTCTAGACGTACACTGTGACCTTAAGACTGCACAAAGTGTTCAAGGTTAAATAACAATGTATGCTGTTGATGCAGGGTGATCGTCCCACGATCTAGACACAACATTCACATAGCTGCACATTTTCTGAAACTCGGATGCTTTTAATATTGCACTGAGAGGCATCTTTTAAAGAACATCTTCCCATCGACGAAGAGCTGTGCTGATCTGGGATGTGATTCACTTCACCTGATCTTTGAGGTATGGGGTTCCCTGTTTTAGCCTAGAGATTTTCTATTATTATAATACATCGCTCCTAGCAAGGGAGGGTGGTACAAAAGGCACTATAGTCCTGGTTCACAATGATTATAATATGATTTCTCCTTTTGTTTTTTATGGAATTGTAACAATGCTGATTGTATTGATTTTATGCATCTTTTTACTTATGTTAGCAAAGATACTGCATCTTAGAACACGTAGTTGAAATAAACATTTTAAAGTATACAGTGTCTCTGATTACTCATGTTGTGGACCTTTATGAGAATAAAAACGAAAGAGTGTTCTTGATTCCGACTATTCCTGAGAGGTACCTAAGTCGCTTGTTATGGATTGTCTAATCATTGGTAGCTTCGCTGTAGTACGGAGAACGAATGAGACACTGATGCTAGTTGGATTGGGGTTCTGGGCACTGAGGTGGGTTTTGGTACAGCACAATACACTGAGGTCCCGGTTTCCTGCGCATAGTTCTGTGCATGAGCAGAATCCCCGCAACATGGCGCACCTAACAATTGGTCTTATATTCGAGACACTCGATTGGTGCTTATATCGGTCCACAATACCCTCACTACTGTTTCCAGATAACAGGCGTGATGGATTAACCTACCGATATAAAAGTGTTATAGGTTCATTCAAGCTTGAGATTTATAAAAAGGTTCACGTTTTTGATTTACTACCCTAACAAAACAACTTTTGAAAACAAGTGTTGAAAAGTTTCAGACCTCATACCCAAAGTTCTGCAACTTCAGATCTGTTACCCTAGTTTTTCTCAACTATTCAGAATTTGTTTTTGGGGTACAGGGCTATAGATGTTGGTGGGACGCAGGCATCTCAACCACTCATTTTAGCACCTGAGCCAAAGGTGCTTTCTTGACTGGAAGCTGCTGTTTTTATCCAAAGCACCAAAGTCTAATCTGTTACTGTAGACTGTCCTTTCTTCAAAGCCCTCAGAAAAAAAAATAGGGCACAGAACTGTGCACTTCTGACAAGTAGTGAATCTCATTGATTCTTGTAAGTTTTGCAAAGGGCAAGAAATCCGAGCTTTGGGAGTATCTACTACTAGCAAATATTCAAAGTAGAGCTGCATATTTACCCCAAAGACCACTTGCGTCGAAGCTAGAAGTCCTTCACTGAGGCATCTTCTGTATTCTGTGTTCCAGACAGCATTCTGACTTTAAAGTGACAGGAACTTCACTAAATAGGGCCAATACACTACTAATTGGTGCCTTTCCCTAAAGTAAAATTTCCATGCAAATCCCACCTGACGTTTGCAGTACTTTCCTTGCTTTAAGGTAATAGATAGCCAATGAAATACTGTTTGATTTTTCTTGATGGTGAGAAAAGGAACTGGTAGGTTCCTCTTGTTCAGCTCTCCACACCAACTTCAAACATTCCTCATGTTAAGCAAGGCAATCCTCTCATTATCAAATCAAAACACATCCATCTTGGTCACCAAACTTCTATCCCACAATTTGAGTGGTGAGCCAGGGTGTCTCTGAAAGTGAGACCCTTCTGTGTTCTTCATTTAACGGGTCTTTGCTAAGAAAGAAAGCTAGACCTGTTTTGTGTACTTATGTTTTGAAATACATCACCCTTTCTTTCACAAGGGCCTGCTAAGCACAGGGTAAGGCTGGTTTTTCAGTTTCAGGACCTTTATTTAAGGCTTCTTGTCCTTGTAGTAGTCTGCACGGATCACTGACATAACCTCGACAGACCGAATATCGACTGGACAAAATATCGATGACTAATTATCGACAACAAAATTATCGATTTACTATACTTACACAACAAACATCAAAAATATCGACTACACAATATCGACTACTAAAAACAACGACTACAACAATATCGACTCACAACATTATCGATTTCTAAAACACCGATTATTAAATATTTATATAACAACAGTCAAAATATCGATTACACAAACATAGATAGCAAATTTATCGATTGTAAAAAAATCGCCATTAATAGATCCTAAAATAAATGACTTTATTATTTAATAATTAAGTCATACTGATCATAAAAACCAGATTTAGTTAATATAAATAGATGACATATATTATTTATTTTCATAACATTTACAACACACAATAAATACTAACATACATTTTATAATACATAAACAATGTTTCGACCTTCTACACATTTTTTACAACTAATTATATATATTCCTCCACTTTACAAATATCAAAATAACATTACCTAGAACATTACCTATACAAAATAAATCCTTACACATTCAATAAACGTTAATTGGCGTCACCCATATAAGGAAAGCAATTAGCATAACAGAAAAAAAAATTCAAATCAACAAATAAAAACAGACTATCCATTTAAACAACCAATCCTATTTCTGAAACAATTAACCTAATACTATATAAATGAAATAATAAGTAACTAAAAACGCAGTATACATCTCCTAAGTAAAGGAAGACGAAACTCTGCTGGATTTCTGGAAGAAAACTGATGGACTTCAACAGAAAGAGACCTACACATATCTAAAGTAAGTACTACTACATTATTAGTCAGCGAAAATGTAACTCTCAAAGCTCACACCTATATTTTAAAGCAAAATACATCAAATATATCTTTTTTTTTTAGCACTCATCCTGCAGATGAAAAAAAAAAACAGAAGACCTACACAACACCTGGACATCAAAAGTTACATATAAAAAAGTAAGTATATATTAGAAATGTAAAATCGAGAATTAATAGATAGGTAACTAAATCTAAACTAGCAAAAAACGTCGAACAAATTATCATAAATAGTAATAAAATATTTCTACACATTTTCTCAACTTCCACAGGTACAAAAAGATATACACAGAAAATAATAGTTTGAAGAACATCAACAGCTGAAAATAACGACTTGAAAGCATCAAAACATTTACAGGTAAAATACAAATGTGTGAAACTGTATAATGTGATTAGAACATTTTTTTTCCTTAAAAAATATTTACATTCTCTTTTAATTACCTCCTAGCACTACAATACTATCATGACTGAAGGAGCTAAATTCATTTATTCACAAAAAGGGAAAATGCTTCTTTGTTACATGGGATATGTCTACACTCAAGAGAAACAAAAAGATTTGAAAGTGTTTTGGAAGTGTACGAAATATTATGCCAACAAATGTTATGGTAGAGCTATAACTCAGCAAACTACTGTTACTTATACTAAAGAACATAATCACCCACCCAATGTAACAGAAATAGAGATTAGACAAATGCTAGATTCCCTTAAAGAAGCTAGTACTAGCACTGATCAACCAACAACTGCTATTCTGAAACACCATTTAAGTGTACTTCCCCAACATGCTTCTAGCCAATTACCATCTATAGAATCCCTTAAAAGAACAGTAGCTAGACAAAAAAGAGCAACATGCACTACTCCTCCCACACCAAAAACTTTAGAAGAAGTCCAAATTCCACCTGAACTCTCTGTAACTCACAATAAAGAAAATTTTATACTCTATGACAACAAATCTAAAGATAAAAGAATTATACTGTTTGCCACAGCAAACAACATGACAAAACTTACCCAATGCCAAACTTGGATGATGGACGGTACTTTTTCTGTATGCCCCAAACCTTTTTATCAATTATACACCATCCATGGTCATTTCCAAAATGCAAATATTCCATTCCTTTATGCCCTTCTACCAAACAAACAGCAAACTACCTATCAAGAAATACTAACTGAAGTCAAGCAACATACTAACAACTATTTTCCACAAAAAATTATCATTGACTTTGAAAAAGCTATGATAAACAGCATCCTTAAAACATACCCACACACAGCAATACAAGGTTGCTATTACCACTTTAATCAATGTATCTGGCGACATCTACAAAAATCAACCTTGAGTATCCAATACGCCACTGATAGCACATTTGCTTATCAAATCAAAAAACTCATCGCCCTAGCCTATGTTCCACTAACAGATGTAACTGAGCACTATAACTTATTAATAGACAGCCCCTACTATAAAAGAAACGAAGATAAACTAAGCCCTATGCTTGACTACTTCGAAGACACATGGGTAGGAAGGCTACACAGATCAGGCCATAGAAGACAACCCAAATACCAAATAGCTTGGTGGAATGTCTACCTTAGCACACTAAATAAGGAAGCAAAAACAAACAATGCAGTTGAAGGATGGCACAATGCCTTCCAAGCAACTACAGGCCGAGGAACGCCTACCCTTCACAAATTAATACAATCCTTACAAAAAGAACAAAGTTACCAGGAGCTCCGAATGGAGCAATCAGTAACTTTGATTGGACCTAAACTCACCAAAGAAACTAAAAAAATGTATAACACACTCCAAAGTCAAGTTACCCTCTATCCAACTAGCAAAGGACTAGAATATCTATCAATGATTGCCAAAACTATTCTTTAAAACATTACATAAATATACACGTAAAACTAAACATATTTTTCCTAAAATTCTTCATTATAATATGTAACAAATTGCAATTAAATTATCAAATACATAATATTAACATATATAAAATGTATTTAGATAATGTATTTACAAAATGTTACATACAACGTAAGTAAAGCAAAATTAAAAACAGTTTTCCCACCCTTTAAAAATCCAGAAAATACTTATATTTCTGATGCAGCTTCAAACGTAATCCAATTCCAAGCAATCCATAGGACACCATTCCAAAAACCCATACAATCCATGAAAGCCCAAAAAAAATGCAAAAATACAAGCAAATGCATAGCGACTCCTTTCCACTTCAGTAGACACCAGATACCATAGAAAACCCAAAAATCCGTAATGGCGAAAAATAAACGCTCCAAGAAAATGTAAAAACCCAAAAAATAGTGTGCAAAAATAAGAGTATATAATACTCGTTACACAGCTGTGATCAAAAAAGAAGGGAGTCCTCCAAAACAGCGAAACGCGACGATAACCTAGAAAAAATAAATAACATACCCACCCACATAAAAACACCCATACATATATAAAAACACATATTTATACATCAAACATATTATCTTAGTAACATTTAAACATATTACCTCACCTCACACACCTACAACAAAAACGCGGTAAAAATCCAATATCGTACACTCTACCTAACACCGAACACACAATCTTCTCTAATTAACTCTACCTACATAAACATAAACACAGCACACATACACTAGCAATAAGTTCAGAAACTTATAAAACACAATTAAAACAAACTTACCCTCTCTAACGCGAAGCAGCACCCAACCGCGATCTGTTGAAGCACCAAATACGCCTAAGTAACATTACGCGGTTAAAAAGTAGTCCCTGTATACAGCTAAATGCTATTTAATTTCTATATTCCAACACTTTAAAAAATACACAGAGTATTATATTAAGTGTAAATATTTATTTAAAGTGTATAAAATTATTTCATAAATATTCATAAGTTTGAAATAATTATTCAACTGTTATGTTATAGTTAAAAAAATAATTTTTGATTTATAAATACATTTAGTAAATAATGTTAATGTAAAAATAAATTGCATATATAAGTTTGTTACAAGAAATGTTTTTTTTAAATTTGCAAATATTATGTAAAACATTATGTATGTATATAATAAATGTTTTTGGTGTTTATGTATTTAAAAATGAATATTATAAATATGTTCAATATTCATAATAATTATTTCCAAAAATATAACATGACTTGGTAATAAACAAAAATGTTACAATTACAAAAAAATGTACATAATTTGCAATCACAATAAATTCAATGTGTATCTGAATAAATATTTTGTTATTAAATAAAAAGTACATATTACCAATTTGTTTCAGAAACTATTTAAATGTTAATATATGTAAAAGATAAAAAAATTATGTTAATATAATTTATGTGTTAAAAACATATACATGTACTTCATATTTTTGTTATGTTAATAAAAACATTGAATGAAAAATTTTGATTATAAATAAAAAATGATTCTCTACTTACAAATAAATTTTTATATGTGAATAAACAATTTTTCATTTATGGCATTTAACCCTGTCTATGTTTCCTTCTTTATTATTGTATATAAATATTATTTGCATATTAAATAATCTATTAAAAAATACCTTATACATTTAAATATGTTTAAAAATGTATTAATATTTAAAGTCCTACAATACCAATAATTGTTTTAATGTATATTAATTGAAATATTTTATATAAAATATATGAAAAAGTAACTAATTTAATAGACATTTAAATTGACCATATTTTTACCCTGTATCCCTCTAACCTAAAACCCTAAACTGACCCAAAGCCCTAAAAACACCCCTTTACCCACAAACTAAAAACTGACCCAGAACCCACAAAATACCCCTTTACCCACTAACTGAAAACTGACCCTGACCCCTAACAATAACCCTTTACCCACTAACTGAAAACTGACCCTGACCCCTAAAAATACCCCTTTACCCACTAACTGAAAACTGACCCTGACCCCTAAAATACCCCTTTACCCAAAAACTGAAAACTGACCCTGACCTCTAAAAATACCCCTTTTCCCACAAACTGAAAACTAACCCTGCAACCAAAAAAATACCCTTTACCCAAATACTGAAAACTGACCCTTAACCCTAAAAATAGCCCTTTACCCACTAACTGAAAACTGACCCTGACCCCTAAAAATACCCCTTTACCCACTAACTGAAAACTGACCCTGACCCCTACAAATACCCCTTTACCCACTAACTAAAAACTGACCCTGACCCCTAAAAATACCCCTTTACCCAAAAACTGAAAACTGACCCTGACCTCTAAAAATACCCCTTTACCCACAAACTGAAAACTAACCCTGCAACCAAAGAAAGACCCTTTACCCAAATACTGAAAACTGACCCTTAACCCTAAAAATAACCCTTTACCCACTAACTGAAAACTGACCTTAACCCTTAAAAATACCCCTTTACCCACTAACTGAAAACTGACACTGACCCCTACTAATACCCCTTTACCCACTAACTGAAAACTGACCCTAACCCCTAAAAATACCCCTTTACCCAAAAACTGAAAACTGACCCTGACCTCTAAAAATACCCCTTTACCCACAAACTGAAAACTGACCCTGCAACCAAAAAAATACCCTTTACCCAAATACTGAAAACTGACCCTTAACCCTAAAAATACCCCTTTACCCACTAACTGAAAACTGACCCTGACCCCTAAAAATACCCCTTTACCCACTAACTGAAAACTGACCCTGACCCCTACAAATACCCCTTTACCCACTAACTGAAAACTGACCCTCACCCCTACAAATACCCCTTTACCCAAAAACTGAAAACTGACCCTGACCCCTAAAAACACCTTTATCCACAAACTGAAAACTGACTCTGAAAGAAAAAAATTACCCTTTACCCAAATACTGAAAACTGACCCTGAACCCTACAAATACCCCTTTACCCACTAACTGAAAACTGACCCTGACCCCTAAAAATACCCCTTTACCCACTAAATGAAAACTGACCCTGACCCCTACAAATACACCTTTACCAAAAAACTGACAACTGACTCTGCACACAACATATACCCCTTAATAACAGAAAAGTAACCCAGAAGACTAAACCAACCTCTTTCCCCAAATACAAAATAATATATATATGAGAATATCTATAATTATATATATATATGTTATATATATCTTTATATATCTAATTATAAATATATTATATATATGTAATTAAATGTAATTAGACAATTATATTTCATATATATATATTTTATATTTAATTATTATAATATTAGTTATATCTATTTATATCTATATATCTATATAATTAACATATTTTAAGTCTTTAACAATTATTTCATTATGAATACCAATTAATTAATTAACATATGTCATTACTTATAATTAATTAACTTCCCACCCTATACCCCTATTAACACACAACCCACTACATAACATAAAAATGTGAGATGTAACATAATTTACTATAATAGCATTAATGTTAATACATTTACAATTACATAAAATATAATTAACATATTTAATTTATTTTACAAATATTTAATTATTCATAACAATTAACTAATTAACATAATTAATTACTTACAATTAAATTACTTCCCACCCTATTCCCCTATAATCCCACAACCAACTACATATCCTAAAAAAGTTTGATTTTACATATTCAACAATAATTCCATTTATTTAAATAAATTAACAATTAAATTATATATAATTAACATATTTTAGATAAATAACAAGTATTTACTTATTCTTACCAATTAATTAATTAACAGATTTAATTACTTACTATTAAATTACTTCCCACCCTAATCCCCTATAATCCCACAACCGGCTACATGAAAAAAATGATTTCAATAAGCCTAATTCTCAAATAAGCTATTAAAATAACATATTTACCAATTACATATTATATATTTAATTAAATAGTAATTTAACAATTAATTACATATTACCAATAATTATATTTACATATTTAATTAATTAATACCAATTAATATATTTACATATTTAATTAATTAATACCAATTAATATATTTACATATTTAATTAATTAATACCAATTAATATATTTACATAATTAATTAATTAATACCAATTAATATATTTACATAATTAATTAATTATATTTAAAATACTTCCCACCCTATTCCCCTAAAAACCCACTACCCGCTCCTAGAAATTATTATAGTAATATAAATTTTTTTTAATTTATTAATTATTTTTAACATTAATTCTATATAAATAAATAAATAAAATTAATACATTTTAACACAAAATGCTATTATAAAACATTAAAACAATGTACATTGAACTATTACATATTATATATATACATATTAAAATTCGATATCATGAGAGTCGATATTGTGACAGTCGATAACACAACTTTCGATATTTTTAAACTAATAAACATATCGATATTTTTTACTGACGATATTACTTACTCGATATTTTTTATGTCGATATTTTTTACATACATAACAATCGATAAAAAAAAAATCGATATTACTTACCTCGATATTAATGCCATCTCGATATTCTCTAGTCGATATTATGTCCAGTCGAAATAAATGACTCGATATTAAGACTGTACACCAGTCTGCACACAGTGAGGTCTCGACAGTTAGAAAATATTTTTGACTCTGAAATAGTTTAAATATGCAGCAAGTTTAGAGATTACCTGATGCTCCGACGCCGGACAGAATCTAATTAAAAAGTCACTTAAAACTATGTCAGTTCAGAAGCTTGTGTTCTAGGTATCCGGCAAACTGGTTCTAAAAATAATTCTGTTAAAAAGTCATCCAAAAATTTGATTTTCTTCAATTATTACAATGTGGTGACAATTATGTTTTACTTATTGATGTTTTAGGAGTTTGCCGCTTACGGTATGCCCGTAGCGCATTGCTGCTAGTGACTGCTTGCACCTCCTCCTGCCTTGAGGCTGCTCCTGTTTCTGAATTGACTTCAATGTGGTGAGGCATCGGTAGTGTGCTTCATCTGTGTTGTGTTTCCTGGGGCTTGGTTGGTGCTCAGCGATAATTGTGAGGAGCCAGGACTTGGTTCCTCCTTTCTGGCTCCCCGTGTCTGGAGACAACAACCGGAGAACAACTAAAAGGTAGCGGCCAAGGGCGGCGGTGTGCTGTGCTTCCATGGGCTCCCAAGGCTCTGTTGGTGATTGGTGGTCAGTGTGATCGTGGGGAACTAGGATTTCTGTACCTCCTTGTTGGCTCTCCATGCCTGGAGGCACAATTGAAGAAAGACGGCTGAGGGCGGCAGAGTGATGCGCTTCCCGAGGCTCGGCTGGTAAACGTTGTGATTGCAGGCGAATCAGGAGTCTGTCCCTCCTTTCCAGCTCTCCGTGCCTGCAGTTACAACTTTAGGATGATGGCTGAGGGCGGTGGTGGTAACCAGTGAATGATGGCTTGGACCGGCTGGGAGGCGAGCCGGTGAAGCGCCGCATTTATGAAGTGGGGAAAAATGAGGAGGAGGTGACCAGAGGTGAGCTTTCCTGCAGAGTGCTTGCTGTGTGGGGCAGTTGTCTCCAGACTAAAACATGACTCTGCATGCTGTCAGGGGTCGAGAGGCTGAAAAGGAGAGAGGAGTGGGAGGTGAGGGTCGTTCATCTCCCTTCATTACGGATGGTGGGTCCCCCTCTCATGTTTTAGTACTGCCCTGTAACTGTATTTAAAAAAATATGCTTTTCCTCTCATGCATTGAGTTTAAGAAGTTGATATTAAGGCGTGGAGAGGTAGAATAAAAGAGGATAATAAATAGCTAAATCTACAGGGAAGGAATTAATAAAAAGGAAGGTGGACTACCAGAGCTGTGAGCACGACTCTGACCAGATCAAGTTACTTTTCTCAGCGACAGGAGGTCCTTGCTTTTCAGGTGAAAAATGAGAAAGCATTTAAAATTGACAAATGTAATGGCTAAAGTGGATTCAGCTGCAAGCCTGAAAGCCAAAACGCGACCAGCTCAATTGAAGGCAGCATCAGCAGCGGCAAGAGTGGAGCATAGTCGAAAAATACAAACTGGTTCTATTATAGACTCTAACTCTGCAAGCTCAGAAGAGGAGCCGCCAGAGCCTAGCCAGGACTCAGGAGCAAGGGATGTAGCGATAGAGAATATAGCTTAAGGAGGGTCTGCAGAAAGGACAAGTCCAGAGCAAGAGCCGGGCCCACATGGCAAAAATATCGGAAGAACATGACATAACTGCTTAGGCTCTGGAGGGTGGAAATAGAAACTCCCCTTCTTCACAAGAGACTATAACAGAGAAAATGGCAACAATCAAAACACTAAGGCGTATCCGCTATTCTCTAAAGCCAAAACATCCCTGGCCACCCCGGATGCATCAGTGCTATTAGAAGGGTCTCTTGCTGAGGCACAAGCCAGTCCCTCGCAAAAAGTTCAAACCTATGAAGAAAAAACAGCTACCCATGACGAAAAGGCCAAACACAACTCCCTTCAAAAGGATGATAACCTTTCCAGGGATGTACAGTTGCAGGCTTTGTCATCACCATCATTGCAATAGCCAAGATCACAGCAGTCTATACAGGGCTCAACATCTCCTCTGCCGCAGCTACATCACCCCCAGATGTCAAGTAAAGCAGGACGAGACTTTGCAGGGCAGCCAGCGTGGATTCAGAAAGGAAATGATAGATCCCAATATAGCCCGTTCAATACAAACTCAAGAGGAAAGAACTCTCCTACAATGTGATATAAAAACTATACTGAATCTCATTTTAGATGAAATAGGAGAGCTTAAGATAACACAGGCTAACGAGATAGCATCCCTTCATCAACATCTCTCAAAGATCGAGGAGGCAGTGGGCAGTTACCGAACAAGGATACAAAGGCAGAATTGAGGATCGCACACCTTGAAGATCAAATGAATACAATCCAGCAGCAGGTGAACATAGTCAAAAAGGAAAAAACTTCATTGGAGTGTAAGCTTGAGGAACTCAAGAATCAATCATGGTGCATAAATCTGCACATAGTGGAGGTCCCAGAGGGGCATATCTTGTATCAAGAAGAGCAGGCTGCCAGAATTTACCAGTGATCTCACAATAACAATAGCGCATCGGGTGCCCTCACATGCTCTGCCGAATTCAAAACTACCTTGAACAATTCTGATTAACCTTGCAGACTATCGCATCATGGAGCAGATATTACCTAAGGAAATGCAGAAAAGACAATTCTCGATCAATGATGTTGCTGTTGTTGGATTTTTGCTGATATTTCTGCAGCTGCCGCACGTCTTCAAAATGAGTTTGTTAAATTGTTATATCTTTTTAAGGCACTGGGCGCTCAAGCATCAATAACCCAGCAGTCAACGTTAAGGGTGTAGGTGAGAGGCAAGTTCCATATGCTAGCGAATATAAGGAAGCGCAGGATCTTCTGAAAGAAATCGCCTCTGCAAAGTAGTCAAGAATCACTAAATGTAATAACAAGGGTAGCTTGAGGTAGGGCAGGGGTCCTTCAGAGTGCTGCTCCAAGACACCCCTCAAGAGAGGCATTTGGGGAGGGTGGAGATGGGCCTTGCGGGCCTATTCCCATCTCCAGGCGAGGGCCAGTTACGGGGACGGTTTGGGGATAGGCGGGATCAGAGTGCAAAAAGGAAAAGAAATCATAGTGGTGAGGTGGTGAGAAAACAGTTTATTGTGTTGAATGGATTACTGCAATATTTAGGCATTAACTTTATAGAGCTGGGCTTTATATGTTGGATAATGTCGGTCAATGTAAATGGCATATTGAACAAACAAAAATATGGAGGGATAATAAGATGGTTAGCTTCCTTTTCACCGCACTTTCTTTTTCTACAAGAAATTCACCTGGAAACAAATACTCCAAATCTTTTTACTCCTACATCGTTTTCTAAAGTTTTTTTTTGCCTCAGCAGGGATGGCAGTAAGGAGGGTCACTATATATTTTATTTGGGGGCTGGACTGGGAGTTTCTCCAAGTACAGAAAGATCCTCATGGTCGATGGCTATGGGTCACGGCAAGCCTAAATGGGGCAACTTTACTTTGCCAGTAATTATGGTCCAATTATTAATGAACCTACATCTATGGTCAGGATTTATGAGATACTCAGAGGGGCTAAGGGACAAATTATTCAGTGTGGGGGTTTTAATTATATTTAGGATTTAACAAAGGAAACTTCAAATAAAAATAAAAAACAACTGAAGCTGAAGACTAAAAAGATAATCAATGCCACTACATAAGCATGAGCGCAAAATCCGCTCCGATCGCGGATTTTGCGGATTTTCGGTAAATCCGCGATCCGCGAACTCTCGCGAATTTACCGAGAATCCGCAATCCGCGATCGGAGCGGATTTTGCGGTCAAAAGTTCAAGCCTAATGCATAATTTACGATGGCGCCGGCAAGCTGCCAGCGCCATCCTCAAATGGTTACTTAATTAGCTTCGACAGGAAGCTCTAACAGATAAGACAAAGCAGGGGCTCGAGCGCCTGCTTTATTTTATCAGTTGGAGCTTCCTGTTGAAGCTAATTAAGTAACTTTTGCAGGATGGCGCTGGCAGCTTGCCGGCGCCATCGTAAATTATTTACATGGTGTCTTCTGGCAGGGTTCATTCTGGCACGACGGTCCTGGCACAAAAAATAAACCTCAACAGGATACACTTGCAGATATCAATAACGCATGTGCCCTAGTTGAAGCTTAAATTCAGTGACTCATTCATCAGCCCAAAAATAATCGTGAGCGTTGTGGAGGCTGGGCAGGTGTGCCTTGTTCCCAAATATACCATCGGAAATCCGCTATGATGCTGGTCTCTGACCTTTTATACACACAAGAGGCATGTGCGCTCGCATGGAAGCCCCGTCCGTTTGGCCCCGCCCACACACTCGAGGTGTGCACCGTCTTCCCGCCATTTACCCACTATGATGGACATTTCACTCAAGGGACCCCTGCGCACTTCGGCGCGATTGCATAGTAACACACACTTGGTCGCTGGAACTAGTTGAAGTGCAAATGCAGTGACTCATTCATCAGCCCAAAAAAAAATCGTGAGCGTTGGGAGGCTGGGCAGATGTGCCTTCTTCCCAAATATACCATTGAAAATCCGCTGTGATGCTGGCCAGAGGCATTTGCATCTTTGACTTTTACGAGCGCAATCCCCGTGCTGTTCCTGTGACCAGGGGCTTCTGTCTCTTAATCTGCTGCTCTGATCGGTCTCTGACCTTTTAGACACACAAGAGGCATGTGCGCTCGCATGGAAGCCCCGTCCGTTTGGCCCCGCCCACACACTCGAGGAAGCCCCGCCCCCAAATCCGCAGATCCGCTAAATCCGCGGATTTTGCGGATCCACGATCCGTGAATCCGCAAATTCGTGAATCGTGGATCCGCAAAATCCGCCCATGTTTACCACTACACATGATCATCAGTTAATCAATCCATGGCATAGAACCCATCGGGAAGAACTAGAATATACCTGCTACTCCCGACAATTCCAGTCAGCTTCCCGCAATTACTTTTTTTTATATCTCGTTCTTTGAAATATTTTGGCTCGGAAAGAGGGGCTAATTGATTTTTTCAAACAATTCTTTGATCAAATTAGAAACAGAAATAGAGGAGGGCAGAAGAATGAGTTCCAGGTGGCAGATGGACCGAGACTCCTTCTCTCAAACCAACAATGGGTAACAGATACAAGAAAGTGGATATTAGAGTTTTTTAAGTTTAATAAGGGTACAGCTGGACTCTTCTCAATGTAGGGGGCTTTCAAGGCTGCAGTCCATAGCCAGCTGGTGGATTTTATGGCTGCTCAGTCTATAATTCGAAGAACTCATATTGATGACCTCCAATTGACAGTTGATACTGCCTTGCTCCAGAAAAATGCCACTTTAAGGGGAAATGAGTCAGTGGGAGGGCAGCTTGAAAAAGAAAACAGGAGTTTAGAGAGTTTTTTTCTTTTAGAAGAAATTAACAGCTCCCGGACATTTCAGAAATGAGTCTACAAAGAGAGCCACATGGTAGGAAAATTGCTGGCCTGGTCAAACAGGAAGTATTGCTAATTACTGAAGTGCTAGAACCTAGCACAAGAGCCCTGGTGAATGAGAAGGAAGAGATTGCCCTAATTTTGCTGCAGCAATATGAGCAGTTATATGTGACTAAATAAATGGCAAGAGGCAATTCAACAATATTTTGAAGACATCAATCTCCCACATCTATCGAATATCCAGGCAGAGGAGATTCAAGCTGACATTTCAGCAGCAGATATTCTGCTAGCCCTTACCACAATGTCGGGAGGGAAAGCGTGCGGTAACGATGGGCTGCCAACTGAGTTGTACATGGACTTTGCCAAGGAATTAACACCTTTTTTGGCTGAGCTTTTTAATAATGTGAAAGCGGGTGGTCCGGTTCCTACAGCTTTCAGAGAATCCATTATTGTTAGTTTTGTAAAAAAGGGGAAACATCCCATAGGGTATACAGTCAAAATATTGAGTAAAAAATATAGAATTGCATTAATATCGAGTTAAAATTATAGAATGGACTAAATATCGAATGGACAGAATATAGACAACAAAAATATCGAATTTGAGGTAAGTAAGTTAATATCGATTTACATAAATATAGAAAGTCAAAATATAGAGGTATATAATATAGATGTTAAATATATAGATTTTTTAATAATATCGAATAAAAAAAATATTCTAGTATATGTGTGAAAAGTGTATATTTATTTCATAATTTATTTTAAGTAATGAATTTTATGGTATTTAATTTTTGCGTAATTTAATTCTGTAGCGGGTTGTGGGTTTATAGGGGAATAGGGTGGGAAGTAATTTAATTATAATTGGTAATTAATTTTTATTAATTGATTAATTGATAATTATGTTAATTTTATTAATTGTTTTTCTGTAGCGGGTTGTGGGTTTATAGGGGAATAGGGTAGGAAGTAATTTAATTTTAATTGATTAAATGTTTTAATTTATTTATTGGTATTTATCTTGAATTAATTGTTAATTCATTTTTGATTGGTAACTATTTACATTATAATTGGTAATTAATTTTGATTAATTGATAATTATGTTAATTTTATTAATTTATTTACTGTAGCGGGTTGTGGGTTTAGAGGGGAATAGGGTGGGAAGTAATTTATTTGTAATTAATTAAATGTTTGTATTTATATATTGGTATTTATTTTTAATTAATTGTTAATTATTTTTTAATTCCTAAATAATTAATTGTAATTAATTTGTATTAATAGGTAATGATTTCTAATAAATATTTTTTATTTGTATTTTTAATTGATTAATTATTATATTATATTAAATTGGTAATAATTTTTTTATATTTTGTCATTGGTATTAATATAGATTTTTTTTAATTATTATATGAAGTATTTACTTTCCCTACTGTTGCACTCAGTGGAGTGGGAATAGTAATTTTTACCCCTACGGTATCGAACGTTTTCCCTACTGTTGCACTCTCTGGAGTGGGAATAGTAATTTTTACCCCTACTCTATCCAACGCTTTCCTTACTGTTGCACCCTCTGTAGTGGGAATAGTAATTTTTACCCCAACGCTATCCAACGCTTTCTCTACTGTTGCACTCTCTGGAGTGGGAATAGTAATTTTTACTCCTACGCTATCCAACGCTTTCCCTACTGTTGCACTCACTGGAGTGGGAATATTAATTTTTACCCTCCCGCTATCCAACGCTTTCCCTACTGTTGCACTCTCTGGAGTGGGAATAGTAATTTTTACCCCTACGCTATCCAACGCTTTCCCTACTGTTGCACTTTCTGGAGTGGGAATAGTAATTTTTACCCCTACGCTATCCAATGCTTTCCCTACTGTTGCACTCACTGGAATGGTTATAGTAATTTTTACCCTTCCGCTATCCAACGCTTTCCCTACTGATGCACTCACTGGAGTGGGAATTGTAATTTTTACCCCTCCCTGCTATCCTACGCTTTCCCTACTGTTGCACTCTTTGGAGTGGGAATAGTAATTTTTACCCATACGCTATCCAACATTTTCCCTACTGATGCACTCAATGGAGTGGGAATAGTTTTTTTTACCCTCCCGCTATCCAACACTTTCCCTACTGTTGCACTCTCTGAAGTGGGAATAGTAATTTTTACCCCCCGCTATCCAACGCTTTCCCTACTGTTGCAGTCTTTGGAGTGGGAATAGTAAGTTTTACCCCTCCGCTATCCAACGTTTTCCCTACTGTTGCACTCACTGGAGTGGGAATAGTAATTTTTACTCCTACGCTATCCAGCGCTTTCCCTACTGTTGCACTCTCTGGAGTGGGAGTAGTAATTTTTACCCTCACGCTATTCAACACTTTCCCTACTGTTGCACTCTCTGGAGTGGGAATAGTACTTTTTACCCCCCGCTATCCAATGCTTTCCCTACTGTTGCAGTCTTTGGAGTGGGAATAGTAATTTTTACCCCTCGCTATCCAACGCTTTCCCTACTGTTGCACTCTGCGGAGTGGGAATAGTCATTTTTACCCCTACGCTATCCAACGCTTTCCCTACTATTGCACTCACTGGAGTGGGAATAGTAATTTTTACCCTCTCGCTATCCAACAAATTCTCTACTTTTTTTACATTACATTTATTACTTTTATATTTTAAGATTTTTTACATTATTTTAAGTATGTTTTATTTAAATGTTTTTAATATTTAATTAATTTTATATTATTTTTAATATATTTTTAAAATTCTATATTTTAGTTAACTATATTTTTAACAATCTATATTTTGAATTTGATATTTTAGTACTTACCTGTTTGTAGATAGAGATTCTATATTTTGTCCTTCGATATTTTGAGTCGATATTTTGGGCATTCTATTTCATGTCCCTCGATAATAAGTCACTGAACCAAAGAAATAGCTGTGGATCAGTCTTTGGTGATTGGTTTTTAGGCAGTACATTCCTCGAAAGGGGACATTATGGAATTAAGATGTATATGCTGAGAGTAGTACTGGATATGTCTAAAATGTCAGAGTCTACACTGGTAGGTGATTACAATATTGCCCCCCCCCACCTCCCTGGTTGTCCGACCACTTTCAGAGTTACAGAGAAAATTGTGTGGGGGCTTGGTATAGGACTTTTTAATAAAGGTCACCATTTATATGTAGATAAAGTTTATACTGGTGTGCCATTGTACAGGGAATTCTTCAAAGTGTACACTGTTGCTTGTGGCACAATCCATTCTAATGGTAAAGGTTTCCCAAAAGAGCTGATATGTTTAAAACTTGTGATGGGACAGTGCAGTGCCTTGAATAGTGATGAGCTTCTAGCTCTGACATATTCTGACAGTAGAAATGTCTATATGGTGACTACCATCAATGATTAAAGTATTTCACCTGTGACTGGAGTCATGTTGCTGAGGTGCACAAACCTGTGAGCATTTTAGACTACAATAAGTACATGGGTGGTGTAGATCGAGTAGATCAGAGGTTGGAGCCTTACACTGCTGTTCGTAAGGTGTACGTTTGGTATAAGAAGTTGGCTATCCATTCATTCCATTTAGCAAGCTATAATGCCTTTGTTGTATTTAAGGATTGCTCTCCAGAGTCAAAGATGACATTTGTTGAGTTTCCGTAGTCTCTGATAGCCAGCATTGTTTCAGTGGAACAGGCAGGAGTTGCAAAAGAAGCAGTGGTGTTTCACCAGGAGTACTTATAAGAGCGATTTGTACTTCTCTCAAGTGTTAAGGAAGTCAACGATATAGTAACCTGCATAAGGTGATCCAGCAGTCTCACCGAAGTAAGGTGGGCTCGAAGTATAGGCGACAAACACCAGCTTGCAGGAGGCTTTGCCAGGTCGGTGCTCGTCCCTATTAAGGTCAGAGCCGGTGTTTGTCATCTATACTTCCAGCCTACCTTATTTCGGTGAGACTGCTGGATCACCTTATGCTGTTTGCTATACCGTTGGCTTCCTTAACACTTGAGAGAAGTACACAAAGCTGTTATAAGAACTCCTGGTGAAACAGATGTTGCCATTCTGCTTGAAGTTTTAGCTACCACGGACACTCTAATGAAAATATTGCCTAGACGTGCCCTTACTTGTTTGATTGCCCTGAAGAAATCCATCTGTCTGGACGAAGCGCGTTGGACGTTCTTTTCAATCACAAATGATTTTTAACACAATTTGAATAAAAGAAGATACTTGAAGAAAAAATGCTATGGACACGGACCTGATAATTTGTTATGTGTCTGTTTTCTGATGTGTTTAGTGGTTCACCTTTGCGACTGTTTTGAAATTGTTAAAATCCTTTATTGGATTGCACCGTGGCAGTGGGTGTTTTAACAGTGTGCAGACACATTTGGTGGGTGATTTCCACTACATGTATATTATTTAGGGATCGTGGGTCAGGTGCTGGTCTATTGCAGGGTCCAGTGTCAACATCTGTTTCACATTAAATGACATGTTGTGATAAGTAAAGTCAAAGGAATACCTGTGTGTTGTTATGATTGGTGAGAGGGACAGTGCAGTCTTCAGGAATAAAAATTATTTTTACACTTCCATTGGATACTGAACATAAATGTTGTACATTACGCCACTGTTAATAGTATAATTATATATGTAGTTCAATAACCATGACTAGTAACATATGGAAACATCACCAGCACAATACAAAGCAGACACTAAAATCCTCCTGCAAACCACATAATTATTTATAGCAAAATGAAGGAGCTGTATCGGACATATTCCTGCACAAGACACACAAACTTCTAAATGAACTATCATTATTTACATGATTAGCTCACCACTGATACATCATTTTCAAAATTCTGAAAACAAATAATTAAAATTTTTCAAATACACAACCAGCTTGTGTGAAAAAGTAGAGTAATATTCTACATTTATGAAAGGATCTTTGTTAAATTGCTTATTATTTTGAATTCGGTTCCTGCTGATGTTCCTTTATCTTGGGCACTTCAGTTTAGATATCCCTCAACTTTGCCAAAATTGCCCTGTGATTGCCACTAATAATTAATAACAAATACAATGTATCAGTACTCTTGACAATATCATGAGTCTCTTCCATTTCCATAAACATCCCTATTGCGTTCCTTGATTTGATTACTCCCTTCAACCACAACCCCTCCACAGAAAAACCCTATTAATTTACATGTTTGCATCATTCTTCCTGTCTGCCGATAGTCCTTCCACAGTTCAGGAGATGGGCAATGGCATCTGATTTTGACTTATGTAGGTGATCTGTGTTTCATGAATCCACAAAATGACAGCAGATAATATAATTTCATGGAACTGCTGCTTCTGCAGTCTCATAAACTAATTTCATGTCATCTCTTTCCAGTGCAAACCTAAAGAAGGCATGCCAATCAGGCAGATTATTGCATAGTGCACCAGTTCCTCCAACTGTTGGAAATCTGGACATGTTCACATCTCTAGTCGTTTTGCTTCAAAAAGACATGCATTTATTATTGAGAGAGTGTCTGTGTGTGTGCGTGTGTGTTTTTGTAGCATCATGTTTTAGAAGCCTGAAGCTTTAAGTATGTCATGATGCACCTCTTCTGCCACAGCAAAGGTATTACAGTTGAGTTGTGATCAGCAGCAGCCGGCGCAGGTAAGCGTGTTAGGGCGAGGCAGGTGGGGCAGGAGGGGGCAAAGTCATCAGACGATGTAATAGGGAAAATTAAATAAATAAATAAACACATCCTATTCCATCGTCTGTCGACTCCCACCCCATCCGGCCCCACCCCACTGAGTTTGCCTGCACCAGCAGCTGTTGGTTGTGATGTCATAATACCTGCTGCAATAGCCAAGATGAAAGACGAGTCAAGGAGCAAAATTATAGCTGCAGTTTAAACAATGAAAACAAAAAATGTGTTTTTATTTTGCATTTTTAATAAAATGGACAGAGATCAACAAACAAGGGATATTTGGAGCAGTATTTTTTTTTCATATTATGTGGCATTGCAGGAAATACAGAATCACTTAATGTTTCTGCACATTCTGAGCTGCAGCATGTTTAATCTGACTACTTATATTGCACTATTTCTAATATATTTTTGCTGATTCTACTTTTATTCTTCAGGTCTGCAAACATACTATATTTTTCATATGAAAGAGTAAGACACCGAGGTGTTAAGTGGTTTGTTAGAAGGGTAATGGTATGATCATACATTATAAGGAAAAACTACTTCTTATCCTATGTAATAAGGATATTGCAAGTGACCACAGAGTTCCATGACCTTATAAAGGAACTCAGCCTTCAAACTCGTTCCTCTATGTGGTCATACAATGCCTTGTGACTTCAATATCCTTATATACATAGAGTTCCGCAAACCCTGTATAAAAACCTGTCTCTAATTTCTTTGTAAAAGGTTAATTATGATGCACCCAGTTGCCTACTATCGACAATTGACACAGGGCCTGAGTTAGAGTTTGGCATATGAGTAACTCCATAACAAATGTGGTAGATATCCTGCCCATCATCTGACAATTGCACTATATCCTATGACCTTTGTAGTATGGCATAAGGAGTATCTCTCATGTTTGTGACGGTGTATACCATCAGCCAAAATATAAATCAGGCCCATAGTCACTCCACTATCACTAAATATAATAACTTATTAAGTTAGAGATCTGATGTCACAATACCTGCTGCCATGGCCAGCTGCCGAGGGTAAAGGTAGGTCATGTAATGGACCATAAACATGAACTTTCTTTCTTCTGCTATGTTTGTCTAGCTGCTCAGTTATTAACAGAAATGATATATTTATGGTGACATTTTTAGGTCTCGCTGGCGTTGCAGCGCGAAGCGCTGCCGCCAACGAGACTTATAGCCGCCTTCATCCCTGTCAAGGGAGTAACAGCTGTGAACGAGCCCGATACAGACCTGGGCACGAGCCGACCCAGGTCTGTGAACGCGCTTCAAGGTTGAGCAGCTTGTGCACGTTTGTTGGACGTCAGGCACCGCAAGCGCTGCCAGACCAATTATCCCAGCATGAAACTCTACTTCCTGAGGACAAGACCAATTATCCCAGCAGGAGTCTCCACTTCCTCAGGCGCCGCAACAATTATCACAGCATGAGACCCCACTTATCACAGCATGTCAACAGGCGCCCCAGGCTGCTGGAGCACTCAAGTATAATTAATGTGCAGTTGAGTGCTCCAGCAGCATAGGGGCCTCTCTGCATGCTGTGATTATTATCACTTTGGGGCCTCATGCTGTGATAATTAGGGCGGCATGCTCTATTTGCAGCACTGAACATTTTCAAAGAAGGCGAAGCAGCGACATTCATTGGAGACACTCACCCTCATGCCCTCACCCCCTCACTCGCCCTCACCCCCTCAAACCCCCTGACCCCTCACACACCTCCTCACCCTCACACCCCCTCACTCACACACCCTCACCCTCACACACCCTCACCCTCACTCACCCTCACACCCTCACACACCCTCTCACCCTCACACCCCCTCACACCCTCACACCCCTCACCTTCACACCCCCTCACCTTCACACCCCCTCACCTTCACACCCCCTCACCCTCACTCACCCCCTCACCCTCACACTGCCTCACTCTCACACCCCCTCACACCCCTCACCCTCACACCCCTCACCCTCACACCCCTCACACTCACACCCCTCACACCCCCTCACCCTCACACACTCTCACCCTGACACACTCTCACCCTCACACACTCTCACCCTCACACACTCACCCTCACACACTCTCACCCTCACACCCCTCACATACCCTCACCCACCCTCACTCACCCTCACCCACCCTCACTCACCCTCACACACCCTCACACACCCTCACACACCCTCACACACCCTCACACTCCCTCACACACCCTCACTCACCCTCACACCCTCACTCACCCTCACACCCTCACACCCTCACCCTCACACTCCCTCACCCTCACACCCCCTCACCCTCACACCCCCTCACCCTCACACCCCCTCACCCTCACACCCCCTCACCCTCACACACCCTCACCCTCACACACCCTCACCCCCTCACTCACCCTCACACACCCTCACACACACTCACACACACACCCTTACCTCCATAGCATAACAAAACATAGCATAGCATCGCGAAACACAGCATAGCATAGCATAACAAACAAAAGCATAGGATAGCAAAAGCACAGCATAACAAAACAAAGCATAGGATAGCAAAACAACAAAACATAGCATAGCAAAACACAACAAAGCATAGCATAACAAAACACAACAAAACACCATAACATAACAAAACAAAGCATAGCAAAACAAAGCATATCATAGTAAAACAACAAAACATAACACAACAAAACATAGCATAACATAGCATAACATAACAAAGAATAGCAAAACAAAACATAGCATAGTAAAACAAAACATAGCATAACACAGCAAAACATAGAATAGCATAACAAAACAAACCATAGCATAACATAACAAAGAATAGCAAAACATAGCATAGTAAAACAAAACAAACCATAGCATAACATAACAAAGAATAGCAAAACAAAGCATAGCATAGTAAAACAAAACAAAACATAGCATAGCATAACAAAACAGCAGAACAAAACAGCAGAACATAACAAAACATAGCAAAACAAAGCATAGGATAGCAAAACAAAACATAGCATAGCAAAACATAGCATATCATAGTAAAACAACAAAACATAGCATAACATACCACAACAAACCATAGCAGAACAAAACATAGCATAACAAAACATAGCATACAAAACATAGCATAACAAAACATAGCATAACAAAACAGCAGAACATAACAAAACATAGCATAACACAGCAAAACATAGAATAGCATAACAAAACAAACCATAGCATAACATAGAATAGCATAACAAAACAAAACATAGCATAACATAGAATAGCATAACAAAACAAAACATAGCATAACAAAGAATAGCAAAACAAAACATAGCATAGTAAAACAAACCATAGCATAGCAAAACATAGAATAGTATAGCATAGCAAAACATAGAATAGCATAACAAAACAAAACATAGCATAGCCTAACATAACAACAACACAGCAGAACAAAACAGCAGAACATAACAAAACATAGCATAGCGCATAACATAGCGCATAGCGCATAACATAGCGCATAACATAGCGCATAACATAGCGCATAGCATAGCGCATAACATGGCGCATAACATGGCGCATAACATAGCGCATAACATAGCGCATAGCGCATAACATAGCGCATAACATAGCGCATAGCATAGCGCATAACATAGCGCCTAACATAGCGCATAGCGCATAACATAGCGCATAGCGCATAACATAGCGCATAACATAGCGCATAGCATAGCGCATAGCATAGCGCATAGCATAGCGCATAACATAGCGCATAGCATAGCGCATAGCGCATAACATAGCGCATAACATAGCGCATAACATAGCGCATAGCGCATAACATAGCGCATAGCATAGCGCATAACATAGCGCATAACATAGCGCAGCGCATAGTGCATAACATAGGGCAGCGCATAATAGCGCATAACATAGCGCATAACAGCGCATAACATAGCGCATAACAGCGCATAACATAGCGCATAACATAGCCCATAACAGCGCACAACATAGCGCATAACAGCGCATAACATAGCGCACAACATAGCGCATAACAGCGCATAACATAGCGCATAACATAGCGCATAACATAGCGCATAGCGCATAACATAGCGCATAGCGCATAACATAGCGCATAACATAGCGCATAGCATAGCGCATAGCATAGCGCATAACATAGCGCATAACATAGCGCATAACATAGCTCATAGCATAGCAAAACACAGCAAAGCATAGGATAGCAAAACACAGCATAACATAGCGCAACATAGCGCATAACATAGCGCATAACATAGCGCATAGCGCATAACATAGCGCATAGCGCATAACATAGCGCATAACATAGCGCATAGCGCATAACATAGCGCATAGCGCATAACATAGCGCATAGCATAGCGCATAGCATAGGGCATAGCGCATTAGCGCATAACATAGCGCATAGCGCATTAGCGCATAACATAGCGCATTAGCGCATAACAGCGCATAGCGCATAACATAGCGCATAGCATAGCGCATAACATAGCGCATAGCGCATAACATAGCGCATAGCATAGCGCATAACATAGCGCATAGCATAGCGCATAACATAGCGCATAACATAGCGCATAGCATAGCGCATAGCGCAGAGCATAACATAGCGCATAGCGCATAACATAGCGCATAACGTAGCGCATAACATAGCGCATAACATAGCGCATAGCATAGCGCATAACATAGCGCATAACATAGCGCATAGCATAGCGCATAGCGCATAACATAGCGCATAGCATAGCAAAACACAGCAAAGCATAGGATAGCAAAACACAGCATAACATAGCGCACCATAGCGCATAACATAGCGCATAACATAGCGTATAGCGCATAACATAGCGCATAACATAGCGCAGAACATAGCGCATAACATAGCGCATTAGCGCATAACATAGCGAATTAGCGCATAACATAGCGCATTAGCGCATAACAGCGCATAGCGCATAACATAGCGCATAACATAGCGCATAGCATAGCGCATAACATAGCGCATAGCATAGCGCATAACATAGCGCATAACATAGTGCATAACATAGCGCATAGCATAGCGCATAACATAGCGCATAACATAGCGCATAGCATAGCGCATAGCATAGCGCATAGCGCATAACATAGCGCATAGAGCATAACATAGCGCATAACATAGCACAGCGCATAGCGCAGCGCATAGCGCATAACATAGCGCAGCGCATAGCGCATAGCATAGCGCATAACATAGCGCATAACAGCGCATAACAGCGCATAACATAGCGCATAACATCGCATAACATAGCCCATAACAGCGCATAACAGCGCATAACATAGCGCATAACAGCGCACAACATAGCGCATCATAGCGCACAACATAGCGCATAACATACCGCATAACATAGCGCATAGCGCATAACAGCGCATAACATAGCGCATAACATAGCGCATAGCATAGCGCATAGTGCATAACATAGCGCATAACATAGCGCATAACATAGCGCATAACATAGCGCATAACATAGCGCATAACATAGCGCATAGCATAGCGCATAGTGCATAACATAGCGCATAACATAGCGCATAGCGCATAGCATAGCGCATAACATAGCGCATAGCGCATAACATAGCGCATAACATAGCGCATAGCATAGCGCATAGCATAGCGCATAACATAGCGCATAGCGCATAACATAGCGCATAACATAGCGCAGCGCATAGCGCATAACATAGCGCATAGCGCATAGCATAGCGCATAGCGCATAACATAGCGCATAGCGCATAACATAGCGCATACCATAGCGCATAGCGCATAACATAGCGCATACCATAGCGCATACCATAGCGCATAGCGCATAACATAGCGCATACCATAGCGCATAGCGCATACCATAGCGCACAGCGCATACCATAGCGCATAACCTAACCTAACCAAGCATGGAGCATAACCTAACCAAGCATGGAGCATAACCTAATCAAGCATGGAGCATAGCCTAACCAAGCATGGAGCATAGCCTAACCAAGCATAGTGCATAGCCTAACCAAGCATAGAGCATAGCCTAACCAAGCATAGAGCATAGCCTAACCAAGCATAGCATAGCATAGCCTAACCAAGCATAGCCTAGCCTAACCAAGCATAGCCTAGCCTAACCTAACCAAGCATAGCCTAGCTTAACAAAACACAACAAAACATAGCATAACATAACAAAACATAGCATAGCTTAACAAAACATAGCATAGCTTAACAAAACATAGCATAGCTTAACAAAACATAGCATAGCTTAACAAAACACAGCATAACAAAACAAAACAAAACATAGCAAAACAAAACATATCATAGCCTAGCAAAACATAGCATAGCATACCAAACACAACAAAACATAGCATAGCATAACAAAACATAGCAAAACAAAGCATAACACACACCACACACACACAACCACAACCACACACAACCACACACAACTATCTATCTGTCGCCCTCACTCTATCTGTCTATCTATCGCCCTCACTCTATCTATCTAATCGCCTTCACTCTATCTATCGCCCTCACTCTATCTATCGCCCTCACTCTATCTATCGCCCTCACTCTATCTATCCCACTCACTCTATCTATCTATCCCACTCACTCTATCTATCGCATCACCACAGCATCACTCAGCACCACCACAGCATCACTAAGGGGCACAACAACATCACTATGCGCTACCACAGGATCATTGAATGCCACAGCATCACTAGTCGCCACCACAACATCACTCAGCGCCACCACAGCATCAATCTGTGCAACCATTCAACAACAACTGGGTCAAATATGATCTCTCAATGTTTCAAGCTTTATTACAAATGTCACAAAAAGAGGTTAGCATTTCACTTCTGTTCTTGGATTTGCGTCACAATAAAATACACTGAACATATTCTTCACAAAAGTTATTTACAAAAGTTTAAGCTATTGCTATTATAAATTACAATAACTTTTATTTAAGTTTCAATTATTAAAAAAATTCAAAGCCATTGTTATTTGTAATATCAATACATCTAAGTCACGTGAATACAACACATACTGCTTTACAAATGCTATAGGTGTCACAAGTTATAACTATTGGCATTGTTAATGACAAAGCTATTATTTTTGCTATTTTCAAAACCAACACATATATAAAAAATGTGTCATTTACAATACCAATAGCTCAAACTTTCCTAATGCGAGACCTTATGCATTGCAAATGCTTGTTATTTGTTGGCACTCCTTGGGTATTTATAGAAAAGTAAGAATATTTCTGCATGTTTCTTCACATTCTGAGCCATTGCGTCTTTTTTTTTTTAACTGACGTGTATTAAACAGATTCTAAAACAAATATCTAACAGCTTTTTTAATCAGTTTAATTTTACACTAGTGATTCTATTTGTAATATTCATGCTTACAAGCATGCTGTCTCTTTCATATGAAAGAGTCACGCCCCAAGGATTTACGCAGTTTGTGGGAAAAGTTATGGTGGGACCATGTATTATAAGGAATAATGTACCTGCTGCTATACATGATAAGAATATTACAAGTCACTTTGGAATCCCATAAACTTATAAAGAAACTCTGCCTTTAGTCTTGTTCCTCTATATAGTTATTGAATTCCTCTGTGACTTGCAATATCCTTATAATATCCCCTATATAATGTACAGCATGTTCAGCAAGTCCTTACATTTTCTGTTATATAATGTATAGCATGTACAGCAAATATTACATTTGTTGAAAGTGACAAGTTGCCATGATTCAGAAGGAGGTGAAGCCTTGATTGATTCATGGTGTCCCTTCACTCCCACAACAATGGTAATAAATGACATATTACGTCAGCGGACACACCTGTGTGGATTATGTCACGATGCTTTCCAATTTTTCACTTTTTACAAACAAATATAAGTAATAATAACCAGGGCAGAAGAGGTTTAGTCTACACACTGAGATGATATTCCACTAAATAGAAGTAGGCCCTGTGAGGATAGCCACAATTGTTTTCTTCTGTGAATTATTATTAGAAATAATATGTCAGGCATTAATATTGTTTTGCTCGATTTCTATTTTATTCAAACACAGTAGTTCTTAACCTTTTGTCTTCTGTGGACTTACACTTATTACTCACAACTAAAACCCCAGGACTCCCAATGAATCATATTGAATTCCGGGGACCCCCACTGAGTCATTACTGGAAGCCGGGTATCACGCCCTAAGTATTTTTGATTATTTGAACTGCAAACGAATACACAAAAAATACAGAAATAAGCATTTATCAAAATAAAAATACACACATACTGAAACATTTTAATTAATTCAAAGACAAATATAAAAGAAATCAAAAATGTAATTTTATTGGTAGAATTGGAAATTTTCTAAATTAAATTGAGGCCACTCATCAGCCTTACTAGATTCTGTTTGATGCACTTGCTATGCTCCCACTAATCAACCTGAAGATACTTTTTCTATTTTACATTTTGCATCTTCATTTATATACACTTTACTAATCTGTTAATATAATTTAATTTGCTAGGCTTACGGGACCGCCGGGGGTCCCTGAACAACAGGTTAAGAACCAACTCTAGTGTGATGACAGGATGGAAATTGACTGGGGCACTGTGCACACGAATGTGCGAGTTTGTGTTTGTCAGTATGTGTTATTGAACCTCGTTTACTTTTATTGGCACTGCATAAATAAATTCATGCTGTGTCACCGAAAAAATAAATGTATGCGAAGCCAGTGAAAATAAACATCAGCAACAAGTTATTTGAAGCAAGTTTACGTATAAACACGGATTCACATTTGTATTGCTTCCATGCAACTGTCACATTTCATGTTATTGTAAGAATAGAGCTTAACACACTTGACAAAATAATACACATTCCCTCACAGAGTATACGCTTAAGGTGGCTTTACGGAACAAAACAAGTGCGCCCATTCTCCCAAGGCCTTGTTTTGGGGGTTTCACCTCACTTCAAAAAAGAATCACCTGCCAGTGCTCTGGTTATGATTAAATGCATTTGATTATAATTACACAAAAAACTGAAAAAAATGACCTAAATACCGACGCACATCCACTGAGTGTGATGGACTATTTCTCACCACTGCTAAGACAGTGGAATGGAATGATGCTCAACTCAGGCTTTCCACTCCGGGGTCATGGCCACGCCCTACCCTCAGCATTAATTTGGCAATTAATAACACAGCACGCGCATTTGAAGATAAGTTCAACACTATGAGGCACTGAGCACCTTCAACACATGCAGCCGTCCCAATGTAAGGTGTTTCTTAGTGACAGTGACACGCTCTGTCTCTGAGCCTATAGGTCCGCTCCGTTAGGATTTACTGCGTTGTCACTCAGGACCACCGCACTCCACAGAGTCTCTTATTTTCAATTCAATTACCTAACGCAGAGGGGATATTTAGCTGAAATCCGTGTTGGGGGGAGTGTGAAAAATGTAAGCGGTCTCCTATTGTTCGGCAGGCGGGCAGCCACTGCCCTTATCGCGGCGCTGCAGCGCGACAATCCATTGCTATGATAAAGTGGCGGAGCTGGGAACAGTGCAGGACAGGCGCGGTCCGGAGACAGATTACAATTTGACGTGAGCATCCCGAGGGCTAATCAATCAACTCCGGCTTCGGAGCTAGCATCCGTCTAACCATAGCACGGGGGGAGAGAGAGGGACCCTCTGGGGCTCCTGCACATCGGAGTCGGAGGGTGCAACGTGAACTCGCGAGACCGCGAACGTAGCGAGGAAAATAACGTTGACAGCACGAGCCAGGACCGCAGATTCCCATTCATTCAATTGAGACGAAGCAAAATCATGGGGCTGACCAGTTTGGGAACATAAATCAGATATGCGCTAGTGTCTTTTTGTTAGTGTGCGCTAAATGCGCCGAACAGGCCATTTTGTGATAAGGTAGCGCCACAAAAACACAGCCATTAAAACATACATAATTAAGTTTCAGTCAGTTCTCCCCCTTTAACATTGTGCTGGGAAATCATTCTGTGGAAATGATCAATATTAGTTTTTTTTTAAATGATGATTTGGCGGTCGTCAGATGCCCTGTTTTCTGTTCTCAAAATAAGTGATGCTGCAAACTTTCTACTAACTCCGAATAACTCTTTTTTTTTCAATTATCTCTTCTCTTAGGTGTTATGTAGAGCGCCAAGATGTTGCTTTTCTGCCTGTTAGCCGTACAGGCAATCTCTACTGTCCCGTGCCAGCGATAGCTCAAGAAATTATGTAGAATATAAATTAAAAGTAGCAATGTAGGTGAGAATGAGCATTTTACAGAAGCAGCAAGTTAGTGGCGTAGTTCACAGGGTGTATATTTTCGTAAAAAGTGGGGGTGTCTGCTTCACCACAACGCCCTTAACTCCTCCGCCCTGAATGAACAGTAGCTGCGTGGGTCAGGGCAGTGAACATTTTCTGATACACTCAAAAAATGACGACAAATGGCGTTTGTTTTCTTTTAATACCACAGTGCAAAGGTTGCAAATGCTTTACCGTGGCAGAGGATGCATTCAGCGACATTTCTCCCAAAATGCACTCTGTAACCAAAAGTTCACTCAGAATTATGAAAGCGACGCCTTTAAACACCTGTTCATTGACATTTTTAAAGATATAAACTGCACAGAGCAAAAACACAGCCTTTTAGTGACATTTTGAAACACGTGCCTATGTTAAAACCAACTGGTGCTTACTAAGAGGGCGTGGTTGGGCGACCTGAATGGCACACATGTTTTTGCTGGAATATGTACGAATCCTTAGAGATAAACCATGAATACTCTCGCTACTTGAATACACTGAATGCAGTTCATAGTATATTTGTATCCATTAATTTACACTAACGCTGCATATTAGTCATGAGAACTGTATAATATTTGACAAAGATAGTTCAACATATCCAGGGAGTCAGGGGTCACTTGAACTGTGAGGGGGCACAGGAGCTTTTAGTGGACCTGGTCCGGGTGCATAAAACATAAATAACATTCATATCCAGGCGCCAGGCTGGCGGTACTGCGATCATACGTGTGAAGAACATGTAGGTTTCGAAGATGTTAACCGCGCTGAACACACTTAGATGCACAGGGGTGCAGCTGCACACTGTGAATGTACGGTCAACACGCGCCCCACTCACGCACGAGCCACAAGTCAAACACAGTACGCGCGAAGATAGATCGCACAGTGCTACGAAGCGGTTTAGCCATTACTGAGCGCTGTAAAACTTTCCTCACTCACAAAGTGGCGTAACTTCTATCTACTGTGGTGTCAGTGTTAAGCTTCACAAGAAACCCTGCCTCCTACAAAGAGAAGCCAGCGCGCAACGTGCCCCATTCAGAAATTGCAATCTCAGTTGCCCTGTGCTGCAAATCCCTCTAGTGACGTTTCCAAACATTTAAAACATGTTTAATAGCGTCGAAGGGCTGCCAGGGCGTCTGCCACTAATAATAATTTGTAAAAAAGCAAGACTCACGAGCTGGAGGAGGCACTGCACCACGACGAGTGACGCGGGGTGAGGGCACCTCATTCTGGCGGGAGTCTAGGAGAAGCGTCCCCTTTCCTGCGTCTTGCACATATCCACTTTGGATGGGAGGACCGAGCGCGGGGACATGCCACTGCGGTTACCTTCAGGAAAAAACACAAGCAGTGAGCAGCAGCTGCACCAGAGTCCCGAGCGCCGCACAGTAAATTAGCACACAGTCGGCGCAGGCTCTATTAGGCGTGACAAGGAGCGCTGCGCACAGAAGGCGCTGTGATGAATTACCTCTCGAAGCGCTGTCTGAGCGAGGGAGTGGATTCTGTCTGTGCATCAACACTGTAGGGGATCGTAGAAGTTAGTGGCAACAACGGGATCCTGGCTTCAGACACCGAAATGAGTTTCTTAAACGAGAATTGTATTTCCTTCTTGGGGGGGAAGGTTGGCGCTTGGCAGGTGCCTTCCTTGTATGCAAATGTCCCAGGCTGGCAGCAGAAAACGCTCCTGTTTCCGTAGTGTCACAGAGTTTGGGCTGCAATGCACACACAGGATGGTGACTGCTGAGCGCCTGTGTCATCTGAATGAGGTATTCTAGCGCCGCGTCCTATAGAGATGCATAGACCGGCTGTGAGGAGGGGGAGGGTTGGGCTCGAACCACATTAAACACATGCCTGAGAAACACACAACATACCACACGAAAGAGTGACTGGGCCGAAAAATACAACACCCCACCATTCTACCGTATTACCAACTAATACATATTTGATTTTCAACAATGACAGTAAAAACCCACTAGGTTCCATTTCAGGGATACAAACCCAGTTTACATTTCACGTCTCGTGCACACCCGGCGAGTATTTGTGTTTTTTCAAGATGCTCTATTTCTGTAGATTATTTCATGCAACGTATGGCTCTGTTGTAGTGTTTACTATGAATAGGTATGAGCGATTTCAGGTCGTGGGTGTGTGTTTATGATGTCTCACGCTGTAGAATGGTGAAGTTATAGAGGATGTCAGTGCGAGTTTCTCACAGTGCCTGTCAGTGCACCATCAATGTGTGCAGGATACATGCACATCCAAACCCAGGCCTTCCGGGAGAGGGCTCAGAGTGATACTTGTATATGCATTGCCAGTAATAGTGGGAACATGTGAGATATGCAAATGAAACATTTCAGAAAGATGTGGAGAGAAAAAAGGGCATGGAATCTTTAACAGAGTGTGAAACTTCAGAATAAAGTGGTTTGAAGGGATGGAAGTGTCAGAGACTCTCCGAAGATCCCTAGCCGTTCTAGAGACCTCTAATTATTCACAACAAAATCACTTTTCTTCATACCTCTGATACAGCTAACAATCGTTGAAAAAAAATCAAGGGGTCTGAATTGTTTAAGGTATGTGTTGTTCTTGTGGGACATGTCTTGGTGTAGTAAGAACTTGTCGAGCGGCACCCAAGTCCTGATGAGGTGGCATGAGGTGGCATGTTGTCTGAAGCACAATATTTTATTTTACTTTTCAATCCACACCCTTAATTAAATATGCCACACCTCTTGAAAAGGATTTCTACTTATTCTCCTTTGTCTAGGCCACTGTTAGCGACCCTTCGGTAAAATATAGTACTTGCTGGTTAGAAGAGCTCACATGGAAATGTAGAACAAAAACTAAAACGAGATTGAGTGATTTATATGAAAAATGATTTTTAAAAGACAATTTACATTATCCCCTCATCATACTACTCATCCCAGTCCTAACATATGGCTAAGGGGACTACATGCTTGCCTGTGTCATGCCTCTTAAAGAACCCTTTCAAATATCTTTTGTTATAAAATAAACTTTTAAAGTTTTTATATGGACAAATCCATTAACTCATCCTGATTTTGTTCTTGTGCACGCTCTTGAATGCCTTCCGGTAAAGTGCAAGGGCCTATACCAGAAGCGCAGACTGCCCCCCCCCGCCACCCCACTCTAGCACTTAAAGCTGGAAATGCCACAGGGCCGATGGGCTGGTGAACTGTGTCCCTCTTAAACCTTATTATTTGTTTACTGGCGTCTTCTGTCTGCAGGCCATCCTATCGGTTATCGGGACCGCCCGCCATGAGGGCGTGGGTCCCGTGGGGGGTATTAGGATGCGCCCGCCACTGTGGCGGGCGCATCCTGCATTTTTAGCATTGTGGCGGACTGTGCTCTCAGCACCGTCCGCCACAATGCTAAAAATGTACGTATGCATTTGCATAAACAAAGCGGCAGGCACCGCGCAGTGCCTGCTGCTTTGTTTATGCAAATGCAGGGGGGTACCACAGGTACCCCCGCGTGCACCCCCCACCTCTCCTTCACTCTGGGGGGCCTGCAGGGGGCCCCCAAAGTGAAGACCGCATTCCTTGCCGCCACGGAAAGGCTTCTAAGAAAGCCCTTGCTAATGTGGCTGGCGGTGTCTATTAGACACCACCACCATATTAGATCTTTTCCGCCCGGTCGCAAGGCGACCGGGGAGGAAAAGCGGCGGACGGTGTTTCCATCCGCCGCGGTCCCCCCGCCATACTAATATAGCGGGGGTCATTTAGGTTTGGATGGCGGGCGGATTGCCCCCACCAGGACGGCGGTGGCTACCACCAGCCTGGCAGGGGCAATCCACTCGCCATCCTAATGGGCCCCTAGGTAACCCTGTGTGGAGTACAATGAAGGAGGGTTAAGGCATGGGCTGGACTGCACAGTGATAGAGAAAGAGAAAGAAAATACTGATAATAGGGAAATAACACAGCAAGAGGAAGTAGGATAGAAAAAGTGAGGCTGAGAGGGAAAATGAGTAGAAAGAATGGTGAAAGAACAGAAGGAGGAAGTGAGGAGAAAGAAAGGATGCAGTGAAGGGAAAGAAGGAAAATGGGTAAGGCAGGGTGAAACGGTGGCATTTTGAATGGCTAGATGGAAAGGTGGAAGAATTGACAGAGGCAAGAGTGAAAGAATGGATGGAAGAGTCTGAGAAATTGGATTGTTGGTTGAGGGGAGAGTGAGCTGTTTCTAAGTAACAGTCACAATATTTGTCAGTGTGAACCACAAAAGTCACTAAATTAACCTGGGCTTACCCCTTTGGTAGCTTGGAACCAAAAACAGTAAAGCTTCACTGTAAAGTGATTATGCAGCATTTAGATAGTAATAAAGTGAAAACAAAACACAAGAAAAATTCGAAATCAATTTTGAAAAATAGAGTAAAGCATAATACATTATTTGCACCAAAACGACAAAAATTCAATCAGTAGAGCCTGAGTGTGCATCTTGAAGGCTTAATGGTAAGGGTTAGACAACAGTTTCTGGCTGGCTGGGACACAGCCAGGCAGAATCGACTTTTCTAGATAGGATGAGAATGATACACTATGCTCACCCTTGGGCAACTGGGCACAGAGCAGTCATGCTTTTCATCGGGGTCAAAGTGTAAAGTATTGGAACAAACCCCACCCTCGCAAGAAACTGTGTACACTACAAAAGACTCTACTACGCATGTATAAAACACTGATCTTTGTATTACTCACACATTTAAATCAAAACAACATACACATTGGATACATACTTTATTGTTATATTCGATTGTCAAACTCTTCCATTAGCAGCAGAACAGAATGAACATATATTAACTAGTCATAGGTATACACTTGCCATGTTATCCCCTCAGCCTCATAAGCACATTAAACCCATGTGCGTACTTCCATAAGGTGTTCACGATCCAAGCAATCCCTCCCACATTAAAAGCAACAGAAACATAAATGAAGGCTGTTGAAAGTATTCACTGTCCCGCTAACACATTAGCATAAAACGCAACATTCAAAATATCACATACCCCTTACAGTGGTAATGGCCAAAAAATCACAGGTTCTGACTACACCTTGTGACCCAGCCCCTCAGCCACTAAAACTCCACAGCCAACGATGCACCCAATGGCGGCACTTCGATTAGATTGTCGGAACCATCTAAATGTAAATGTAGGTGTACTTATATAGCGCAAACCTGTCACCCAAAGGGCATCCTGGCGCTTGCTTAGGGAACCCGTCCTGGTATTCCCCTGTGAGAAACCCCGGCAGGGTGTCCACAAGGTGAAAGCCAGGCATCCCGCCGCAAGGGGCCGCAGTGGAGATCAAGCAAGCTATTGCCCAGAGTTGCAGAGTGTGACCCCGTGATTCGAGTAGGCACCGGAGCGAGAATTGTCGAGTCCGTGGAATTTTTGAGCCTGAGACCCGCCGAGGCGGGGAATCGAACCCTGGTCCACGGTTGATCTCAGCTTCCGGGTCTGCCGCCTCTAACCACTGAGCCACGCTTCTCCACTCTTCTCTAAAGCGGAAGGAAACAGTTACGTACTCTCATCCATACAGATTAGGTCCTCAGGCACCCAGCAGCACCTTCATGAGTGCGGAATTACTATTCCCTCCCACATGGAAAAAGACTGTGACACCGGAAGCTGGCGCGCTTCCAATTCAGAGAATTGATTCCCCTCCAGTAGAGGTGAGAGCTGCGGTTGCTCCAGACAACCATCCGTGAGTACACACAAGGCACAACAAGACCCCTCTGATCCAATCACGGTATTCTCAACAAGGGCGTACCTTGTGTCGTGGGTCCAGGGAGAGGGATCCAGCAACCTTGGACTAAGGCCACAATGTCAGGCACTGCTGTCCTCCCGATCTGAAGGTTGGAGACAGTCTAGGTTACCAGCTCAGGTCCCAGGGACTCTGCAAAATTTCTCCCAACACCTCTCGGACACATCACACTATGAAGTATGAGATAGCACAGGTATCTGGTTGTAAGCTTGTGTCCCTCAGATTCAGCAAACTTCCCCGCACTCCTTGAACTACTCATGCAACGCATCTCCATTATTGTTATGAGCACACTCTTCGGCACAATGTGATTACTGCACATGCTGTGACAATCCTTGTCCCAACCGATGATCATGTCTACCCCTTACCTCCACACAGTGCCCAGTCCCGACAATCTTCTGGAAATGGGGAGATTCTTTCTGTCCCTGGGATCTTGTGGACAGGAGGTCAGCCAACTGGCCCTTGGAGAGTGCTTAGGGACGCAGGCCATGACAGTTGGCAATTAGCTGCAGGCCAGCAACATCCATTCAAAATCCACTAAGTGATAGTCCCCTTCCTAGAGCATGACAAGCCCTAGGCCACCACAAGTCTCTGGATAATCCAATTGCAGATCCCTCCTGCCCCAAGAGTTTCTCTTGGCGATGTCCCAGCATCAAACCAGCGTAGTATGGTTCCAATTCCCAAAGAGTCTCCGACTCCTGAGGGCAGAGCCCCAGTAGTTATACCCACAAGGGCTTTTGAAGATGAGATCAGGTCAGAAGGCCACCTTTGAAATGCACGGGCCCTCTCTAAATTTTGTTCTGTCTGCCATCCCACTCCAGGAGGCTTTATCAATATCTTTAGTGGGGGCAAGATGCTGTCCCTTAAAAATGAGGTGCCAATTCCACCCCCACTTAACCGTCCCAGAAAGACCCCTCAGAGTCAGAGGTCTACAGTTTCTCTTAAGCCCCTAGTTTATGGCTATCTTATCCAGAATGCAAAGATGTAATTGTCAACCCAGCACCCAGATGCAGATTAGAGACAGGCTGCAGGCACACAGAGCCATGAGCACCGAAATGGCCACTTTACCAAAGTGCTATTTCCACAGTAGTAATGTGGAATCCACTTGCTCCTCTGAAGAGTATTCACCATTACTATCTCATCAGTATCAACTACTATACTGCCACTCTTCTGCATGTTGGAAATGCAGCTCAATAGCCTTTCCACAAATCCCTCATGTCAGTCAAAATGCAAGAAGAAGGCCCTACCATACTGAACACACCATCTGATGCCATTCATTACCAGTGAATGTAGTGCCCACACACACATTCCCTACATCTTTCCTACACCGCACCCTGCCCCCAGGGATTACTCTGATGTAGCGAGAGACATGCAGAACCTTGTCAAGCATCTTTTTAAATGCCAGGTTGAGTAACAGTAATCTGCACACACTGGCCCGCCATGGCAAACCTGTGGCAGATTAGAAGAGCTACTGCTATGGGTGGCACAATCAGTGCTGCAGGCACGCAGAGGAACATTTGAGTTACATACCCTAGGTATATTTCTTACCCCTATACAACAGCTAACCCTAACTAGCCAATTATGTATACACTTATCACCAGCATGTATATGAGAAGCATAGCGCTTTGGCAACGAATAGCAGTGTCAACATGCTCAAAGTCTTATGGCAGCAAAACAAGATCCAAACAGGACGTTTGAAGCCAAAAAGGGCAGGGGAGACCACACCAAAAGATGGCAGGTCTAACAGTAAGTATAGCATTTAAGAGCACAAAGTGCTACTCATGGTTATCTGATTGTGCTAGACTGGGGGAAAGTAACAATTTCAGCACTATCGTAATGGAGCATGGGCAGAATACAGGGACTGGAGTTGTTCCACGAAAAAGTAACCTTCTCAACTTCTGGTACAAATAATCCGGTTTGTGGTACAGGAGGCTGCGAGGAGCAGGCCAGACATCGCGGATAGTCGTCACTGTATTGTTAATATCCTGTCAGGACTTGCGGACGGTCGTTGCTGGAGCTTCGCATTGGCAGTCATCACAGGCTATCTATGCCATAGTGCAAAGTGCAGATCTTGTGTGGCCACTGGAGCTTTGCTTTGGCAGTAGTCATAAGTGGCAAGGTCTTGGCATAAACAGGCCCATTCACTTTTGGGAAGAACCTCAAATGTCAGGATTTCTCCTTCTTATTCAGAGGAGTGCACTCTGATGCCAGTCAAGGGCCCAGGACCTAGGGAGGCGCCTCTTGAGGATGAGGGATTTACTCTTGCAGAGGCCAACAAGGCTCAGTCAGGACCAGTTGCAGGTTCGGGCAGGTCTATTTGCAGCCGGTCAGCTGGACAGGTGCAGGGAGGCTGCTGAATATTGTTATGTCCCTGTAGCTCTGAACAGGAGGTCAGCTAGTTGATCCTTGGAGTCACGTCAGGTAGTCTGGGATGAAGGGATCAAGCCCAGTCTTCCTTCTCAGGCAGATAGGCAGTTCTCTGACTGCAGGGCAGTCCTACTTCTGTAGTATCCACAGGTTGAGGAGAGTACTAAAGAGTTGGTCTGAGGGTCGAGCATTGATACCCGGTGCCAGCTTTGAAGTGGGAGAAACCTCTAGACATCTTCCCATATCTGTTTATGGAATTTCCTTCCTCCCTGCCCAAGTTCCTAGGATGTCTGGTGTCACAAAGGCAGTGTGAATCTCTATATCTGTGTGCTGAGGGCGCGCCTTTGAAATGCAACTTTGGTAGGTGACAGCACTGCCCCTCCCATCAGGTCAGGATGACCCATCCTGCTAATACCCAGTCCCTCTTTGTGATACTGTCTGGGAGGAATACACAAAGGCCAACTACCGACTACTTTGAAGTCATGCGACCCAGTAGATAGGCTGCAGGTACCAAATGGTTAGGACAAGAAAATGACAGTTTTTTAATAGTGTACAAAAAGTGATGGATGGAACGCTTGTCTGAATCTCATCCTCTGGTAATTACTCGGTGCTGCATCCCAGTACAGCGCTATTTTGCACAACATGCCACTTCAGTTTGATACTTAAAATGATTTACACCATTGATATTTATCAACAAACCAATTATCATTAATGAAATATTAATTAACAATGAATTATAATTAATGTACTTCCCACAATATATCCTTACAAAACACACAACACACATATCATTTAACAAAACATTATTTACACAATTAACATAAGTATCAAATTGATAATTAAAATTAATTAACAAAATGATTAGCAATTACTTAAAATTAATTTAATTCCCACCCACACCCCTACAGAAACCACAACCCACATCTAAAATCAAAAAAAAAAATTGATTGCAAAATGAACAAATTAATAAAAAATTTAACAGAATATTAATTCATAAAATTTAATTAATTTCCCACACTTTACCTTATAAACCCACAACCCACACCTAAAAATTAATAGATTAATAGTATTTAACAACTAATTATTAATTAGGTATAATTAATTGACTCCCCACCCTTTACTCCCATAAACCCTACAATCCACACATTAAAAAAGGTATTAAATAATTAACATAATGAATTATCAATTAATTAATGAATATTAATTAACAACTAATTACTAATTAATAACAAATACATTACTTTCCACCCTTTACCCCTATAAACCCCAGAACCCACACCTAAAAAAAATATTTCACAGTTAATTTAGATAATGTGCCTAACAAAATTGAATGTGCCATCTGTAACAAAACTGGTGCTCATATAAAGCTCTCTGGTACCCGATGTCTCGGGTCTAGTTCGCGCTATATAAAACTCTAAAAAAAAAAAGAACTATCAATGAATTACTCAATATTAATAACAACAAATAATTAATTAATTAAAAATAAATTATTTTAAGACATATTTCCCTGTAACTGTCAGGCATGGAGATTAAGCAAAGTTTTTATCCAATGTTACATTTGATAACTTAAAACCATCTACTATGACAGCAGCATGAATAATGGCTGAAGGGAGTCATTTGCATTTGAGGGATTGGAAGGTGGTTTCAGTTCACCTGACATGTCTCTTAAAGTGCCATATTTTGGGATTAAACTGTTTGGAGAGGAATTGGAAACAGTAATTCTTAAATATTTTTAAAAGCTCCGGACACATAATTCAGAGTAGTAGAGCTGTATTAAGTGAAGAGGAACAACCCCATGACACATCCTTCACAGCAGCAAGTGTCTTCTCCAGTGAGTTCCACCTCTCAAAACCTTGTGAGACTATCAACCATCACTAGGATGCAAAACTATTTGCTAGGACACAGCACATCTCCCTTCCCTTCCCAACACAAAACAATGAAATGAACTGCAAATTCATAAGATACACAATAAACACAAAAGAGAAAATGGGAATAAGCATTTACATAATATTAATAGCACACATAATCGCTTTGCCACTTGGAACTCCTCCTAACTCGTCCGGTGCCTTCCACTGCAACAGATCTGCCATTGCCATTGCCAGTCAACACCTTTTCCACCTGACCACCACCCATCTTTTCCAACCACATGTCACGTTCCAGAGTATTGCACAAGGAAACTCTTCAGAAGCTCCACTTTTTGCCATCAGTCAACCACACATTGTTGCCTGAAACCTTAGTGATACACTTGGCCACCGACTATTTGGACAACCCCCCTTTTTGAGCACCCACACTGTTGGTTCTCACCCAATCTCCAACTGCAAACACTCGCCTCCCTCTTTTTAGCTAGTCATTATGCCTACTTACAATCTTGTCCTGGTGCTTTTAGATGTTACACTCTAGGTGAAACCCTTGAGCATCCAGGCAAGAGAAACTGTTGTCCCTGGCTGTCTGCCCTTTAGGAGCATGAAAGGCATCTCCTTGGTGACGGATTGGAATGTGGTGCGGTAGCTCCACAACATCTCCTTTACAGCTTCCTTACAATCTCCACCACTACTCTCAGTCAATTGAGCACACTCCTTCAAGAATCGGTTGAACCTCTCAATGAGGCTGTTCTCTCAGAGGTATTAAACAGCAGTGGTATGATGAGATATACCCATCTTGGACAAATGGGTTTTAAATTCCTCTATTACAAACTGGGACCCATTGTCCATAACCAAAGTGTCAGGACAAACCTCCCTGCAGAACATTTGGTCGCACAATTCGATGATATTAGACGCTTTAATTTCTCCAGAAAAATGCCACCTCCAGCCACTTGGAATGAAAATAGAGTAATACCAAGACAAATTTATTTGTTATCCATTTGGCTGAAAATGGACCACAAATGTCCATAGCCACACTTTCCCACGGTCTACTAGGGAAACCAGTGGAAACAATGGGAGGTTCCTCAGCCCGGTGGGACTTATCACTGCACATACAGTCTATGCAGCCCCGCACATACTCTTCCACCTCCCTGTCCATTCCTGGCCACCAAAAAAGTCTCCCTGGCTTTTCTCTTTATACCTGACTTTCCACTATGCTCTTCATGCAGTAACTTTAGAAGTCTGGTGGGCAAGCCTTCTGGCACCACCAACCTGCCGTCTCTGCACACCACTAAGCATGGGCGGATTTTGCGGATTGGCAATCCGCGAACTTGCGTATTTACGGATTCGCAATCCGCGAAGATCCGCGAACTCTAGCGGATTTGCGGATTTTTCCGTTTTTTGTGTTGGCGCGTGTTCGCGCCGATTTTGGGACAAGTTCGCAATTGCGAACTTACTTTTCGGCTTGCAACGGCCGCGACTATGTTGTTTCTACGTCTGGTTTATCATCACAGGTTCACAGCACCCTCTGTTTCACCACTGCCACCCTCTGGGACACCCATGCCACCCTCTAGTACATCCTCACTGGCACCTATTAGGTTTATTTATCACTGTAGATTATGGTGGTTGAAAAAAGCTAGCACACCTGCCCTTCTTCAACTGCCATCAATTAATTTGTGTTTCATTAATGTGTCAGTAATTTTGAAAGTTCCAGTCTGGCTGGCACCTGCTTCCTTCCTTATCTGTAATTTGCTTTTTGTTGCAGTGAAATTTTTTTTTTACAGGACCTTTATGGTGCTATTCTATGAGCCTGCTGTTTGGGTCATAGCAGGGTCATAGAATTGTTGCAAACTCTGGAGGGGCCCATCAGGAAGCACTACCTTGAATGTTACTAATGTTAAGTTTGAACTTTTGCACCTGCTCATTGCTTTCATTTTAGCTAAAATCGTTTTTTTTGCAATTTCGCGCGTTATTTGGGGCGCGAATCCGTGCGAGATCGATTTCGGAATCCGCGAATACGTGCGAATACAAAATTGTTTTTGTTGCGACGTGTATGTTCGCGTGATCTTGCGCGTGTTCGCGAGGCGCTTCTAGCTATTCGTTTGCCAAGTTACCCTATCGGTCGTACACGGGCGCGGCCATCTTGTTGGCGTGACGTAATTCCGTTTCCGCCCGCTATGTGTAATCTCGCAAAGTGTGCTGCTCGCTAGTACAATTTCGCGCGTACTCGCAAGGAAAATCTCGCGCGAACTTACCCACGCGGTCGTGAACGGGCGCGGCCATCTTGTTTCTCATTCATTGCTATGGTTCTGGGCATGCTTTCTGTATCCTCTCTCAATCTCTGCCATCCTTTGCTTGTTTGAAGTTTTTTTTGATCTAATTTTACTTATTATCTAACCCTCTATTTTTCTAGCTCTATATTTTTGTGTTTTCTGCAGCTTTTATTTACTTTTAAACTACTTTTTTAAACTCTTTTCTTTTCTTCTTCACTATTCTATTTCTTCTTTATCATTTAAGTTTATTTCTGCCCAGACCATGGTAAAGGGAGCCGGGAAGCACCCTGAGAAGGGGAAGGGTCCCGCACCCCGTGCCCGGCTCCCGTGCGGGCGTTTAAGGGGGGAGCAAGTGGTCCCGAGGGAGATCTTCAGCGTGGAGGAAGTGGCGGCACTGATCTTCCATGTCCAGCGCCGCCTCCCCAAGACGATCCTGGGAGGCGGCAAGATCGCGACCGGCTATGGCATCCGGGAGCGCCGCCAGCGGTGGGAGAAGGTGTGCCGGGCCATGTACAAGATCTCTGGGGTCCGGCGCACATATAACCAGGCCACCCACCGCTGGACCGATGTCATGGACCGGGAGCGGGACTTGCTGGACGCGCTCGGCGTAGAGGTCCCCGGGCTTGGTGAGTAGTAGTAGTAGTACATTTACTACTCTGTTTTATCCTGCTCTGTTATTTGCAAATCTTTGTTCTTTACCAAGAGCAATAATGCTGCCGATTACATTGAGGTAAATTATATTTCAAAATCTTCTATGCATTTCATTTTCAGGTGCACTGCTCTCCTTCTCAGTAGCCTTGCTTGCTACTATGCTTCTTTGTTTTGTATGTTGTGTTCAGAAGCATTTCATTGGCCTGAGAAATTATGTATGAGTGTACTGTAAAGAAAAGAACTGCGTAATGCTAGACAGTAAGGGTCATATTTTCAATTACCGGCGCATCCCTGCAAAGTAGCAGGGATGCGGCAGTAATTGTGTGCCATGCCACCACCACCCATTGGCCCAAAACGTCACAGAAGCCTTACGCATCTGTGCCGTAAAGGCAGCGCATTGCTGGAGTTGCGTGCCAACGATGGCGCAGCTCCAGCAATGCTCTGGGGTACCCTATCTCCCCAATGCTGCATCAAGCCGTACGTCGGCTTCAAGCGCGCAGGGTTTGAGTCATGCATCATTGTCCTAAAAATGACTGATTGACATCTTGTAGATTTCCCTCAGCCACTTTTAGGATTCGTTCCTGCGCAGGTACGCCCTCCCTTGCGCCGGAACGCCCCCTGATGGCGCAGGGCTTTACAACGTGATGCATCGCCCATATGCCCATATGTGTTTTTTTTTTTAATATATACGCCGCACCAACACCATGGCGAGTCTTTTGTTCTGCCGCTGCGTCAGAAAAGGCACGCAACAATGGAGGAAAATCAGCCGCAACTTCCGCAAGGGACTTATAAATCAGCCCCAACAGACTGAAGTCCAGTCCTTCCTTTAGACAGTCACATGGCTATCAGAAGAAATAGTGGCGGTGGTGGCGGGTGGATTGATAGTTTGAGTATTCACTGATCTGCAAGCAGGATGGACTTTGTCTGTCACGTGTTGCGCACTGCTGCCTGCAGTGCCAGACCTAGGCAAACCTCTTTAGTAGTCTGTTTATTGAGTTACATAGGAACTTTCTAAGTCAACGTTCCGCAAATCAGGCAATACGAATAACGTAGTATACCACATGAGATAGATCCCGTGGAATAGTTGTCTATCTATTTGCTATTTTTCCAAAATATGTTGTTATTGTTCTTTTGAAATGTTTGATTTGGTTGAAAAATCTCATCCATGTTTTCTGGTTTTTCTTTCTTTCATGTTGTACATCAGCTCCCCCCAAGGGCAAGAGGACACAGGAGGAGGGTGCTGAGGATGCAGGCCAGGATCGGGCAGGCGAGGGCTCCTTTGCTGGCCCCAGTAAGTTTACATTTTAATAAACAGTACCTATTTTTTCCTAGCGTTCCTCATTCGATTTTTTCTAAATCGTCTTTGATCTTCTTGTAGACTGGATATAAATTCTTATCCTGCCTCGAATATGACTCCCTGTGGTATTACTAGACTATTCTTATTAGTCTGTCTGTGTAGCTAACTAAGATTGGACATTTGGCAATTCCATTGGACTCCCATTATATTCAGCAATACCTCTATGCACTGTCTCCTTACTGACTAGATAGTGTGGCAGAGTCATTCAGCTCCCGAAGTCACCGATTATAGATCCCCAATGATCTCTAGATTATCGTACGCAGGACAAGAGAGTAGTACGGAGTCACAGCACAGTCAAGAAGTGTCAGAGGCACTCATGCTTGCAAAAATTCCAAAACCTTTAGCTCATCCACTCTAGTCTAGAGGAACAAAAACCACAGAGTCTATTTAAGTGTAAAAGCTTTATTAAAAGTAAACACATTTATTAAAATCTACTTTGTCATAAAACTATTTAACTGTAAACGGAAAAGTGGTTAGTGCTGACGATTAATTGGACACATTTCTTGTGGTCGAGCCGAACTCTCACCTAGTTTGAACTTGATCCTGGTCGTGTTCTTAGGACTCAGGAGTCAAGCTTCTGTCTGTTAGGAGAAAAAGTGGTGCGTGTTAAAAATCAAAAGCAAGCATTCATCAGTTGTGCATAAAAGTGCAGCAAGACAACAGCCTTCCCTGGAAAATGGGACATTTTTACTATGGAGTAGACAGTCACAAATTATTACATTGTATTCTGTTTTTTTAACATTTCTCCTAGACCAAATATTATATAGTAGTGAGTGGTGTATTCTAACATTCTTAAATGTACTTTGTAGGTGTAACATCTGGTGACGGGGCCAGCGCGGAGGTGGCTGTGGTGGACTTGGACTCGGAGGCCTCTGGGGAGGAGGCGGCGTTAGAAGAGCTGGTGGCCGTTCCTGTGGGGGATCAAACGGTGGTGGCGGAAACAGATAAGCTATATATTCCTTACTTATTGAGATTGAAGACTGCATAGTGTGCTTTCTGCACGGGTGTATTACAATTACAAATCAACCAGGTAGTAGCCTCCTCGAAATGTACTTCGACTTAGCTGTGAAGTTTTTGGTGAGAAGAATCCCAATAAGTTCTTAGACGAACGTGATGGATGGGATGAACGAAAAGCGAAAGAAGGGTGTAAGTAAGTGGGACGCGAACTTGTATGATGGCTGGCAAAGAAGAGCGATATGTGTTTGCTTGGACCCAGAGGTGGCTGGGAAGGAAAGAATATGGTATGGTGCATGGCTGGGTCAATGATGAAGCAAGGATGGGTGGAAGGACAGCAGCCTGGGTGGGTGAAACAGAAACTGTATGTGTGCGTATACTTTGACTGAATGGATGCCTGGAGCATGGTATTCTCTGACTCTTACATAGCACATGTGTATCTAGAGAGAGTAGATGGTCGCCAGGTGAAGTAAGTGTTACCTTGAAGAGCATGTACCACCGCACCCGCACGTCCGTCCCAGTGCAGGGAAGGCAAGGAAAAGAAATTGTAAATGTGTCCAATACTACCATGAATAGTAGCAGTACTTTGTATTGCGTTTGCATTCACAGCATATATCTGGTTATTACGGTGGACACTCCGTACCTCTCTTAATAACTTTAGTTTACTTGTAGTACGTCATTCATGTGTGGGTGTATCACTGTTCACTCAATATTAAGCAAAGCACCTAAAGTCATCTCATCTGTCATTAAATACGTCCCATGTGAAGTGATAGATAATCAAATTAGTTAGCTTCTTCAGTTTCCTTTTCTAGTACTCATTTGCACTGTAGGGTGAAAGGTAAATTAATTAAGCAGTAGCCCTTGTAACAGAGTATTCTCAGTGCCACCCGTAATAGAAAAGTAATAGCTTCACCACCTGCATGTACTGGACCGGTACAGTAACGCAAGTCTGTCTCCATCATCATGGTGTGCAACTTTTTTTCTCGGGTGCAACTTCACTGTGCTGTGTCCATGTCATTCTGCCGGCTTGCATAAGATAACGTACCCATTTCCCTAAACAAGAGAGAAGAAGAAGAATAAGACTGGTGTACTGTCATAGTCGACTGTAATGGAAGTCCATAGTGGTCGTAGAATTAGTTCATTAAACTACCACTACTGTTAGAGCAAGGATGCAGAAGTGGGAGGTTACATAGATACTGTCCTCAATAGTTATGTACTGTGCTTTCAATTTGCTACTTGTACTCTGTGACCCAACTTTCGGCTCAATCACTTTGTGTTATTAATAAGGAGCATTGGTTACAGACTATGTCTTTCTTTCTTCATATAGTTGCTCCTTCCAAATCAACAACAAGGAGGGAGCAGGCTAGATTGGCCCGGCAACGGAGGCTGGAGGCCACAGTCGCCGAGTATCGGCGGCTGGTGGCCCTGGAGGAGGAGGAGGACACGCAGTCGAGCGGGGCAACATCTTCGACTGTGACCACTGCATCCTCCTCCGTGACTAAGCCAGCGGGACCGAGCCGGGCTAAGAAAGCCGACCGCCACCGCCAAGCAACCGAAATACCAGCTGCCCCCCACAGGAGCTGCAAGGAACGCCAACGCCGCCTACGAGTCCGCATGTCCAACCTGGAGCAGGAGGTCCTGAGGTATAAGACCTTGGTTAAGGGCCTCCGCTCCGAGCTTGCCACCCTCCGCAAGGAGTATGATGCCCATGCCGCATCATGCACCAGCACCAGCACCCTCCAGTAGTGGAGTGTCCCTTGCCCTTTTTTTATAGACTTTTGGGGGGTGGGATTTGGGAGTTGGGATCGTTTTGGGACGTTTCAGAGACAATCGTTGGGGTTAGGGTGGGTGAGGGAGATTATTTTGTTAGGGATAAATAAATATATTTTTCAACTTTATCTGACCATACCTGTTTTTTACTGCTTTTCAGTCTGGTGGGTGGGGGGCGGGGGTGTAACAGTAACTTTGTTTTCCTGAACAGTCGTAGGACTTTAGTAGTACAACCGTCAATCTCTTGTCTACTCCGAAATAATACTCCATTATACTACCTCCCACCAAACGCTTATCTTACCTGTAATTTGTGTTAGAAATTAGGGCTAGGCCCAGGGCTGGCTCCAGGTGAAATGGGGATTAACGTTGTCATTCCTGGGCGGGTGACATTTCCTCATTGCGGTGGTACTAGTGGTGTGACACAGTGGCAGTTGCATGCCTATGGAAAAAAAGAAAACGAAACCTTGTTTGTACTCCTTACTGTAGCATTACAACGGTTACGGTACGATCGAGAAAATAGCAGGTGACAGTACACTAGAACAGTGCCATAATGTAGCCTAACAAATGGTAAAGTATTGCAAGTATAACTAGTACTTGCGTTGAATTTATTTGACATTGGCTACTACTACTAGAAGATATAGTACTGAAGCTGAGTAAGTCTAGAAGATATCCTCGTATTCCTTCACCAGCCTGTTGCTGCTATCACCTTATCCTCCCCAGCAAGTGTGTGGAATTATTGATGTCATTTTAGTCAGACATCAAGCAAAACAACACAGCCCGGGGGAAGAGGGTTAGGGTTTGTAAAATGGATGGGAATGGGGGTTTCTTTTTGGGTAGGTTTTGTTGAGAGAAGAAAAAAAAAGCAGAGCATGGACAAACAATAATTGAAGATACAGAGTTTACAGACAATCTTTGGTTACAAACTAAAGGTAAGCACATGCAGTCACACTCATAGAATAAAAGACAACAATGGATACTGTATCTGTATTGCGTATGTTGTTGGAGTTGTCCTGTTGAAATTGGTAAGTAAGTTGCATGCAGCAAACAATTCCTCTTATTGGCGGCACTCCTCCATTCCAGCTGACGCTTCGTCCATCAATGTGGTGGTGACCACTGACAGAAGAGACACCCTGTCCACTGCCTGCCTGGCGGATGTTGACTGAAACCCGGCCTGTAATTATTGAACGGAAAACAGGAAGTGCTATTACAATACCACTGATAAATAAATAAAAGGTATGTACGCTGTGTGGTTCAAAAAGTGACACTTTGATTTCCCTAATAGACAGTACAATATTTTTGAAATTGCGTGCTCTGTCTGAGTCACCTTTTTAAGGATCAATAAGTATGGCCAAAATATTATAGCGGATCTTTCCCCTCAAGGTGGGTGTACTACTGTGTTTTAGAACAAAATTTGACCTTCCCAGCAATGCTCCCACCAAGACCCTTACTAAAGCCAGTCGCAAAAATGTAGAAGAACCCAATCATATCTCCAAAAACGATGCCTAGCAGAAAAATGGTTACAAAACGTACTTTGAAAGTAACAGTAGACCCAAATACAGACCGTGGATTGTATTCAAACCACTTGCCTGCAAGCAAAAGTATCCATAGCCAGCATCGCTCCAACAGTGCTCTACAACAACAGAACCGCGTTGCAATAGAACCCCCCTAAACACATGCAATCCTGCTGCTAGGGCTAACCCTAACGAACCCTAACTTACAAAAAGTGCCAAAACTGGTGTTTCCTTATGGATTTTGTCCAACAAACTTCTAGCCGGTATTAGACCTTCCCAGGAATGCCCCAGCCAAGACCCGCCAACCCACCCGCAAAAAAACACGCGGCCACACCCCCAAACAGCGAAAAAGCTAAATCTCATACTTACAATATCTCTCGGCCTTCGGTCCAAAGTAACGCGCTGTGCAGCTAGGTCATCATCAATCATCATAACTCCTGTTTTCCACCACGGATTTCCTGAAAAGCAAATGCAATCAAGATTAGACTGTCGCAGCAGTGCTTCGACAGAGACCCCGGCCGCAACCCACCCACGAACAGCAGGAAGCCCCCCAAAACGCTACATTGAGCAAGATGTCTGAAGAAATGGCAAAAAAAAGGCTTTTCCTTAAGGATTTTGTCCAAAACACTTCTATCCGGCATTAGACCTTCCCAGGAATGCCCCAGCCAAGACCCGCCAACCCACCCGCAAAAAAACACGCGGCAACACCCCCAAACAGCGAAAAAGCTAAATCTCATACTTACAATATCTCTCGGCCTTCGGTCCAAAGTAACGCGCTGTGCAGCTAGGTCATCATCAATCATCATAACTCCTGTTTTCCACCACGGATTTCCTGAAAAGCAAATGCAATCAAGATTAGACTGTCGCAGCAGTGCTTCGACAGAGACCCCGGCCGCAACCCACCCACGAACAGCAGGAAGCCCCCCAAAACGCTACATTGAGCAAGATGTCTGAAGAAATGGCAAAAAAAGGCTGTTCCTTATGGATTTTGTCCAAAACACTTGTATCCGGTATTAGACCTTCCCAGGAATGCCCCAGGCAAGACCCGCCAACCCACCCGCAAAAAAACCCCCGACACAACACCCCCAAACAGCGGAAAAGCTAAATCTCATACTTACAATGTCTCTCGGCCTTCGGTCCAAACGCGGCGCTGTGCAGCTAGGTCGTCATCATCATCAATCATCATAACTCCTGTTTTCCACCACGGATTTCCTGAAAAGCAAATGCAATCAAGATTAGACTGTCGCAGCAGTGCTTCGACAGACACCAAAAATTACACACAAACCCCCGGAACCCCGCCAAAGAGCACCTCAAAGGCAAGCAAGTCAGCAAAAACGGCAAGAAATTTCCACCTCATATTTGGTCCAAAACACTTTTGTCCATTATTAGAGCTTCACAGCAATGGGCCCAAAACCGTCAACTCACCCGCAAAGAAGTACAACACCCCCACAAGTGCTGAGTCTTTCTTCATTGTGCGTAATCCAGCACTCTGCTTGGAGGGAAATCGCAGTCTGGAGGAGGAGGATAGAGGAGCATGTTCTTCAGAACTTGTGAACCTGAGGAATGTAGACTGCGGCACCTTCAAATCAATAAGCAAACAAGTGAAGACAGTTCTGATGATGGTCTTGTTTTTGGGATTAGGTGATTAAAGTTTGAATTAAATTAACTGTGCAAAACAAAGAAAGAGAGACACAAAGCACACAGGAATAAAAGTGAATAAGGACGAAAAAGAAAGTTCTTGATTGATTGTCTCATTTTCAGGGCTCGGTGTCAGGGAATAAGAACAAGATTTCGTCATCATACTCTGCGAATTCAGGCTGGATGAGGTCAGTGGCACCGAACAGAGAAAAAATCCCCTCATCTACGTTGCTGTCCTCCTCGTCTTCATGCGGCGTGCTTTCTCGTACTTTGTAATCTGGTGGTATGAGGTGCTGATTCATCTTGATCATTGTCAGCCGCTCCACATTTTTGGGCGAGAGGCGGCTCCGTTTGGGAGTTACAATGCCACCAGCAGCACTGAAAACACGTTCAGAAGACACACTTGCGAGTGGGCAAGACAAATAGTTTATAGCCAGGTTGTAGAGCTGTGGCCACAATTGTTTTTTGCCATGCCAATACTGCAATGGCTCCTCATTAAGAAAGACCACTGTTGAGTCATTCAGATAGTCCTGCACCATCGACTCAAGGTCATCAACTGTTCCTCCACTTTGCTTACTTTTTGCTGTGCTGGCTGTGACATTTTTTCGAGAACCATACCCCATCAAACTTAGCCAATCCTCCTCCCCAGCCACTGTTAGTGTTGTCATTGTGTGTGGTGCAGATGATCCAGTTGCCGGTGTCTTTAACGGCTGAGAGGTCACTTGTGCCCCAGCCACAGGTGCAGAAGTGGATTCTTGTGACTGCGGATGGCCTGCTGATGCTGATGCTGATGTACTGGCTTCTCCTTCAATAACCTGCCGTTCTTTTTCAAACCTCTTGGCTGACCAGGCTAACCAATGTTTGTACTTTTGAACATCTGCATCAGCGAAAGGAAAGAATGCGTTGTCTGCCAGCGCCTTTTTGTAGCGTGGATCCAGAATAGTAGCACAAATGTAATGCTGATCTGAGTTGATGTTTTTAAGACGTTCATCACCACGTAGGCGATGTAATAATTTCTCAGACAAAATGAAATGGGTTTTTTTTTTTCATCTTTTTGAAACTCAGAAGAAACCGCCATCAGTTGGTGCTCCAGTATGCACAACAATGGGATAGCTTTTCCCAAATTACAGTCCTCCTGGCTGACTGCACGCGTGAAGAACTCAAAAGGACGAAGCATGTCTGTCAGGCTTTTAACTATGGCCCATTGCGCCTTACTCATCCGCAGGTCCTCCTTCTGAGATGTAGCCTCTGTCAAGAAATAGTGATCGAGTACCGTATACTGCTCATACAGACGCTCAAGCATGTAGAAGGTTGAGTTCCAACGTGTTGCCACCTCCTGGATGAGTGCTTTCACTGGCATTCCACGTTCAAGTAGCAGTCTCCGCAGATGCTTCCGGGCCTTAAAAGAATGGCTGAAATGGTTGCACATTTTGCGGCAGGTGGCCATTACCTCGAACGCTGGACTCTCTTTATCACTCAAGAATGTTTGAACTACCAGGTTGATACAGTGCGCCAAACACGGCACTCTAACATGGTCACCCTTCGACATGGCCTTAACTACATTGGCGCCATTATCCGTGGAAACATAACCAATCTTGCGTTTTAGGGGGGATAGCATTGTCAAGACCTTTTTGTCAAACTCTTCCAAAAGGTTTTCTGCTGTGTGACTTTTCTCCAAGCCAAACATGGCTAGTGTTGCATGTTTCCGAGCAGCTTTGAAAACTTGGTCCGGGTCAACACCTGCGTTTAGCTTTGCTATAACACCTGAAAAAGAGACCCAGTGTGCAGTGATGCACATGTAATCATCGCCTGGGCCACTGGTCCACATGTCTGTTGTCAGATGTATTGTGTGAACAGCACTCTTCTGCAAAGCTGCCCCAATCGCCTGCAGCACATCTTCATGTAGTGCTGGAACCGCAACTCTGGCAAAATAGAACCGGCTCGGAACCTTCCATTTAGGGCAGAGCGTTGCAACTAATTCAAGAAAACCTACCGCTTCTACAAAAGAAAAAGGTAGAAGGTCCACAGCTAGCATTTTAGCCAGCTTAGTGTTATACAGACGCGTCAGTGGGTGGTTGCGTTCATATGGCACGTCTGAAGTAAGCATTGTTCTAATGTTGGCCTGGACCAAGCATTTACAGGCTGATAATGACTTCGTTGACCCAATTTTGCTCGCTGGTGAACTTTTGTGCGTTGGTGTCTCACTCGCTCCAACACTCTTAGTGTGCCTCACATTGGGTGTGCTGCTGACAGGGGTACTGGGTGTAAGGGAAGTGTTTGACACGTCTTCTTCCTGCTCGTCAACATCAGATGAAACATCAACGTTTCCTTGATTTTGGCCTTTCTTGATCGCAGCTAGGTGCGCAAACCATTGGACAGCGTGCTTTCTCTCAAGATGACCACTCTGGCCGCCGGTACCATAGTTGGTACCTGACTTACCACGACTAACTGCAAGCTTACAAAGGGTACAAATGGCAAACTTTGGATTTTTGGGACAAACAGTAAAGAAGTCCCAAACTGGGGACTTGAAGTGTCTGTGGGACCTGGAGGAGGCGGCGATACTGGTGGTGGTGGTCATGAAGCTAATGCCAGATGAAGTGGAGGATCTGGATTGCCCAACTTTTGTACGTTTTCCACTTTCACCGCCACTAATTAAGGTCGAGGTTGACGCAGGTCTCTTCTTGCCAGAAAGAAATATGGAAGCGGGACGAGTTGGTGTACTACTTAACTCCAATGATTGTGGTGTTTCCACTGCCTCCTCATCGACAACATCATCATCATCATCATCACGCGCAGCAGCTCTTCGGGCTAGGGTCAAAATGTCTGTTTGCTGCATGCCCGCTGGGGCTGCAGTGACCTTTATGATGACTGGGTCGTCGTTGGCAGAGTCTTCATCAGCAGCAGTATCTGCCACTTCTTGTTGAGCCTCATCACACTCCATAAGTCTGAGACTTTGGACGAGCTTCCTTTTACGCTTAAGTACCTTTGTTGGATCATGGTGTGCCTCACTCTCAGACGGCTGTGGTGCTGGTTCCCAAGTTTGATCCGTATCATCAGAAGGAGGTGTGCTTGAAGAGGATGTAGACACCACCCTTGATCTCTTCCTTGCTAGGGTTGTGGAAGACAATGAAGGATCAGCAGGAGGAGTGGCTTCCTCAAATGATACCTCGCCTTGATTGTCGATTTCCTGATGTGCCCCTACTTCGGGAGGAACAACTATTGTGGGCACTTGTGACCCTCCATGCACCTCTGCTTGCGCATCTCCTTGCGCTGCCTCTCCTTCCACATGTACTTGGGCTTGTACTTGCACATGTGATTGTTGTTGCGGCTGTGGTTGTTCAACACTCGTCAGATGAGCTACAACAACCTGTGTTGATTGAGGGACATTGCTGCTGCTTTCTTGCGATGAGCCAACATCACTGGTCGATGGTGATTGAACAACTATACTGGCTGCCTCTGCAGCACTCAAGGGCTTGGACTTAAGTTGGCGTGGTGGTGGTGGTGGCACTGAGCCCAATGGAGCGGGGGTGCTGCTGCCAGCTTGGTCCCCAGCAGATCCCGCTGCTGCTGCTGCAGGCATACTTTTTTTTTTACTCCCAAAAAAAGGGGCGGGCGGCACACCAGTCTCCTTGGTAACTTGCTTCTTCTGCTCCTTACTGGCACCTTTCTTGCTAGAGGAGCTACGGGTTACTTTTTTTGGGGCCATCCTCTTCAGAGCAGGTCAGCAGGCAGCAGTTGCACGAGTTGCAGAGGGTTCTGTGTCCAGACGTGACGTCGCGTGACGTTATGCTGCACACACCGCTGCAGGACTTCTTCCTGGCACTGGTGGTTCTCTTGAGTCTTCTTGTGCACCTAAAAGCAATGGAAGACAGAGGAACATCAGTTCAGTTATACACCCCAAAAAATCGACAAAACACAGAAAAATGAGCACAATCCCATGCCCTCCTTGATGTTTACATTGAAGACACCCCACAGAAAGACTACGGACATGCAAGTATGCAACACTCACTACCCCTGGGCATAATGGATGAAAAGTAGGCAAAATAAGTGCAGGCCTCAGACACTGCCTCTCCTCAAAATGGCCCACTTACACCCCAAGCACATGTTGCCTGTACCAGCCAGCACTCAAGATGGCCACCACCACCACCCACATGGCCAGTCCACATCAACAGTACACCCCCAAAAACCAGAAAAACAGCCAGAAATCACCACAATCCAATGCCATCCATGATGTTTACATCAAAGAGAGTGAGACCACACCACAGGCACACTCAGTCCATGCACCACCACCACCCCTGGGCAAGCAAAAGGCCACACCAGCAGCCCCCCAAAAACGACAAAAAACAATAAAATAAGCACAATCCCAGCCCATCCATGGCCTCAATTATGTTTAAATTCAAGAAGACACCCCACAGAAAGACTAGGCCCATGCAACACTCACCACCCCTGGGCAAAGGGCCACACCAGCAGGCCCAAAAAAACGATAAAAAACAATAAAATCTGCACAATCCCAGCCCATCCATGGCCTCAATAGAGTTTAAATTCAAGAAGACACCCCTCAGAAACACTAGGCCCATGCAACACTCACTACCCCTGGGCATAAGGGATGAAAAGTAGGCAAAATAAGTGCAGGCCTCAGACACTGCCTCTCCTCAAAATGGCCCCCTTACACCCCAAGCACATGTTGCCTGTACCAGCCAGCACTCAAGATGGCCACCACCACCACCCACATGGCCAGTCCACATCAACAGTACACCCCCAAAAAACAGAAAAACAGCCAGAAATCACCACAATCCAATGCCATCCATGATGTTTACATCAAAGAGAGTGAGACCACACCACAGGCACACTCAGTCCATGCACCACCACCACCCCTGGGCAAGCAAAAGGCCACACCAGCAGCCCCCCAAAAACGACAAAAAACAATAAAATAAGCACAATCCCAGCCCATCCATGGCCTCAATTATGTTTAAATTCAAGAAGACACCCCACAGAAAGACTAGGCCCATGCAACACTCACCACCCCTGGGCAAAGGGCCACACCAGCAGGCCCAAAAAAACGACAAAAAACAATAAAATCTGCACAATCCCAGCCCATCCATGGCCTCAATGGTGTTTAAATTCAAGAAGACACCCCTCAGAAACACTAGGCCCATGCAACACTCACTACCCCTGGGCATAAGGGATGAAAAGTAGGCAAAATAAGTGCAGGCCTCAGACACTGCCTCTCCTCAAAATGGCCCCCTTACACCCCAAGCACATGTTGCCTGTACCAGCCAGCACTCAAGATGGCCACCACCACCACCCACATGGCCAGTCCACATCAACAGTACACCCCCAAAAAACAGAAAAACAGCCAGAAATCACCACAATCCAATGCCATCCATGATGTTTACATCAAAGAGAGTGAGACCACACCACAGGCACACTCAGTCCATGCACCACCATCACCCCTGGGCAAGCAAAAGGCCACACCAGCAGCCCCCCAAAAACGACAAAAAACAATAAAATAAGCACAATCCCAGCCCATCCATGGCCTCAATTATGTTTAAATTCAAGAAGACACCCCACAGAAAGACTAGGCCCATGCAACACTCACCACCCCTGGGCAAAGGGCCACAGCAGCAGGCCCAAAAAAACGACAAAAAACAATAAAATCTGCACAATCCCAGCCCATCCATGGCCTCAATGGTGTTTAAATTCAAGAAGACACCCCTCAGAAACACTAGGCCCATGCAACACTCACTACCCCTGGGCATAAGGGATGAAAAGTAGGCAAAATAAGTGCAGGCCTCAGACACTGCCTCTCCTCAAAATGGCCCCCTTACACCCCAAGCACATGTTGCCTGTACCAGCCAGCACTCAAGATGGCCACCACCACCACCCACATGGCCAGTCCACATCAACAGTACACCCCCAAAAAATAGAAAAACAGCCAGAAATCACCACAATCCAATGCCATCCATGATGTTTACATCAAAGAGAGTGAGACCACACCACAGGCACACTCAGTCCATGCACCACCATCACCCCTGGGCAAGCAAAAGGCCACACCAGCAGCCCCCCAAAAACGACAAAAAACAATAAAATAAGCACAATCCCAGCCCATCCATGGCCTCAATTATGTTTAAATTCAAGAAGACACCCCACAGAAAGACTAGGCCCATGCAACACTCACCACCCCTGGGCAAAGGGCCACAGCAGCAGGCCCAAAAAAACGACAAAAAACAATAAAATCTGCACAATCCCAGCCCATCCATGGCCTCAATGGTGTTTAAATTCAAGAAGACACCCCTCAGAAACACTAGGCCCATGCAACACTCACTACCCCTGGGCATAAGGGATGAAAAGTAGGCAAAATAAGTGCAGGCCTCAGACACTGCCTCTCCTCAAAATGGCCCCCTTACACCCCAAGCACATGTTGCCTGTACCAGCCAGCACTCAAGATGGCCACCACCACCACCCACATGGCCAGTCCACATCAACAGTACACCCCCAAAAAACAGAAAAACAGCCAGAAATCACCACAATCCAATGCCATCCATGATGTTTACATCAAAGAGAGTGAGACCACACCACAGGCACACTCAGTCCATGCACCACCACCACCCCTGGGCAAGCAAAAGGCCACACCAGCAGCCCCCCAAAAACGACAAAAAACAATAAAATAAGCACAATCCCAGCCCATCCATGGCCTCAATTATGTTTAAATTCAAGAAGACACCCCACAGAAAGACTAGGCCCATGCAACACTCACCACCCCTGGGCAAAGGGCCACACCAGCAGGCCCAAAAAAACGACAAAAAACAATAAAATCTGCACAATCCCAGCCCATCCATGGCCTCAATGGTGTTTAAATTCAACAAAACAGTTGTATCATGCACCCATAACCAACCCTGGTCCTACTGGATACTGTGGCTACCCACAATATAATTTATTTAATTTTCTGAAAAAGTTCAAAAATTGTACTTGCAGCAACTGTAATGCCCCAAACAAACTTACTTGTGAAAGTTGATTTCTAATCCAAAAGTGATCCAAAGACAGTCAAAAAGGCCTCAAACCCAAATATCCAGCAGCACCCACAAAAAGTAATCCTTCCAGCTCCAGATCCAAATGAAAGTGACCAGGAGATGGACAAAGCACTGGGAGGAGCCTGCTGGACAGGAACAGGAAGTTGGAGACTGTGGGGCACTTCCTTACTCCCCCCCCCCAAAATGGACTCCTTGCAAAAAAAAAGGCCATGCAAATGTCAACCTGAGGAGTGATTCTGATAAAAATCATAATTTTCTGAAGGTTTATCCTGTTTGCTGGTGATTTTCTTGTGCGAAATTGCAAAATCTCTATTTCGCAAGTGCGAGATTGTTCCTTTCCGCCGCAACGACGTGTTCGCAATTGCGAACTCTCGCGAGGTGTGCTGTGCAAGGTGGCAAGCCGCGAGTACGTATTCGCGGGCGACAAACTCCCGCGGGAACACGCAGCAAGATCTAAAATGGCGCGTCACTCGCAAAGAAAAACAACTCGGCAAACGCTAATATGACGGAAAGCGAACGCCGTGCACCACGCCGCGCGCCGCAACCAAGCAAAAAATCCGCCGCGAGCGGATTCACGGATTTTCGACAAATTCGCGAGCGTTCGCGGATTGCGGATTTGCCGAAAATCCGAAAAATCCGCGAGCGGAGCGGATTTTACGCCCATGCTTACACACCACTCCATCCTCAACGAGAGCTCCGTCCATACTGTCCAGAACTCACCAAACATTTTTTTTCGGATGGCTCGCTGGCAGAATATCGATGTAAAAAATATAACTGTTAAAAATATCAAAGAAAAAATATAGAAAGCAAAAATATCGGCAAACAAATATCGATGTAAAAATATAGTTGTGCAAAATACCTATTTTTACATATATATAAAATAAAATAAGAAATATTAAACATGTTAAATAACAAAATTAATATAAAAAAGAAAGTAAATTTAATATACATTTTAACGAACATAATAAATAAACTTAATTAAAAAAGTTAAACACACGTATATAATTATTAATATATATACTTACTTTAAAACAATGAATAAACTATTAATTTAAATGTATTTTATCATTTTAAAATTAAATACATATATATCAATATATCAGGTTCAAGGAAAACGATACTTGTGGGATTTTAAAAGTTCTTTGTTCCGCCACCGCCAAACGCGTTTCGACTGCCAAGCAGTCTTGCTCACTGGACAAGAGGAAAAAGCGCGCGGCCATTTTTAAATAAAGAAGTTACACGTAATGAACTACATGTCAGCAGACATGAAAGACAGACTCGTAGTTTTTCTTATAATCATAACAGTGTTAGCAAGATCATTAATATTCTGCGGCAAAACAACATGACGATTAAATAAATCACATCTCTGTGTTAACTTGTAAGCTTGTGTGGTAAAACGGACAGGTTTGCATGCATTTGCGCGTACATTTAAAATCTGTCAACAAACTTTATCGACAGACAAAAGGATGTACGACTCTGTTCTCGCCCTAGTGGGCTTTACGTAAATAAATGTGGATAAGCGTAGGCTTACAATACGGCTCAAGTGAGCATATACATCCTTTTAAGTACATTAACCTACTTGACCATGTCACATTTTAACTAGATACCATTGCCAAAGTTGAACCGTCTGTTTTGCCAAAACTCATTTTTAAATAACATTACTCACTAACACTGTATACAACCAACTCAGCTAATTGTCTAATAGTCTATTTATTTACGTAAAGCCCACTAGGGCGAGAGATGTGATTTATAACACCAGTGGTGATTCCCGCTGCGGCGTTATGGTGTTTACAATGGCAGAACGCAACTATTACGGACAGCGTTCTGCGTTCAAGGTGAGACGGCATTGCCGCTAATTATTAACCTGCCATGTCAGCCGACGCACTAAGGGGCAGAGAGGAGGCAGCGATTGACCTCTTTGATGACTCCCCAGCTGGGGAGTCCCTTGGAATTGTTCCCGCTGAAACTGTGCAGGAGGGGGCACGAGCCTCCGTGATACTTATTGGAAAAACGAATGAAGAGAGAGCAGGCAAAGTGGTGGGAGCACCGCTCTTTAAGTAGATATCTTGAGGTGGGGCGCATCCCTCGTGTCCTGAGAATCATGTTTGCGCCAAGCTACGAGCAACCAGACCCTAATATGCTCAATGAGTGGGCAGAGTGTAATTTGGAGTCATCGCGCAAATTGGTCACCATTTTGGTAAAATATGCAGAGAGTGATCGGGTGCTATTACAGCAGCAGATAGATCAAGTGGAGGTTGAAATCGGCTCCCTGGAAAAAGGAGCAGAAGTGGTTTCCAGCAAGTTTCGGGCAGATTGAGAAAAGAAGAGGATATTATTAAAAAGCGTAAATCATTTAAATTTGAGCCCGATAAAGTTGATTACCAGCAGGGGCGAATTTTCACTTTCGCGAAACAATTTGATGCTATAAAAGCTGCTAAGAGTCCTGCTAATTTGGTTCTATCCAGCAATGCGCAAGCCTCTGGTCTAACATCGTCTGCTTCTGATGTGAGTTCTGTGCCTGAAAGTGGATCTGATTCAGATACAGCGAGATTCAATCCACGGCTGGGGTTTTCAAGATTCTCGCTAGCGCAGGAGGTCGATTGCCTGAGTCAAGACAGACGAAAAACCCTGCGACCGCGCAAACCCAACCAAACCGCAAACAAAGAAACAACAAAAGGCGGCAACAACGAAGAAAAGCAGGCCGTCTCAGAAAAACCCAAAAATAAGTTTTACCCCAAGAAAAAGTGGAATCAACACAAGTAAATACAACCCGTGACACCAGCACCCCAACCTCGGACAATCCATCTGTTATCAATTTGACTCCTATTTCCCTCACCAATCAAGACTTAAACATTTTGTTGCTGGGGTTAACATAGAGTCCCGCGAGTGAGTTTAATTATGCGAGTACAAAATTTGATGTATTTAAATATACACGCAAACTGAAGTTGAAAAAACATTTTTGAGCAATAAGCATCAGTCTAAAACACCAGCGGTAGCTGTAAAATCTCCGTTACCAGGACTGGTTGCAAGAGATTTTGGTTTATTGCAGGATTTAATATCATTACGAAATGAGGCTCCAATGTCGGGGACTCCAGAGCAATGTTTGTTGTTGGACACGGCTGGTCATACAGATTTCAAACCAAAATCAACTTTTACCCCTCTGATGTTGCATGACAACATAGACATTTTCCATGATTTAACAACAACAGGGATCAAAAAACTTCACGTGACAACTTTGAAAGAAAAGAGACAATATGGGGCTCGTAACCAGAATTACAACAGGTTGGTCAAGAAACTGCAAGCTGATAACACCATCATTATACGCCAGGCCGACAAAGGCGGTAATGTGGCTTTATGGCCTCGTTCTCTGTATCTGCAAGAGGCCTACCTCCAACTCAATGATACTCTATGTTACAAAAGATGTGACATTTCGACTGTCAGAGAAGTTCAAGCTGAATATTACACACTTCTGACAGGTTGGAGGAGTGCTGGCCTCCTCAGTTTGGATGAATTTAAGTTTCTTGAGAAAGACCACCCGGTTATGCCTGTCTTTTACTTGATCCCTAAGGTCCACGAAAATCTTACTAATCCTTCAGGCAGGCCCATTATTTCGGCTCGAAATGGATTATTGGAAAATATGACTATGTACATTGATTTTTTTCTCCAGGATTTTGTGAAAACATTGCCATTGTATGTACAAGATTCTTGGGATTTTTTAAGACAATTAGAAAATGTACATTGGGACCATGAGTGTTTGTGTGATCACGTTGGATGTTTCAGCTCTTTACACAAGCATTTCCCATATGGATGGGTTGAGAGCTGTGGAGTTCTATCTGGGAAATAGATCGATTCATTTACATGAACACAACAAGATGTTAACCTGTATGATCTCTTTTTGCCTCCACAACAATTTTTTTCTGTTCAACAATCAGCATTTCCATCAAGTCAGGGGTGTAGCCATGGGGGCCTGCTTCTCTCCCAGTTATGCCTGTTTGCATATGGGCTACTGGGAGGAGCAGGTCCTGCATGGCACATTCAAGGACGTGGTTGTTGAACATGTGGTACATTGGTACCGCTATATTGATGATATTTTTTTAATATGGCGGGGTACCCAGAAACAGGCTAGTGATTTCATTGACCGTTTGAACTAGAATTCATTCAATCTCAATTTCACTTCCACTATCAGTCAGGAAAGAATCTGCTTTCTAGACGTAGAGGTGATAGTTCAGGACAACAAGTTGGAAACTAGGTTGTACAGAAAGCCAACAGCTGGCAACACCGTGCTGCACGCCAAGAGTCACCACCCAGCGCATCTGATTCGCAGTATTCCTTATGGGGAAATGCTGCTAATCAGATGCATCTGCAGCATGGAGGGCCAATGTAGGACAGCTCAGGAGGAGAGCAAGGCGCGGTTTCTAGCTAGGGGTTACACCAGGAACTTAGTAGACGCTGCCATGCGCAAGGTTAACTCCATTCCAAGGAAGGAAGTTCTGCTACACAAAAAATCTAAAGTAGAGGAACTAGTTAATTCCAATCCACCAGTCAGACTGGTATTAACGTATAGCCGGCAACACTAAGCTCTCCAGATAACTGTCACCAAAAACTGGAATCTGATATCAAGTGATCCAGTGATTGGCAAATACATGTCAGCGAAACCTGAGATTTCATTTAGAAAAGCACGCTCCTTCAGCGATGCTTTGGTGAAATCTAGTCCGGAGGTTGTATCCCAAACCTCATGGCTCAAAACCAGCAAAGGCTTCAGAAAATGTGCTGTCTGTAAGGCGTGTAAACACGGGGTGAATAAGACGCAATTTATTACACCTTTTTCAGATACACCCAGTGTCATCCACAAACAGTTGACGTGCAAAACCGAGTTTGCGGTTTATGTGCTGGAGTGCCCATGTGGCCTGCAATATATGGGGAGCACTAAGTTGCAGGTTCACAAACGGATACTCCAGCACATAAGGGCCATCAACACGAGTGATACAGCTTACCCAGTCACGCTTCACTTTAAAGAACTCTATGAAAGTCAGAGTCAAATGTTGAAATACTTTGTCATTAATGCAATTCCTCCGTTGAGGAGGGAGGGGAATCGTGAGGCCATCTTACGAGCCCTTGAGACAAGGTATATTGTGGAACTCGACAGCAAAATTCCCTCTGGCCTTAACGCCAGTGAGGATTTTTACACCTGTTTATAGTTTCCTTAGTGTGTCCTGTGCCCCTCTAATCAATTTGCCTTGACAGGCTCCATCATTCACTTTCCTTTTTACTGTTTTAACAACTTTATCCTAAGGGAAGCTAGGAGGTTTTGGTCTGTTCCCCTTTAGCACAGTACAGTGTTTTTTTCTGTTTTTAACAGGGTTTTCATTGTTTTTCTATAAAGGAATTGATTCTTTTATATTGAGCGCACTATTTGCACAGTACCTTTGCACTATGTTGCGTGTTGCTTATATTATAACGCCCATTTCATGTTTGTAAATAAAACTCACCCTTTAATTTAGCATGATTACTATGAATTTACCCACTTGGGTTATATTGAATGAGGATGACTTACCATGTGAATATGAAGATAATGTGATGTACTTAAATGTCTCCTATTGAGCAGTAGTCACCTTTTTTAGTGTTACATTGCTGAGATTTTGCTTTTAACATTGTGTAAGCATTTTTAGCACGGACATTGTATTTATACATTGATTAACACTTTTTTATGATTAATAATCCTCAATGTGCAATATTTATGCTGTGTATGGGATTAGTTTGAGTTTTCTATGTCTATTTGGGCTGACCCAATGTGGCAACCAATCACGCAACAGTTTTTCAGAGCACTTGCACTTTAAAAACCGCCTGTTCCCTTATTAGCGTTGTGTGAACAAGGCCTCTGGGCAGTCCGAAATGTTATGCTGATGGCAGATATAGTAAATAAATAATCTTCTCACCTGCAAACTGTGTCGGCTCTCATTTCTTGCTCCGGCGAAATCCTGAGGACAATGGGACCGCTGGAGTTTTGGTTCGAGTTATTTGAGCATATATATATATATATATATATATACATATATACATATATATATATATATATATATATATATATATATATATATATATATATATAAATCCAAAAATGTGCCTGCTGTAAGAAAAGCCTCGAGCAGGTAAGTTTTGCATTCGCCACATTTATAGGAAGAAACACATGTCCCAACAGCAAGCAGTGACTCGCAGATTCTCAAGTCTTGCCCTACGCGTTTCGTGTTGTACACTTCCTCAGGGGCTGCAGACAAACCAAAGACAAAGTCACGACATTTTTCTATTGCACCCGTTTTAAACAATAAAGTACCGCCTCAGTGGGCGTGGCCACCCGCGTGACCTGCTGGATGATGTGGTGCAATCATTGTTTCTACAGTGAGGCGTCATGGACTTGCTTTCAAATATTAATTATTTCAATATCCCAAGTGGGTGGCGACGACCATACCGATGTTGAGCATGTAATTTGCATTCTTCCAACAGCATACCTGTCTCCACGCTGCAACGTCGGTTGGCGCTGCTGCTAGAACTGTACAGAAGTACGGCAGGGCTCTTCTCGCGGCTCAGGCTGGGCCGCCAAATACAAATCCAAAAATTTGCCTGCTGTAAGAAGAGCCTCGAACAGGTACGTTTTGCATTCGCCACATTTATTGGAAGAAACACATGTCCCAATAGCAAGCAGTGCCTCGCAGATTCTCAAGTCTTGCCCTACGCGTTTCGTGTTGTACACTTCCTCAGGGGCTGCAGACAAACCAAAGACAAAGTCACAACATTTTTCGATTGCAGGTATGCTGTTGGAAGAATGCAAATGACATGCTTAACATCGGTATGGTCGTCGCCACCCACTTGGGATATTGAAATTAATTAATATTTGAAAGCAAGTCCATGACGCCTCACTGTAGAAACAATGATTGCACTACATCCTCCAGCAGGCCACGCGGGTGGCCACGCCCACTGAGGCGGGACTTTAGTGTTTAAAACGGGTGCAATCGAAAAATTTTGTGACTTTGTCTTTGGTTTCGAAACGCGTCTGACTGTGGCATAAATAAACAAGACCTGCTGAATACCACGTGATTCTGGTGTCTGTTTCCCATTTTCCCGGTGATTCCGGCTGGAGCGCAGGGGAAGGTTTGGGACAACAGGAGCTTATCATATATATATATATATGCCACACACATGAAGAAGAAATGTCCACGCTCTCAGGAGGTGCGGAAGTGGAGTTTAATGCACAAGGTTAAGCGTTTCGACAGACTAGCTGTCTTGATCACACAAAGGATAAACAAAAAAGTTCCTATACATAGTCTCAAGTAAAAGATGGAAATAGGACATAAAGTTCATTGTATATCAGTACGTAATGAGACTGTGGCGGCCATTTTAACACAGTGAAATACTTCATGACAACTTATAGTGGTAATATAAATTGAGTATACTTTACAAAATTGGAGACTTGTGAGACCCAAACAGTATATATAACATCAAACCAAATGGTACTCGGACATAATTCCTAAGTATTTATCAAACCTTTGACTAAAGGTGTCTTGTGCAGGAAAAGGTACATGGCGGTCATTGTAGAATAATACACAGAGTGTAAGGATGCCACTGTGGGGAAACTCTTAATAAAGTTATGCACAATTTCAACAGTTACCTGAATGAATATACAGGAATAACGTGCACCTTAATAGATACTGATATGGGGTGAGAGGCTGGAGTAAGAGCTCGGAATAATAAAAGAGACATAGTGCCATAAATTTACTGCTCATAGTACTAGGAGGGTCCATCTAACTGTACAGATTTTGACAAATATCAATAGGCATAGTAGCTTAAATCTAGGGCAATTCTGTGGCAGGCGTGATATCATAATAATAATGCATTGTGCCATAGAGGCAAAGTAACCCTGGTATGCCATCCAACAAAACATGTTAACAAGTTGTCAAATATAATGGTGTATACTCAAATTGCAAGAGTGCCTGGCTAAATCTATACAGGAGACAAACTACACTTGTACAAAAGGAACATCAAACGTAAACCAAAAGTAGAAACAAGTAATAAGTGAAGAAAAGGGCTTATCTGAGTGAGAGGTGCCCTTGTACAGGGAAGAAAAAGGTAGGGAAGCCATGTAAGAAATGTCCATCCCATGACGGAGGGGGCCTTCCTTTCCTCCTGTGAAAATATAAGCTACAGGAAGAAAATTTAGAAGTAAAAAAGGAATATACAATATGTACAATTTTTAGTATGCTCACAAATGCTCTACATATAAATCTGTAGTATGCACATAAATACTCTACATATATGTCAAATTATGATAGATCATGGAAGATGGGGAAAAAAACATAATCCAATGCCTTAGCTTTCATTTGGGTGTATGCTCAGTTCTTCATCTAAATTATGTCCCCCCGGGTGTTTGGTTTCAAGTTGTATAATCCATTTGGATTCGCGTTTGCGTAGCATGTGAACTCTGTTGCCACCTCTGGGGCCGCTGTGTAAAGTAACGCAAGAGGGAACTGTTAGAGAGATGGTATTCCTGGAAGTGTCTTGCCACTAGGTAATGAGCATTCTTGTTGTTAATTGTACGCATGTGTTCCAACACCCTCTTTTTAGCCATTAGGGTGGTACTGCCAATGTAACACAGTCCACAGGGGCATTTTAAGGCATATGGGACAAAAGTTGTGCTTCAAGTAAAAAATTGGGTGATTTGTTTCTTTTTCACTCTCCCTGTTGCATTTAATGATAAGTCATGTCTTCTGTGATGTCAAAATGGTGGTGGTGTCTCTATCTTGATTTTGTTCTTTCAACATTTCTGATCTGCTGATCTTGCTGACTTCGTCCAGAGCTCATTTTAATACCCACATGGTGTAGCCCCTGTTCTTGAACCTTGTGATCATGATAGCCTTTTCAAGTTTAAAAACATTTTTCCGTACTGCAGTTGCTCATAGCCCTCAGCAGTTCTCCATAGGGAATACTCCATTTGCGATTGTCTGGATGACTGCTGAGGCCATGGAGAATAGTTTTACCTACAATAGTTTTGCAGAAGATGCTAGTTTCCAGAGTATCGTATGCAGTGGTGACAAGTGTATTGAGGAACTCAATCTGTGTTCTGCTCATATTAGATGTCAGTTTGATGTTATACGTATTGTTGTTCAGTTTGGTAATTAAGCTACCAGCTTCTACTTCAGTGCCCCGTTAGATGAGAAAGAGGTTGTCGATATAACAAAGCCACAATTTCACCTTTGATAGGTCAGATGTAAGGGTGGTGTCACGTCTTATTTCTTCTTCCCAAAGACCGAAAAACAGATTGGCAACGCTAGGGGCAAAGCATGTGCCCATAGCTGTGCCAAGGATCAGTTTATAGATACTTCCGTTAAAAATGAATATGTTGTTTGAAAGACATTGACTCATCATATCAATCAACATGTTGGTATGGTCTATATACCCTATAGGCATATTCTTCAGATAATGGAAACATTATACCTTGTGTATGGTCTATTATAGTATTAAAGGAATCCACATCAAGAGTGACCAACAGAAAATCTTCCTCCCAGGTGACACCCTCTAGTTTGGTTAAAAAATCTTTGGTGTCATTGACATAGGAGGGAAGAGAAGTTACATAGAAAGTTTTCAGCATATTTTGATACATTTTCAAGTGCACTGCCAATGGAAGAGACAATAGGTCTCCCCGAAGGTCTAACGGGGTCCTTGTGCACTTTCGGTAAAAGATAGAAAATGGGAAGTTTATGGAAGTCTCTTTTAAAAAAACAGTATTATTCCCAAGAAATAATACCATTTTGCTCCTTTTCTTTCAATTTGTTCCAAGTCTCTAGAATACTTTGATTGTAAACGTTACTGTTGATTTTCAGGTAGAATATAGAGTCGTCTAATTGTCTGAGAGCTTCTGTAATATACATTTCTTTGCTCATAGGTACGATATTTGGCACCTTGTCAGCAGGACAGATGATGATATTCTTGTCTTCTGCTAACAATTGTATGATTTCTTTTCTTTGATGGTAAGATTCTGATTCAATGAAACTCTCTTCCTACTTTGTGTTTCAGTTTGAGTAAATCTTTAACAACCATATCATTGAAGGTATCGATATTGTCGTGTGGTAAAGTAGGGAAAAAGATAGAACAGGGTTTAAATTTCATGGAGGCAGCTAGATCAGTTGGGAAATCAATGTTGATGGCCTCCATAGAGGACATGGTAGATTTATCAGACAACTGTTGTAGGTAGTGCATGAGAACAAGAGTGTCAATATCACCCACCGTCAAACTGGAATGTGTGTCAGCACTGGGTTATGTGCTGGAATTAGTGAACCCTTTTGATTTCCTTAAAGCATGCCATTTTCTAAGTTTAAGTTTTCTGTTAAACTTATATAAAACCACACGAGTATCAGAGTAGTTAAAAAATTCAGTGTGACAGAACGTCAAACCTAAGCAGAGGGTTTTCTTGTCCAGGAGAGAGGGGGGACGTTCGGATAGGTTGATGATGGTTGTATTTACCGAGTCTATATCCATTATTGCTTGGCCTTGGAGCTTGTGGTTTTGTTTCACATGTGTTCCCTTGTCTTGTCATTTTTGTTCTTTCTGTTTCCTTTATTTTCTTCTTTGTTTGCTCCTCCTTTCCCTCTACCTCTTCCTCAGCCCTGGTTCGTTGGTGTAGGTGTTGTTGTCGGTATTTGCCGGCTCCTTCTCTGGAGCGGGTATTCGTCCAAAAAAGTTGCTGGTTTGGAAGGGATAATTCTTTCTGATGTTGAGCTAGTTGTTGACAGAGAAATATATGTATCTGAGGCTCTAGCTTCTACAGATGGAGGTTCTGTAGACTCTCTTACTGTGGTTTTCATTTGTATGATGTTAGGTAAATTCGAGAACATATGGTCATACTTGTGGCTGTAGGTCAATATACACCCACTTTCGCAGTGTACACAATCCCTGTGGAGTTTCCTTAGTTTTTGTATTTTTTATTTCCTCTTCATGTTGTTTGAGCTTGGGTTTGGGTTCTTCTTTGAATTTGTTGATGATTCTCTGTTGGTTCTCGTTACTGAATTCTTCTTCCAATGATGCAATTTCCAGTAAAAGGGCCTCTCTATCTTCCCAAGCACATTTCACCAGTATGCTCAGCATATTCCTTGAGTTTTTAGCAGAATTCTCGGCCCAGTTTTCCAACATCTGTGGATTTGATGACTCGTACAATGGTGTTAAATATATCCTTAAACCTCGAGGAGCCATGTTTTTGTCCAGATAATCTTGCAATGAAACTGCTTCCCACCATTTGTCGGTTTTGGATTTCTTCAGTTTCTCGAAGTGTTTCAATTTGAAGTTAAGAGAGGTATCTGCATTGGTATTTATTTTCATGTTATCCATTTTGCCAGGTGCACATGCCAGCAGAGTCTGGGCTGCTGTGCGTCTTTCATTTTCCTCTTCCATGATGGAGTAGAGTAAACTTCGAATCTAATAGTTGCCTATAATGCTTACAACTATTGTGCATTGCTTCCAATATAGGCACCGCCCCCTCTGAAATAAGAGGTTCCTACTGCCACCTATCACTTGTATTTCAGATTGGGAGCTGGAATTTCGCTAATGAAAGAGGCATGTTTGTATACGCAGCAGAGTGCCAACAAGTTTGGGCTAATCATTTATTTTTTCAATATAAAATATAACATTAAACTATTTAAAAATCTTTAAACTTAAATTTCCCACTCCAGTGAGTGCAACAGTAGGGAAAGTGTTGGATAGCGGAGAGGTAAAAATAACTATTCCCACTCCAGTGAGTGTAACAGTAGGGAAAGTGTTGGATAGCGGAGGGATAAAAATTACTATTCCCACTTCAGTGAGTGCAACAGTAGGGAAAGTGTTGAATAATGGAGGGGTAAAATTACTATTACCACTCCAGTGAGTTCAACAGTATGGAAAGTGTTGGATTGCGGAGGGATAACAAAAAATATTCTCACTCAAGTCAGTTCAAAATTAAAAACAAACAAAATATTAAAAACAACAAAAATATTTAAAAAATAATGTTAAAAATTCAAACACAAATATATTTAATATTACATTTAAAAAACATATTATAATGTTAAATATAAATGACAAATAACTACATTGATTATATTAGATAAAAAAAAATATTTTTCAAACAAATACATATTTTTAATTACAAATTATTTAGAAACAAAACATTAATTATTACATTATTACTTTCTATTTCTTTTCTACCCTATAACACCACGCAATTCAGAAACCACATCTAAATAAAAAAATAATGTACTTCCATAGTTAACATAGTTAATTACCAATTAGGAAATATTATTAATTAAAAACAAATGAAAAGTTATAGAAATGAATTAACTTCCCGCACTTTACCCCTATATTCCCCACAGAGCACAGCTAAAACTAAACTATAAAAAAATTCAAAAATTAAAACTTATTTTCTATTAAAAAACTAATACTATTTAACAACTTATTATAAAATAAGTATAATTAATTTACTCCCCTCCCTTTACCCCATCAAAATAAAACCCCCACACAAAAAAATAAACAAATACCCAATATATAAAATATCAATTAATTAATTAAGTAATAATAATGATCAACTAATTATTAAGTGATTAAACATAAATGACTTCCCACCCTTATAAACCCAACAATTAATTAATTCATACTAACAGCCAATTAATAATTAATTACAAATAAAGTACTTCCCACAGTTAACAATATAAAATCTCAATTAAATTACTTCCTACCCTATTCCCCTATAAACCCACAACCCGCTAAGGAACTAAAAAAATGCAACATTTAAATAAAATTGATAACTACAAAAAATGTAACATGTATACTAAAAAAATAAACAATACTTATACAAAATAACATACATCACGTACATTTAAAATATAAACTAAAATACATAACACTAATTAAAAAATCGATATTCTAAACAACTATATTTTTGCAAATGATATTAGTTACTTCGATATTTTTGAAAACTATATTTCTTACCTTAAATTTGATATTTTGACCACAATATTCTTGCTGTCGATATTTCTGTGTCATGATATTACCAACTCGATATTTGTGTAGGTCGACATTTCCAACTAGATATTCTGTCTGCATATCTTTTAGGATCACATTAGTCCTAGAAGGATTGGACAATTCATCCATTCTCCTTCATGGTGGCATCCTCCCCTACTGCCGACTTCCACTTATCCACTGTGATGGCACCCTCACATGACTCGTTCACGCTGGCCACCACACAGTCATTATTGGAATCTTCTTCTTCATCTCTGCATTGCAGCGGCAAACGAGATAAACAGTCAGCATTTATGTTGTGGTCCCCAGGAACATAACTCAATGAGAAATCATATCCTTGAAGCCTGGATGGCAATTCTGGGAGTCGTCTCCTGGTCTTTTAAGAGTGCAGGATGCAAAGGCCACCACATGTTCTTGCCCAAGTTGTTTCTGCATTAGAACAACTTCAAGCCCGTAAGCACTTGCATCCACTACAATCGAACTACGGACCGATGGGTTAAAAGATTTTGAAGCCACCGTCTTCACAATTGTTTTATGACCTCCAATGCAACTTGACACTCATCTGACCATTCAAAATTGTTGCCTTTTTCCATTAGCCCTCTCAAAGCATGTACCTTGTCAGTGAAATGCTGGTCAAATTTGGAATAACATTCCACTAAACCAAGGAATGAGCGCAATTGCTCCTTGTCACGCTGTGGTGGTGCATCTTCTATGGCATCCGGCAGTTTCTTTTTGGGCTTCACCTCCTAACCGTGACAAGGTGTGTCCAAGATAATTAATTTCCTTCATGCCAAATTCACCCCCACAGACAGAGCAGCATCTTGCAACTTGTTCACCGTCTTGTCCAAGATCATGTCATGTTCTTCATGATTAGCACCCTACACAAGAACATCAACTTCGAACACCAAAACCTTGGACATATCCCCCAAAATCTTCCCCATCTTCCCCATCACTCTCCGGAAAACAGCAGAGGCAGACGCTAAACAAAAAGGCATTTGCATGAATCGAAATGCACCCTCCGGCGTAATAAACAAAGTAAGATGTCTTGATGCTGGGTGTAATCTGGCCTGGTGGTATGCACTTGAGTGATCAATCAAGGAAAAATAGGTTGCATTGGTGACAGACGACACAATCACATTGATATGTGGTGGGGATAACGGTCCAACAAATATTGCGATTAAGATCCCTCAAGTCAATGCACATGCGCAAGTTCCCTTCAGATGTGGGTGCCAAAATGATGGGGCTAAGCCATTTTGACAACTCTATTGGTTCGATGACTTGTGCCTCACATAACCTTTGCAACTCCTTCCTTAATTGCTCCTTGAGAGCAAACAGCACATTCCTCACTCTGTGCTCACATGGGACATTGTTGGATTTTAATAAATTGCGATGCTCAAATTTAGCTAAACCCCCAAATTTCCCTCTAAACAATGTGGGAAACTTGGAGCTCCATGTGGCTTTCTCTGCGTCGTCTATCACAAGATTGCTGGGGAAGGTTGGGATCTAATGTGATGCCTAACATTTTTTGTTCCCACCACCATAATAGCACCGTTCCTTTTTCCACCACAAACACTTTACTAGTTGCTTCCTTGCATTTGTGTGATAATTTAAAATTGAAAAAGCCCACCAAGGGAAGCTTGATGCCTCAGTAGCCCACAGGTTCAATATCAAGGGGACTCAATTTGCAACTACCCACTTTCTCCCAAGCATCCTTATCTATGATAGTGTATGGGGAACACAAATCTATTCAGACTGGTATTCTGTTACCATTAATCCCTAAATTACATTTGGGCGGGTTATAGCCTTCCCGTATGTCATGGACAGCTTTGTCATGCACAGCCAACACTTCGGCCTCTCTTTTATCAGATGAATTCTCATCCTCATAACACACTCTTATTGCATGTACAGCACACTTCCAATTCTCAGTTGAGCTGGTCTTGCACATGTGTGCAAAAAAAAACTATTTTTCAACACTTGTAACACCTCTCCTTAGTGGCTACAGACTTATCTGAGTCTACCGTGTGTTGCATGCCACCATATCTGTAACAAACCTGACATTGCTTGGGCAAAAAGTTCTTGAATTTTTTTTCCCCATTCTTGGACGCATTTTTCTCTACAACCCAAACTTTGCTCTAAGCATCTAGCCGCAAATATAATTTTCTGTAAATGTGGATCCATCAAATCCAACAATCACTCTTGTATTTTAATGTTGCTTGTCTTATTTATAAATTGGTCCCTTGTTATCTCCTCGTGTAAGTCCCTAAACCTACATATGGATGTAAAAGTCCTTAGTACAGAGATGTACTGCTCCACTGATTCCGCAGGCAATTGTGACCTTGAAAAGAACTTGTGCATCTCTACCACTGTGCTGATCTTTTTACCATAATTCTCCTCTAGGGCTTTCAAAACCTCTAGACATTCATCACCATGTACTTCTTCGCCCACATCACTGCCCCCATGGTTAATGGAATTTACTCCTATGGGTATGGGCAATGTTTTCAACACTTTCCTGCTCTCCAACCCTAAATTGTGCTTCAGCAGCACTAACGTCCGGGAAGCCACGAAGTCCTCCCCACCAATTGCCTCCAAATACATCTCAAAAGACGCTAACTAATCCTCCCATGGCATTGCAGGTTCCCCAGGATTCTGCAAGAATTTTGGAGGGGCTAGTACTGACGACATATCCATGTTAATAGGTGGCCTACCCTACATTTAAATTTGCCTGAACGAATTTGCCCCACTGAAATTCCCTACCTGTCTGGAATGTTATGGAGTATATGATTTGTGGTGACCTACGCTGGAGTACCAACTGCCGCAGCAAATACATAACAGCGTGATACTACACAATCGTCACACAATCGAATATTGCTAAATGCAATGCTAAATGGTAACCCTGAATATAGTGGCATAACGCAATGCACCCACAATTTATTTATTTATTTATTTATTTATTTTATGTGCTTATATAGCGCCTGAATAAACCCCCGAAGGGGTATCTCCGCGCTTTTGCTATTTGAAGGAAAAATACAAGTGTACCAGGACTTTCCAGTAGTACCAAGGCAGGGGGGAGATTAGCCACTGGTGAAAAGGTAGGTTTTAAGAGTTTTGCGGAATGCTAGATGGTTTGTGATACTTTTTAATGTAGGGGGAAGAGAGTTCCAGAGAGCGGGTCCAGTGTGTGCCAGAGCACGCCCTCCCTGACGGGACCTTTTTATTTTAGGGACCTGTAGTAAGTGAAGACTACTGGATCGTAGAGAGCGGGCTGGGACATAGGGTTGAAAGGCAGTTGTAAGATATTTGGGGCCCTTACCTATCAGGCATTTATGAATGGTGCACAGAATTTTAAACTTAGTGCGTTGCCGCACTGGCAGCCAATGGAGTTGCGCCAGTAAGGGTCGGGAGGAAGTCCTAGATGGAGCATTAAGGACTAACCTCGCTGCCGTATTTTGGACTACTTGCAGTTTGTTCATTTGGCCTTCATTAGTTGACAAAAGAAGGCCATTCCAGTAGTCCAATCTACTGATCACTAGTGCCTGGACTAGTGTCTTCCTATGGTTGTCGGGTAGATAGGGGAACACCCTTTTCAGCAAACCAATAGCCCTGAAGCAAGTGCCGGCGACTTGGTTGACATGATGTTTAAATGTCAGCGCCTGGTCAAATAATACTCCCAAGTTTTTCACAGTCTGCTTTGGAATGGGAGCTGGACCCAGTTCTACAGGCCACCACTCATCAGACCACAGAGTCACCGCCTCTCCAAACAATAAGACCTCCGTTTTTCCCACATTGCATTGTAGCCAGTTCTCAGCCATCCATCTTGAGACAACCCTCATGCCTTCTGCAAAAGATTTTAGCAGATCAGGTGTGAAGGTTTTAAAAGGGAACAGAAGTTGGGTGTCGTCGGCGTAGGATACCGGGGTAAACCCATAGGACCTCACTAAGTCGGCCAGGGGGGCCACATACACATTAAACAATGTGGGGCTTAGGCATGAGCCCTGTGGCACCCCCCTGGTGAGCTCCCTGGAGATGGATTTATGGGAGCCCAGCCTGACTTCTTGAGAGCGGCAGGAAAGGAAACTTTCCATCCAGGACAGAGCTGCACCTCCCAGCCCTACATCCCTCAGACGACAGAGAAGCACTTTGTGAGACACTGTATCGAAGGCGGCGGATAAATCTAACAGCACCAGAATCATGGACCCCCCTTCATCTAGTGTCATCCTGATGTTGTTGGTCACTGCCAGAAGGGCCGATTCGGTGCTGTGATTTGGCCTGAACCCTGATTGAGAAGGGTCCAGGCCTTCCGCTGCCTCGATAAAGTTGGAAAGATGGGTGTTCACGTGCTTCTCCGTCAGCTTACCGATGTAGGGGAGGAGGGAGATGGGCCGGAGGTTAGAAAGATCTGTCCAGGGGGAGGCCGCTTTTTCCTAATCGGGTTTACCACCGCAATCTTCCATTCCTTTGGAACTTGCCCCTTGGCCAGTGAGAGATTCATTACTGACTGGATGGATGGAGCCAGAATGGAGATCAAAGGGGCCACCATTTTTGCAGGGAGGAAGTCATTGGGAGAGCCAGTTTTCACGTTGTTAACAAGGAGTGAGAGGTCTGAGTCACTAACTGGTGGGATAATAAGAAAAGAGTGTTTGTTCTGTATGGGCAAGCCATTAGCAGAGGAGGCCATAGTTCCTGTGTCTTGTGATGCTAAGATTTTATTATAGATGAGATTGATTTTGTCCTCAAAGAACATAGAGATCTCATCACAAAGTTCTTGTGAGGCATCATCAGAACTTTCCCCCGCTGTGGGTTTTACGAAAGTTTGCAGGAATAGAATATTGCTTAAAATGCTTAAAATACTACTGCGTACAGTAGCACAATGTCATGCAAGCAATGATCCAGGATGCTGCTTAATAATCCAGAGTACCGCAGTTTCTCAGAATACACAAAAAATAAATACAATAGTCACCGTTGTTCGATCCAGTGGCTGCTTCCGCCTTGCTCAATGCTGCTGGCTTCCTCCTTGCTTCTGTTCCTAATCTCATTGCAGTGCTGCACGATGACACCAGTGCCAGGCATTGCCAGGTCATTATGGCAATGCCCAGCACTCTTGCATGTTGTCGCATTGTGTCGCTCCTAAGCGCCTGACGTCTGGCATCCACGCTGGTCAAGCTGTGCTGCTGCTACATGTTTTCCTTATGTGACCCACACCGGAATGGAAGGAAACAGGCAAGAACACTTTGAAGTAAGTCGGCAGGAAGACTCTGCTTGTGTCGCCGCTCGTCCTCTGCAGAATGCTGGAAAGTGTGTGTTTGAATATTAACAAACGGCCAAGCCGGCATCCGAACACCACGTCAAGCTTACGATTCACTGCTTGTCATGCTTACCGGTCACTCCTCACCACATTACACCACAGCGGTAGAGCCTTACAGCTTCACCACAGTTCACAGCATGCTCTCCAATGGGTGGATGTATGCTCCTGCACACCACGATGTGCCTGCTCCACCCCGGTAATGCCAGCAAAACACGTCGCTGCAGCCTCTGACTGGTATCCTGTGCATGTCAGAACAGTCTCTCCAGCTGTTACCTGAGAGGAAGCATTAACAGCAGAAACCAATTCAGCTTCAGGGGTCCAGGTGCAACTAACAGTTGGTCCACAAAATTGTCCAGGGCTCACCAGGATCAAGGATAAAATCCACAGCTGCTCCTTAGTTCAGCCAGCCCTCTGGGGAACACCATCTCATCCTCGTCGCCACTTTTAAGAGGCACAGATACAATATTTGGGGTAGAAGAGCTTTATTGAGTGAAGAGGAAAATCCCCTGGACACATCCTTCACAGCAACAACTGTCTTCTCCAGTAAGGTCCACCTTCCAGAACCTTGGGAGGCTAGCAACCATCACTGGGATGCAAGACTAGTTGCTTGGACATAACACCTATAAAAGCAGAAAACAATTATTTTAATTGAAATTCCAATTGAATGGTTTCTCAAGAAGCAGAATGAATGCCTTAGAACTTGAAGATATGAGACATCTTCTAATAAGTCCAGGATTCAGCCCAAACAACAAGAGAGTGATTCCAAGTCTAATCAGTCATCTCAGAATAAGGAGCGCTACTGGCTATGTTGAGACTTAGCCCACTTAAATAGAGGTCGGCAGTCTATTGAAGTGGTTTCAGACAGTATGGTACAATAATATTGAGGATCAGTGTGTACATCAAATAGTGTCAGAGGGCTATTTCTTGGAGTTTCAGGCACCAATCCCAGGCAGTCCTTTCGTTCTCACCCTGATTCCAAGGGTGGTCTTATTGGACAATATTCACAGACTTCAAAAGAAGAAAGCAATAAGAACAAGTTACTTACCTTTGGTAACGCATTATCTGGTAGAGACTCCATCTAGCTGCAGATTCCTCACCTTTGAATTTCCCAAGCATCAGGCTGGATCCGGAAACTTTTTCTTAGCAATAACCCCTTGCACGTGCAGTTTTGTGGCTCCATTCGGCTCCGTGTGATGTCATTGGTAGTGTCGGTTATGTAGTTGCGGTACTTATATAGGCCCCACCCATGCACGCGGACTCAGTATGTTTTTTCCACCTCAGAAGCGCAGAGCCACAAAGTAACTGATATAGTCATGTACAAAATTAGGGCCCTGGAAAGGGAGCAACCCTAGCCCTACAATATTAGTACGCAAAGCGGGAAGGCATGGATGGGGCTGCAAGGAATCTGCAGCTGGATATAGTCTCTACCAGATAATGCATTACCGAAGGTAAGTAACTTGTTCAACTGAAAGAGACTTCTAGCTGCAGATTCCTTACCTTTGAATTAGATAGCCATACCATCCTGGCAGTGGGCTTCAAACTAATATCTTAAACTAGGAAATCCTGCAGGACCGAGAGGGCAAAATGGCTGTCTCTGCAGACCTGACCGTCCAGTCAATTGTACTTTGCAAACGTGTGCAAGGATGTCCACGTTGCTGCCTGACAGATGTCTTAGAATGGGACACCCCAAGCAAAGGCTGTAATTGCGGCCTTTCTCCGGGTGGAATGGGCCCTTAATCCCCCAGTGGGCTGCTTCTTTGCCAGGGCATAGCAGATCTTAATACAGAGAACGACCCAGCGAGAAATGGTCCTTTTCTGCACTGCCCACCCCTACTTAGCTCTCATGTACCCCACAAAGAGTTGGTCGTCCACCCGGAACTCTTTTGTGTGGTCAAGGTAGAAAGACAATTCTCCTTTTGGGTCCAGTTGTTAAGACGCTCCTCTTCCTTAGAGAGATGCGGGGGAGCAAATTAGGTGGGCAATGTGATGGATGGACCCAGATGGAATGGGGTCACAACTTGTGGCAAAATGAAGCCCAGCTGAAAAGCACCACTTTGTCTGGAAAGGAAATTAAATAGGGAGGCAAACAAGATAACACTGCAACTCACTCACCCTCTGGGCCAATGTAATCACCACTAAAAACCCTGGTTTTATGGTCAACAGCCGGAAGGGACAATTATGTAAGAGCTCAAAGGGAGCACACATCAGGTTGGTGAGTGCCAAATTAAGATCCCACTGGGGCATACCAAAGGACATGGGTGGAAACAAGTTAGCCAGACCTTTCAGAAATCTATGTATAATAGCAGATTTAAAGAGAGAAGGCTTGTCTGGCAGCCGCAAAAAGGCATACATAGCAGAGAGATAACCCTTGAGAGTTCCCAAAGCAGAGCCCTGTTGGGCAAGGTTTAAAATGAATAGAAGTACAGTAGAAAGAGAAGTGGAAAGAGGGTCAATAGACCTTTCTGTATATTATAAGAAAGATTTCTGCCAACGGCAGGCATATACCATCTTAGTGGAGGGCCGTGTGGCCTCCACAATAACATTACAAACTTCAGGAGGAAGGTCAAAAGCTATCAACTGTCGGGGCTCAATCTCCATGCATGGAGGTGCAGAGTTGACATGTTCCGGTGGAGGACCCTCCCCTGTTGCTGCAACAGAAGATCCTCCTGAAGGGGCAGCATGATTGGAGAATCAATGGTCCTTTTCAGAAGATCTGGATACCACACTCTCCTCACCCAGTCTGAGGCCACAAGAAAGACTTGGGCCTGGTCGCTCCTGATCTTTTTCAGAACCCTGGGCAGTAGTGGTGTGGGCGAAAGCCGTACAGCAGGCCTGAGCTCCATTTGTGATGAAAAGCGTCACTGAGCGATAGTCGCCTTGGAAACTACAGCGCCATGTATTGCTTACATTGAGTTTTCTCATTAGAGGCAAACACATCTAATGAAGTTTCTCCCCACTGCTGAAAGAGACCTTGCACCACCTTCAACTGGAGTGCCACTCGTGATCTGCTAGGCATCAACGGCTGAGTTCCTATGCCCTGGCATTCAGAGAACCTGCCAGGTGTTAAAACATCCAGCCATGTCCTGCAGGTCCAATGCTACCATACAGTATTCTTAGTCTAGGGTAGACAAGACCTGAGCCAGAGTGAGCATTTGGAATTTTTCCTTGTTGAGGAAGCGATTGAGTGTTCGAAGATCCAAAGTGGGCCGTAGCCATTTGTTCTTTTTCGGAATCAGAAAGTAGCAGGAATAACAGCCATTGCCTACTTCTGAAACTGCGACCCTTTCTATAGCTCCCTTGGCAAAGGGAACTTGAGAAACTTGAAGCAACTTTAAATGATCGTCCATCAGCCATTCCAGAATTGGCAGAATAGGAGGAGGAAAAGAAAGAAAAGGTAGAGAATAGCCCTCCTGGAAGATCTGTAAACCCACTTGTCTGATGTTATGGATCTTTCTTTGGGAGATGATGACAAATTCTCCCACTAACTGGAGTAGTGCGGTCATGCAGAATCAGCCTAGGATTGCTTGGCTGCTGAGGACAGTGTGGTTGACGAGTTCTGGCCTCCATTCAGAGATCAGAATGCACTGCATCCACGTCCTCGCATGGCTTGTAGAGTCTATGTGGGAAGATGGCTCGGATAGGGCTGATGCAACTGGAAACCCCTTCCATTGCCACAAAAGGAAGACTGGCCATGGGAGGGAGGAGAGGCCCAAGGATCTGGCCATAGCTCGAGAGTCCTTGAACGTGACCAGGGCTGAGTCTGACTTTTTCCCAAAAAGACGGGTTCCATCAAAGGGCATGTCCATCAAATTGGCTTGGACATCGCCCGATAAGCCACTTCTTCCTTAAGGTCACTGTCATTGAAATCAATCTGCCCAGCGAATCTGTCGTGTCTAGGCCACACCGAATGGAATATTTTGCTGCATCTCTCCCATCCTTGACTGCTTGGGAGAGCACAGCACAGGCCTCCTCCGGGACTTGTAGCAGTACTTGCATAACAGTTTCCCAAAGGGAGTGGGCAAAATGGGCCAATAAGCAGGCAGTATTCACCGACCGCAATGCCAGGCTGGAGGAAGAAAACCGTTTCTTCCCAAATGCATCCAACCTCTTGGATTTCCTATCCGGAGGGGCAAAAGGGAATGTCCTCCGGGAAGTAGAGGCCTGTACCACCAAACTTTCTTAGGTGTGGTGTTGGTTGATGAACTTCGGATCACCTGGTGCATGGTGATGGCAGTAGGCTTCCGTCTTATTCACAGGAGCCCCTGTGCTTGGCTTGAACCACGTACCTAGACGGAAGTCTGTAAGTGCCTCATTAAAGGGCAAAAGGGGTTCGGAAGTAGAAGCCCAAGGTTGAAGCACTTCAGTCAGGAGATTAGTCCTGACCCTCACTGAGGGTAGCTTTAGTCCAAGGACTTCAGCTGCCCTTTTTACTACAATGGCATAGGATGCCCCCTCCTCCGTAGCCACTGTAGGCAGAGAGAGCATGCCAGTGTCTGGAGAAGTATTCAATCCACTGGCCTTCACAAGTTCCCCATACTAGACCAACTGCTCCGCAGAGTTATCCTGGTGTTCCAGAGGGTCCATCCATAGACCCTCTCATTGCTTCCCTGAAAGTGCTCAGATGACAACATAGAACCCCTGGGTTCACTCGACGTCAGAATTGGCATCAAGCAATGTCGTTCCAGCCCTGTGTAGTCGGGAATGAGGATGGGGATGGCACCGCCAGTGGGCACTGGTGGCATGCACCGACTTCTGGTCCGACATCAGCGGTCGCTTTGGCATGACCAGCATCAACAATCCCCGAGTTACCACCTGAGCCATGGCTGGAGCCGACAGCATCACACCTGAAGGGGCTTCTTCCGACTCCATGGGGCCCAATGGCCCACCAGGGGGGTCGGCCTGTTCAAATGTACTATGCATTGCCTTGTAAACCCTTTTACTTGATTGCAGGTCTCTCCAGCTCCTGAAAAGGGAGGGAGGCACGAAGTTCACCCAGGCTACGGCTCTGTGCCTAGAGCGTTGGTGCTCCTTACCTCTTTTGTCGGTGGACGACAGTCGAGGTGAAGATGAAGTCCGCTTCAACTTCTTCTTCTTCTGCTGCCTCTTCCCCGAGTGTCCCGAGGATCTCAAGTGGTACAAAGAGGTTTTATGGCTCCGGGAGTAGTCCTGCGCCCTCCTCTTCTTGGATCGAGCCTGGGACATCCCCAGAGTCTAGGTCGATGGTGTCGACTGCCGGGCAGCAAGGAGTTTCATCTCTCACTCTCTCAAGGCATTTGGAGCCATGGCCCAACAGTCTGAGCATGACTTTGAGTTGTGATCGTGCTCGAAACACCAGAGACAGACGAGGTGGGGATCGCTGACCGACATCATGCGGTGACAGGCACCGCACAGCTTGAAACCTGTGTTCCTCGAAGATATCCCTTGCACACAAAGATGGAAAAAATGCCAAATTGGACAAAAATGGAGAAAAGAGCAACATAGAGGTAGCCCTCGGTGCTTAATTGGCGCAGAAAGAAAATAACTGAGGTTCCCGCACCTGGGTGGCGGCTATATAGGCACTGCAATATCATAAATTACGCTATCGACGCTGTCACACAGAGCGGAATGGAGCCATCTGACTGTGCGCTCAAGGGTTATTGCTCAGTAAAAGTTTCCGGATCCAGCCTAACGCCTGTGAAATGCACAGGTAGGGAATCTGCAGCTAGAAATCCTTATCAGATTCTCAGTTCAGAAGCAAAAGGAGGGTTTAAAATGGCATTCTCTGGTCTTCAGTGTGAGAAAATCCTCAGGAGAATATAGCTGGTGATGTATTTACAGGAATTAAATTGCTATCTCTTCAAAACTCACTTCAAAAGGACTACACTTCAGCAGGTGATCCCTTTAATTTCTGCTGGGAATGCTCTGGCATCAATAGATATTCAGGATGCTTATCTTCATGTGTCAGTGAGGCCAGATCATCAAAAGTTCCTGAAGCTGGTGGTGGAGGGTTTTCACTGGCAGTTTAAAGTACTACCCTTTGGCCTGAAAGTGTCCCAAAGGGGGCACCCCAAGGGCTTAGCTTAAGTGATGGTTATTCTGAACAAGAAATATTTCCCTGACTGGATGATCTGTTAATAGTTTCTCCCTCTTGCTAAGATATAATTCTTCATGTTTGTACAGCTGTTCTACTGGATTTTGCATTTCTCCTCAAAAAGTAAAAATTCAACCTTCACAAAACCTGGTGAACATCGGGGCCTAGTTTCAGACAGACTGGATATGTATTTTGTCCTCAAGAAACGAAGAAAGGATTGTTGCAGAGGCTGAGCTAGTTGTTGCACAAAGAGCAGCCTTTAGCCAGACACTTTCTACCGGTCCCAGGATATATGGTAAATGTAGTTTGTCTTAGTTATACCTGGTCATGAGTCAAGAAGGGAGACAAAAGTTACCTTTTAAGAAGGATTCTTTTCTTTAAGATATCTTCCTTCCCCCCTTTTTTTTATTTTGCAGGCAGCTAGCCTGTTTGTAGTGCCATGGGCATTTCTTCATTTGGCTCATATTCTTCACTATTGACCTTCGGCGTGCCCAAACTTTGAGGCCATGATTCTAGTTTCACAGGATTTAAGATTGTAGCTTCAGGTGGGGGGCGGGAGGGGGGGGTTAAATTGCCAAAATCTGGAGAATGGTGTTCATTTCCAGAACATAACCCTGTCTTATTAACTATAAATGCCAACATGCTCATGATGGAACCATGCCGTCATGAGTCACGGGCGAGCTGTGCTCATGACGGCGTGGTTCCGTCACGATTCTGCCCACTCACTAATTTGCCAGCACAGGCGTGGAATCAGTGCTGTGTGTGCGGAGCGGCCGCAGCATGATGGAACCACGCCGTGACGGCGTGGTTCTGTTATAAGCAGGAAGGGTTTAATTCCCTGCAGTGATTGAAGCTAGTAGTTATGAGTATGAAACAGGAGCTACCAAAACATACAAGTAGAGAAAAGGGTCCAAGGGATGTTTAAAGACCATGCCTAGGTTATACCCCCCAAACAAAGAAACCTAGGGGTCTAACAAAGAGGATATCAAAAAAAGAGCCTCAATCTGTCATCGACAATGTCTAGACTAGTACAGCGATGATCAACATTTAGTTTGTGGAGTAGGATAAACAGTGCTTAAACAAAAGATCTGTTGTGGTTGTGAATAGAACCCGCAAGGTTTTCATAGGATACCCATCAAAGTATTGTATGATCAATTTTATCATCTGGTCATCCAACAAGGTAATAAGTCTCTTGATCATTGAGACCATATTCTTACCGTGTAACAGAGCGGGGTCACTGCCCACAAGCACTTTATGACCAAGTGATATTGAGCTGATGGGTAAAAGTGCAGTGCAAAAAAATCATAAATGTGGTGAATTAAGATAGGACAAAAAGAGGGACAATTTTATTAAGAATATGACCTCTTCCTGGTTAAAAACAAGAACAGTGCAAGAAAGCAGTGTTTAACTGCGTAAGGGCCTTACAATACTTTGATGGGTATCCTATGAACACCTTGCGGGTTCTATTCACAACCACAACAGATCTTTTGTTTAAGCACTGTTTAGCCTACTCCACAAACTAAATGTTGATCATCGCTGTACTAGTCTAGACATTGTCGATGACAGATTGAGGCTCTTTTTTTGATATCCTCTTTGTTAGACCCCTAGGTTTCTTTGTTGTTCATATGAAACAGGAGCACCTTTGAGGTTCAAATCTTTCCCTGTCAGTAACTAAATCTATGCAGAATACAATAATAGATCTTACTAGGAAGGCACAGGAGCATCATTATCTCATGACGGCGTGGTTCCGTCACGATTCTGCCCACTCACTAATTTGCCAGCACAGGCGTGGAATCAGTGCTGTGTGGGCGGAGCGGCCGCAGCATGATGGAACCACGCCGTGACGGCCACCTTCTTCAAATAGGTGTTTAAATAAGGATTTGTCTGCAATCTTTTGCCCGACCAGAATATTTCACAGTTTCTGCAAGAGGGCTTTGATAAAGGTCTTTTAGGGGCAGATGCATGAAGCCTTTTTCAGTTCGTAAACGGGTTTATTTGCAGAATCGACCCATTTGCAAAGGCAAAACAGGCTTTTCACATGCATAAAACCCAAATTGTGATTCGGTGACCTGTTACTGAAAAGCAAATTGGATTTTGCGATTCGGTATTAGGAAGGGGCGTGTTTAGGGCGTCCCTTCCTAATAGCGAATCGCATCGGTATGTATGAATGTCGCATATAATTTGCATTTTACCACCTACTTCAAGTAGGTAGTAACCCATTCGCAAATGGGAATAGGTCCCGAAGGGACCCCTTCCCCTTCGTGATTGTTTGTAAAAGCATTTTTTAAGAGCAGACAATGGTCCCATGGATCACTGCTTGCTCTTAAAAAATGAAAGGGAAACTTTTCATTTTTCTTTAAGGAAAATGGGCTGCTTTACAAAAAAAGATTGCTTTTTTTAAAAGCAATCATAGACATGGTGGTCAGCTGACCTCAGCAGGCCACCATCCCTGTGATTTTTGTGATTCCTAGGGGGTCGCAAATTGCGATCTATCACATTAATATTAAAGAGGTAGGTCAGTTTGGGACACACTATGAATCAGTATTTGAAACTCATGGAGTTTCATACATTGGAAATTGAGATTACCTAGTTGCGATTCTCAGAAAATCGCAATTAGGTAATCGCAGTTTCCAATTTTGATACATATGCCCTTAGTTGCCACTTTGACATTACAGTGGTCCTATATTACAGCCTTTTATCCCCCTTGGGGTTCTTTGGCAGATATGAAAAGATGGACTTCAATGCTATTTAAGGCTTTCGAAATAGTACAGCCAAAGGTAAGGAATAAGATTGCTCTTTGGGATTTATGTTTGTTTTTCTAAGTTTGACATAAGTCTCATTATGAGATTTTGGGGGAAAGCTAATTATAAATCCTGATCTTGAAACTGGTATTTCTAATGACCCTTGTTATTGCCAGGTGTTTGTTGGAATGGAATACTTTGATGAATTCCCCTCCTTATATGAGAATATTTGAGGATCAAGTGGTATTGAGGTCGGGTCCAAGTTTTGTTGCATAATTAAATTCTGCCTTCCATCGGTCACAGGAAATTGGGTGTGGTCAGAGTAATCAAGGTCTACTTAGCGAGATCTTATGAAAGTGGGGACATATTATCTAGGACGGCGTTAAAAATTATCGCTGGTTTAGTGGCAGAAAACTGCAGCTAAAGCGGCTATAATGGGCTTGATACTATGCCCTGGAGAATTCCAATAGAAGTCCTTGTTCTGGTGTGAACATGGGCTTCTATTGGAATTCTCCAGGGCATATTATCAAGCCCATCATCGCCACTTTAGCTAGTTTTCTGCCGCTAAACCGGCAATAATTTTAATGCAGTCCTTGATATTATGCCCCTTGCTTTTGGTCAGTTTTGGTCAGGCCAATAAAAGGGTGAATCCCGATTGTCTACCTTGGTACTATGGATTAATGTTTCCTGGTTATGTGCAGGCACACTCTACCAGGGATGTGTTACCTTCATTGACAGAGTGACGTTGTGTGCCACTTATGGATATATGTCCTGCGGTTACTCTGTTATGTTATGTTATGTTATATGTTGTTTTATATAGCGCACGGCTACTCGAAAAGAGTGTCCCGGCGCTTTTATTGAGAACCTGTAGCCATGAACACAACACAGTAATAAAAAACAGATCAGAAAAAGAGAAAACGACTCAGGATAGGTCGCCTAAAGGGAAGAAAGCCAGGTTTTAAGGCCCTTCCTGAAGGTAAGCAAATTAGAGGCAAAGAGTTCCACAGCTGTGGTGCCAGCAGGCTAAAGGAGCGGCCTCCAATGCAAGCCTTTTTTACCCGCGGAACCACCGCAAGAAGCAGAGATTCAGATCTTAAAGATCGGGCCGGACGATAAAAGGTAAGTCTCCTTTGGAGATACTTTGCACCCACAGCGTGGAGAGCCTTGTAGGCCAGAGTCAAGGCCTTAAAAGCTATCCGCTTCCTGATAGGCAGCCAATGGAGCGACTGCAAAAGGCCAGCAGCGCTGGCTCGCCTATTTAGGCCATAAATAGCCCTCGCGGCCGAGTTCTGAACAACTTGCATCCGCTGCAGTAGATAATCCGGCAGGCCCAAATAGAGGACGTTGGAATAGTCCAATCTTGAGCCAATCATGGCCTGCACTGTCACCTTCCTGTGCTCCTCCAAAAGTAAAGGCAGAAACTTCCGCAGCATCTTGAGGAGGCCAAAGCAAGTTCCCGTTAAGCCAAGGATCTGAGATCTTAACGTCAGACCCTTATCCATCTTGACCCCCAAGTTCTTAGCCAACTGGGACGCACAGGTCGGGGGGAACATGTTGACAGGCCACCATGCCTGCCATTCCGGGTCCGATGGACAACCGAAGAAGAGTACCTCGGATTTATCCGAGTTGCACTTGAGGCTGTTCAGCTGGAACCATTTAAAAACAGCCCCAAGGCACTCCCGGATACTCTCTCCATCAAAATCCTCTCCCCTCTTACAGGAAAAGAGGAGCTGAGTGTCATTGGCATAGGATACGATCTGGGCCCCAAAGGACTCCGCCAATGCCGCCAAAGGGGTCATAAAGATGTTAAAAAGAGTGGGGCTCAACACAGAACCCTGCGGAAACCCGACTCCCAGAGGCGGCATCACGGCCGAGCTAGAGGAGGCCCAGACCGTTTGTCGGCGGCCAGCCAAAAAAGATCTAAACCAGCTGAGCACCGTCCCCCCCAGACCGATCTCATGGAGTCTGGCGAGAAGACCCTCATGGGGGACGGTGTCAAAGGCCGCCGACAGGTCCAACATGACAAGCATGGCTTTGCCCCCCCGAATCGAGTACCTCCTTTACGGCTTCAAACACCTCCAAGAGCGCCGTCTCGGTGCTCAAGTTGGGGCGGAAGCCAGATTGAGTAGCGTGCAGTACATTATGGGATTCCCAAAAATTAGAAAGAACCATATGCACATGCTTCTCCAGGATCTTCGTAAACGCGGGAAGGAGGGAGATAGGCCTGTAGTTGGCCAGGACTTCTGAATCAAGACCAGGCTTCTTAAGCAACGGAATAACCATTGCCTGCTTCCAGGCCTGCGGGACCACTCCTTGGCTCAGACTCTGGATTCTGCTTCGAGGTTTATTAACCATTATAGGTTGAATCTGGCTCAAAATAAAGAATTAGACATTGAAACAAAAGTTTTGAAGTCTGAGGAAATGTCTTGAATCTTTTGTCACTGATGCAGTTTTACATTGTACCTCAAATAAATGTCTTATTTTCAGCACATTTCTGCTTCTTTGTTAATAGTTTTATTGAATATGTGGGCATTAATGTTTGTGTAGGGCCTGGGACAATAACTGGGATGAAGGGGTAAGCATTGATTATTTCTTAGCAATCCTCATGACTCCGATTCCTTACTCCTTGTCCCATCACTTACATCCCACCATCCCATCCCATTTGAGAGGGGTATGTTTCAGAGTATTTTTGTACTACAACAGAATGGGTTAAGGGTTTTTCCCATTTAAATACCTAAGAAAGGGCCAGGACTCAGAGCCCCAGGCTGCACCGCGCTCATAGCCCCACACCCAGCGCCAGGAGGCACAAGATGTAAACCGACGCTGGCTCCCAGAGCGCGGGATGCCCAATTGCACTTCTCCATGCCTGTTTTCCTGCCGGGGACAAGGGGCCAAGACTCAGAGCACCAGGCTGCACCGCTCCGCAATCATATCGCCACACCCAACGCCAGGAAGCGCAAGATTTAAACCGACATGGACTCCTGCAGCTTGGGACGCACGATTGCACATCTTCACGCCTGTTTTCCTGCCGGGGACGGAGGGCCTGACTCAGAACCCCAGGCTGCACCGCGCCACACTGACCGCGCCTCACCCAGCACCAGGAGGTGCAAGATTTAAACCGACTCGGACTCCCACAGAGCGGGACGCCCGATTGCACATCTCCACACCCGTTTTCCTGCCGGGGGCCAGGACTCAGAGCCCCAGGCTGCACCGCGCCGCGCTCATAGCGTCACACCCAGTGCCAGGAAGCGCAGGCTTTAAACTGACGCAGGCTCCCGCAGCGCGGGATGCCCGTTTGTACACCTCCATGCCTGTTTTCCTGCCAGGAACCGGGGGCCAGGACTCAGAGCCCCAAGCTGCACCGTGCCGCACTCATAGCGGCACACCCAGCGGCAAGAGGCGCAAGATTAAAACCGACGCAGGCCCCTGCAGCGCGGGAGGCCCCATTGCACATCTCTACACCTGTTTACCTGCTGGGGACTGGGGGCCAGGACTCAGAGTTCCAGGCTGTACCGTGCCGTGCTCATAGCACCACACCCAGCACCAAGCTGTGCAAGATTTAAACCGGTGCAGGACGCCCAATTGCACATTTCCATGCCTGTTTTTCTGCCGGGGACCGGGGGCCAGGACTTAAACCGGCGCATGCCCGTCCTTGCCCGTCAGAGTCCAGAAGAGGCTGGGCTGGGCCCGGTCTGTTGGTTCCTGGATACGTACCCCTAACTGACTCCAACATTTGTTGCACAACAAGGAGCAGCCTGTTTGAATTCTTCTAGCAGAGTAAGTCTGATTTACATATGTAATAATATACCCCTATTGTGAATGGCTGCTAAGCTAAAATCAACGGAGGGGAAAGCGATCACTCCGAAAGCATCACTAAACTCTACACTTGACTGCTTCCTCCTATGAGCTTCCAAGGCCATTGACAAGGAGATTCAGGTTGCAGAGCGACTGTTGTCAGTAGAAGGGGGCTCGGCTGGTGTTATTACTGGCTCTATTGCTGAGGCTACTGCACAAGCTCTTCCAACAAACGACCCTAGCAAGAACATCCATGTACTCAACAGAAATCCTTGTGTCTCATCCCCTGTTCAGTGCCCTTCTTCTTTACCTACGGCAATCCCAGTGCGTGAAAGCCCGGTTAAAAGGAGAAAAAAGGTAAACCATTTGGAGCCTTTACGGGTTGTACGGACTAGATCCAGGAAAAAGATCCAGGAGGTACCCCCGGAAGCTACTGCTGACACATTGCAAATACCATCTTCTATGATTGACTCAATCCTTAATTTGCCTGGCCACTCCGAGGAATTACCCCCGCAAACTATTGTAACATTAATATCATGCATAGAAAAAACTAGTGCCAAAAACTTTCTGCCTATTTTGGCTAGACTTGACAAATTGGAGTCAAGCGTGGAACTTATCCATAAATCGGTTGCTGATATTTTATCTAGGACAGGGGTAACAACGAAAATATGTGAAGGTGGGCTATTTATCATGGGGGCTCAAATTCTGGTGAGGGGCCATCTAGTAGAAATGTAGACTTGCCAACTTGTACCCTAAGTACTGGATCTAATAGGAATGATACTAGGGCAGTACCACAAAAAAAGGTAGGGCCCTTACGCTCTGGTCACCTAGGGAACGTAAGGTTGCCTCCTAGTAACATGGGGCCTATCCCCTCAACTTTTACTCCTACTGGGAACTTAACTGATTGCAGCCAACAAACACTCCCTGAAACGTTGAACCAAAATGGTCTATTGATCAAGACGACAAGGTGACACTACATCTTCCCCCAGAGTGTTGCTCTTATGTGGCAATCTTATCTAATGTCCCCCTGTTACAGGGCAATCAAAAAGAATCTCTGGACCAGTTGAAAAACAAAGTCTGCCACTGGTTAACACAGAATACACATTTTTCAAATACCTACTATAGCGATATCCGGTTTCCTAGACGGATAAGCTGGGTTGGCCCATTATGTAAGTCCATAGCAGGAGATTGTATCATCATAAACTGTAGATCCGCAATACTTGCGGGACAGTTGTTTAGCTGGGGAACAATCCAGAGGCCAAGATTAGGGATTTACATTGTACACCTCGGGTTCTTCTATAGGCACCTTGAATGTGTAGGCCCAAATATCCTGGTTATTAAGTCACTTATTAAGAAGCCTATTGCGAATCAAGAACCCCCCTTTTTGGAACTGAGAAATAGATTCCAACCTTTGACTGACCTGGATTTTCAAGATTGACTACCCAATGTAACTACCAACTCACAAATGATATCTGAGAAACCACCTGATACTCAATTCGAGGAGTTCATTACAATCAATACTAATAATGGACTTGCATATTGCGGTCCAATAATTAAGCATTGCCATCAGTCTCAACAACTAAATTATGAGAGAGCAAAAACCACTTTACGGCGTAGTGCCCAGGAGCCTATGTTAGAAAACGAGGATTTAAAATCTTATCATGGAACATTGCAGGCATAACATCTAAGTTAATTGACCCTTAGCGGTGCAAGCTAGTGGACGATTTCCATCTATGCTTGTTCCAGGAAACCTGGGCGGTTGAGCAGGTACACAGGGTAGGGTTCACTATCCTCAGTATAGAAGCTAGATAGTCTTCAATTGGCTGCTCAGCCAGTTGTTTATTAATCTGGGTTAAGAATACATTAGCATGTAAAATCAAGGTGCTGGATCTAGGTTCAGAGGAAATATTTGGGTTGGAACTGACTTATCTGAAAGGAAATATCCATCTTACGCTATTTAACATCTACAATCGTTTTAGTAGTCCTCACAAACTATCCGCCACGATAATCACAATAACCAATTATCTTGACTCAACCAAAGGGAATTATCAATTCATAGTCGCCAGCAACTTTAACACAACATTTGAAACGGTTGACTATATACAGGAGCTAATATATGATTGAGATAAAGCCAGAGGGATTGAGAAGCTACGGATTACACCTATTAAGAAGTGTACTAGGGTGGGGCATCAGGTTTTATCATTCACCATTACCCACGGGGTTCGAGGCTGTAATGGTCGGACACACTCTCACATAGAAGCATGCAATACATTTAAAAGGGGGGAAGCTCAGTCCAGGATTGACAATATTTTGGTTGATCTTGATCTTTGGCCAAACGTCAAAGACATGTTCGTTTTAATTCGGGATGAGAGCGACCACAATGCTCTGGTACTTACGCTGCCTGGCCTAGTATTCTTATACGGACAGCCTCGACATAAGATTGCCCCTGTAATCACCACTAACAATAATAAAAGCGTAAAATTGCCACAAATACTGGCTGATCCAATTATTCTCCCAAAAATATATTCAGAGGTTGTGCAGATTCTCCCGAACATGAATAATATTGTTGCTAGCGCGGATGACATTATAGCCACATTCCAGCAATTTACCTGTACACTAAGACCATTTTTTATAAACAGTGCAACCAAAATTAATTCCCATGAAGTACCGCCTTGTGGTACAATGAGGCTTGCAACAAAGCTAAGGATGATTTAATTGTGGCGGTAAAGGAAAAATCTCGCATAGATATCGCAAATAACAGGAAATTGTATAAATCGGCACAAGACAAGGCAAAAAGGGATTGGGAGTCAGGTAATTGGCGCTTACTTGTAGAAGCATCAAGGCAGAAGGACAGCCAATTATTTTGGCATCTCCTGCCGAAAGGGTCACCCAAAAAATGGAAACAGATTTCCTTATACAGCCCCATGTTTAGGAGGAGTATTTTAAGCATCTTAAATTTATGCAGCCAATCGGGTTGCCTCTAACTTAGGTTTACAGCTGAACTGTTCAGCACACACGTTAACTGATGAGACTACTATTACAATAGAGGAAACTATTCCAGCTATTAATTCTCTACAGAATGTGAAAGCCCTGGGCTTAAATAAGCTTCCAGGAGACATGTATAAAGCAGAGCCTAAAATATGGGGATCATTGCTACAAAGGGCTTTTAATGCTACCTTGTGTGGTGGTGAAATACACAAAAAGGGAGACAAAGGGTCTCCCGCAAATTATAGGCCCATTGATTAGCCTTATAGACGTCTCCCAAAAAATCTTTTGTAAAATTATTTTAACATGAATCCAAAATTGGATTGACACGAATTATATTTTATCTAATCTGCAGGCAGGATTTAGGGCCTCCACAAGGACTATAGATCACGTTTTGAGATTTCTTCTGCTAATATGGAAGGAAGTCAGCATTAGAGGAGGTCACCTGTACGTTGTGTTTGTGGATCTAAAATGGCTATTGACTCAATAGAACACACTCAACTTTGGTCAGCCCTAAGAGATCTAGGACTCCCATCATATCTACTTAATATTTTGATTCGCCTGCACCATGACACTTATGCAAAGGTCTGGTGGAATCTTGATGGCAGTCTTTTAAATGATATATCTGTTGGTAAGGGTGTATGCCAGGGATGTGTTCTTGCACCAACATTATTTAGACTGTACATAAATGGGTTAATAGGAGAGATGTATGATTGTGGAGGCCATCCCCCAAAATTAGCGGGCAGTCCTGTGCACTCTCTGCTTTTTGCAGATTATATGTTACTCAGTGCTAGGACACCAAATGGGATTCAGAATATTTTGAACAAATTTGCTAAAGCCTGTAAGGACAGGGGATTAAAAATTAATTGTTCTAAGACAAAATATATGACTTTTAACCCCTATATATCCCATAAGGGTAAATTGACGCCGGGACTGCAAACCCCGGAGCAGGTTAAGGCATTTGACTACCTGGGAGTACGAATTAGTGATAGGTTGTCTTGGACACTCCAAATCAAAAAGAGAACTCTGATTCTCCAGTATGCCGACTGCGCAATAGCAGGGAGGGCCAGGGCATCTCCATATTGACTGCTCTCCTCAATTTTGAAACTTCATAGGGCTAAAGGCCTAGGAGCATCCCTATATGGGGCCGAGCTATGGGGGCTGGAGAATCTCAAAGACTAGGGGCTAGATGTAGGTAAATAGGTTTTACCGATTCTAAAGTACCAAATTTTACCGATTCGGTATTTTAGAATCGGTAAATCCTATGTAGGTAATTAATTGGTAAAAAATACCGAATCATTAAGATTCGGTATTTACTGAATCGGTAATTACCGATTCGGTATTTGTCATTCATTCCTTTGGGCCTGGAGGCCCATAGGAATAAATATAAATTACCGAATCGGTTATTACCGATTGGGTGAAATTGGGAAAAATTCAAGGGTGGCAGGGTGTCACTTTAACACCCTGTTGCACCCCTGATTAGTTCTGGTGTGCACATGTGGCATACATACATGCTCTAAGTGCACGTATGTCTGTCACATGGCACAGGTGTAAATGCCCATTTATGCATTTACATAGCAATTCCTTATTTACCACCATCTAATAGCTGATGGTAAATAACGTGTTCTTAAAGCCCAGAAGCACTGTTTACAGTGCTTCCTACATCTCATTTACCGATTTGGTGAATACCGAATTGGTAAATGATGATTCGGTAAATACCGAATCGGTAAATACCGATTCGTTATTTACCAAATCGGTAAAATAGCCTCCTACATAGGAAAAGGCTTTTACCGGTATGGCCCTTAGTCCTTGATGAGAACACATCTTCATTTACCCGTGAACACTCCCCTCTTGCCGCTAGGACTCAACCTCGGTCTTAAACCGATAAACAACTTTTCCATTCTTAAGGCTCTCTTGTTTTGGGTAAGGATCTGGGCCAGTAACACACAGGTTCTGTGAAGGAGGCCCTGGAAGAGCTACTGACCCAACAAAAACAAGCAGGTCACCTGGTGTGGCTTAAAAAGAGCAAGGGATGTTTTTTCAAACTAAAAAAATGGTCCCTCTCCTTAAAAAAAGGTTCCGGGAGTACATGGATACACAAAGCATCGCTGGTATTGCACATGGTACTTTAACTACTAGTATTATAAATATAAAGGGATGGTTTGGTTTTTAAATGTTTCTGGATGACATTGAACCACCCTAGGCAAGATCTCTCTACATTCATTTTAGGTGTGGAGTTCTTCCTCTTAATTCTAGGAGAAGCTCATGGGAAAATGCATCTGTATCACCTATGTGCCCGACCTGTTATTCCGTCCCAGAGACCCTTGATCATTTTTTCTTTTTTTGTCCATCTGATACTGACTTTCGGAAAAACGGGTTAATTCCTGACAGTTGTCTATTATCTTTTACACGCCCTGTTGATACTTTACACATGTTTGAGACGGATACCACAAGGTGGCTAGTTTTTGCAATTTCGAGATATTTGCTCTTTGCTTGGTGGAAGAGGTTAAAAATTATCAGTAATGTCTCCGTGAGTTTAATATGATTATGTATGCCACCAGGTTGTGGGGTCTCCAATTGGGTACCGGGATTTTTACAAATGTAGATTTATTTTAGATTTATTTTAGGAATATGGAAATTGTCTCTTTTAAAGTACTTTTATAAATTTAGGAACTTCAGAAAAATACTAATATTATTAGAGGCATGTTATAGCTCACTTTTTAAATCGTCTTTTTATGATGTAATGAAATTAATTATTTTACTACTTTTATGGATATGAATTTTATGATGTAAATAATCATAATTTTGATTGAATAAAATATATATACCAAAGAATGTTGTTTCTTTAACACACATGATATTGAAGGGGTTCTTTAAGAAGAGTGGCATAAGCAGAAGGGACCCCCCTTTCTGCATATGTAAGTACTGGGATAAGGCATAAGGAATAGTAGTAATGAGGATTACCAATACGTAATCAAGGCAATTTAAAACATGGTCTTACTTGCGTTGAAAACTACACCCAACTCAAACACTGTTACTAGTAATACTGTTTTCTTTGCTGGTAAAATGTAAAAATTAAATGTTTTATATGTTAGCAAAAATTCCAAAGGGGATGTGCAGGGAGAGATTATGTCCCCACTTTCCCACTACACGTTTGTTGATTTACATGAATATAATTGCAGGTTCTCTTAACCAATCACTGAAGGAGAACCCTGATTTTGTTGAAGACACAAGAGACAGATATTATGTAGTCTCTCTTAGTGTTTATTAATCCTACCACATTTAAAATAAACTTCAAATCCATAATTCTGCTCGCTTGGGAAATAAGGAACAACACAAACATAGCACATATTGTATAAATAGGTATAGACCTTAACTTCCTCTTTACTTGATGACCATTGTTAGAATCTGTGAGAAAAATGAAAAATATAAACAATAAATAAAGACTATAAACAGAAACAGACATCCAAGAAGTAACCACATAACTTCTTTCTTCTTATGGTTCTCATCAATGGCACAAATGTCCTCCTTCTGAGAAACTCATCCCTTCCAAAGGTCTTACATATCTTGCCTCTGGCTCCTGTTTGTTTAGTTGAAACTGGCAATAGAAAGGACCAAAATAATTCATTAACATCCTATTAATAGGGTGGGTTACATCACAAAAGGTGGGCTAATAATAATTGTCTCCCTTGTCTTAAATACAATCAGGAATCTACAATTTTATACAAGACAGAATACTCTGTTATGCAAGTTCAAAGCATGCCTACTACTGGCATTGCTGCATGATGAATTTGCTTCCTGTAAAAAGTATTACATGTAGACACCCTAAACTAATTGGTGCACTTGAGCATGTCTTCCAACCTGGCCCAACCCAAAAACCGTTCAAGGCCAAAGCAGAAGAATGAGCTACAAAATTCTCTGTAGCAACACCACCATTGACATCACATATTTTACCCAATGACTTAGAGTAGCTGCAAGTACTGTAGTAAAAGATTTATGTTAGAAATCGGTCTCAATTTAGAAGAGGTTTGCCATCGGTCCAAGTAGGGACTGCAATCCTAGTCAGAGTAAGTCAGCTACACAACTTAAATTACCTGCACTCACCCTCTGGCAGAATAGTGCAGAGCAGTCTGGTTTCACTTTAGGAGGCAATGTCTAAAGTATTTGTGAACACATTAATTACAGTAACACAATGAAAACACCACAAAAAGACTCCACACTAGTTTAGAAAAATAAAGAATATTTATGTGAGTGAAAGAAGACCAAAACGACTAAAATCCAATAAGTAGAAATTGTGATATGAACTTTTAAAGAATAAATTGCAATATAGTGCCTTAACATCAATAGCGATTAGGAGTTACTTGCTTTGGTGCTAGACCAGAATAAATCCACATTTTTTGTCTGACCTCAATGGAGGGCTGGCTGGCTACACAACCCACTGAGAGCCTGCAGAAAAATTACCTTGGATGGAGCAAACGTCAACATCGAAGAATCGAGCCGCCAGTTCTGATTTACACAGTCGGGCCAATGCGTAATTGTCAAGCCTCACAGTTAGATCATCATTAAAACCTTTATGATTAAGGCACTGCATCATTGTCAAGCAACGCACAGGGAAACCTTGAGAATGGTGCTGCAATGGCGTCGAACCACACAGGGATGTCTTCGGATAGGTGCTGTGGCGGTGTCAAACTTCGTAGTAGGAACCCACGTCGTTGTTGAGCCATGTGGGGAATGTCCTTGGATCGGCACTGTGTTGGAAGCACTGCAGAAGTTTGGATTGGCGATTAATCGCCACTGCATTGCTTTTTGCAGGAAAACATTTGTAGAACCCACTTTCAATGCCCAGGACTGGATTGGCACCACTTGGCAGGTCAGGATTCACAGTTGGCAGAGCCCCGCAGATGAAGCAGAGTTGAAGGAAGTCTTTGATGGCCCTGAGACTTCAAGAACAGAGGGCAAGTCTTGGAGAAACTTGCGTTCAAGGCTGTAGAGAGTAGGTACAGTCCTTCTCACTCCCAGGTAAAAAGCAGCAGGCAGCAATCCAACACAACAAAGCAGGTAGAAAAGTGGCAGTACCTCGTACTGCACAGCAATCAGCAGGCAGCAGGTCAACACAGCAAAGCAGATAGCAATGTGGCAGTTCCTCATCCAGCACAGCAGCTCTTCTCCCTGGCAGAATGTCCTTGGTTCCAACAAATTTCTGATTTGGTGATTTCAGGGACCCAGTATTCATACCCTGTAGGAAGCTGGCTCCTTATGTGATGCATCAATAATCGATATACCGTGTAACAAATCCAGGAATTCCCTTATAATGGACAGTGGCTTTTTCAAGCAATCCCAAGGTTATCTATTAGGGGTATTGTGGTCGAACAGCCTTAGGCTTAACCAAGAGGAGTGCAAGACATCTGCAAATATACACAATGATCAATAAATGACACACAAGTCTCAAGAAGGAGGTCCACACCAATTTATGGAAATAGCAAATATCTTTATATATGTTTAGGAATCAGAGAAAAATCATTCAGATTAGTACATTTTTAAATATAAATTCTTTTTAGTTCAAAAAGTGGATGGTGCAATTTTTGAGTTTGGCAATGTAATCCCATGGAAGGAAGAACAAGTTCTGCAAACAGGTATAGTACAGCGACTTATGGGATCAACCTCCTAGAATCAAAGTGAGTGGTGGGTAAGGTCCAAGGCAGCACTAACAGTACACCACCAGCAGCAGCCAGTTGCAAGGGTGTAAAACAGCATCGGGAGCCCAATTTTGTTCAATGGAGATCGGTCCTTGCGAAAAGAGGCAGCAGGCTCTGGCTAGGAGGCTAGTGGGGCTGAAACAACAGTTGGGCTCAAGCCTCTTGATGCTCGGGGATGTAGGTACAACTTTGGTCCTCTTCTCCATGACCCAGGGGTGACGGATGCAGGCGGTGGCCTTAGGCATTGGGTTTTTCCCTACCGGAGGAGTCGCGGTAAAGGGGACCTGTGTGCAGAGGCTGAAGGCGACGTCGGAGGTTCCACAAGGGGTGAAACCATGATGCACTTTGGTTCTGGGGGCTGAGGGACCTTGATGACAACCTTGGTCCACTTTCACTCCGGCTTGGAACAACGGGTGCAGTTGCTGCTTCAGGTGCTGGGTTCTGGCTGTTCTGGAGGCCTTCCTTTTAGAGTTGCTGCAAGACACAGGGATCAGTTCTGCTTTCCCACAGGATGTCTTGGTTTTTTATCAAAGGCAGGCAGTCCTCCCAAGATTCTGGAGTCAACAGATGCAGGATGAGTTGACTTTGGCATAGCTGGGCTGGTACCAGGTCAGCGGCTTCTGCTTTTGAAGCTATTTGGTGTCCTATCTCTTCATAGGTCATCAGGATCTGCTCCTCTGTTATAAGTGACTCCCCTGAATACTGAATTTAGGGGCATTAGGGGAATGCAGGGTTGTAGCCAATGGAATACTGTCCCTTGGGGTCAGTAGGCCCCCTACTCGACCACTTCCTGTGGAAAGTGGGCACAACACTGTCCCCGAATTCCTAAATATGCCAACACAAAGATGGCTACCTCTGAAAAATCATGTCACAATCAGTGTAGCCCACCTTAGAGATGACAGTAGCTTGGAGGTGGCACGTCTACCTGACTGGCTAATTTTCCCGCCTGCCCAGGTACCAAGAGGGTCCTGGACAAAGGGTGGTGGCTACCTCTCCTGTGAGGGGAGCCAGATTTGCATTCCAAAGGCGGCAGCTATTTGAAGCTTGCTGACCTAGGAAGGCTAATCAGCAGGTCAATCTGTGGGAGGGGGTATTACACCCTCTTCCCGGACAGGCTTTTGTTGTGGCCCCCTGAAAGCAGATGCTTTCACCCTATGAGGTCAGAGCAATGTCTCAGGTGGAAGACTGGCAGCAACAAGGCATGGAGCACACCAGAGGCTTGTAGGTTTTCAGGGGGCACCTCTAAGGTTTCCTCTGGGTGCATGCGTTGGTAAATCCATCACTGGAATCAGTGTGGGTTTATTAATACAAAATGTTTGATACCAAACATCCCTATTTCAGTTGAGCCATAATGTAGTTTGGGAACTCATTTTCACCAGTGACCCTTATGTTTAAAAATGGCTTCCTTGTCCACTTGCACTGGACGTAATAGGATTGACCAGCACAGGGCATATTTGCTCATGCAGGAATGCCCTCACATGTAATATTCACCACTCTGCCTTAGATCTGTTAGGCCTGCTGTAGGGTTGACTTGCAAATATTACATGCAATGTTAGGGGTATTGCACACAGGGGTGTATGACATGTCATGTTTTCACTATTGTCTGCACCAAGACACGCAGCCTGCAATGGCATCCTTGCATGTGCTTGGTCAGGAGTCTCTTAGGATAGCACAATTCACTCTGCTGCCCTTAGGGGCCCCCAGGCCCTACATACTAGAGGTACCATTTACTAGGGACTTACAGAGTGTGCTAAAGGTTTAGCTAATTGGAGGAGCAATTGTACAGTTTTGGGAAAGAGCTCTGGCACTGGGGACCTGGTTGGCATTCCAGCCGAAATCATATCAGTTACCAGGCAAAAAGTGTTGATAACCATCTCAAAAAAGCGACTTTCCTACATAACACCCTCCCCCTCAAATGAAAGATGAAGAAACTCATCTTTCCCAGGAGAGTCTTCATCTTCTAAGTGGAAGAACTAGTCCACACAAAATCTCAAATGTTCCATTTTCATCCTGGGGGTAAAGTATGGGGACTAAGACAACTGGGCTAGCCCAGGGACTTTCAGAGGGCTCAATTAAACCTAACTTCAGCATCTTGATGACCTCAGCTCTGATGCTTTCCCTCACTTGGTCAGACTGTCTATACAGTTTACTTTTGACAAGCAGACTGTCATCAGTTTCCACATCATGGACACACCAGTTAGTCTGACCAGGGGAAAGTGCTCAGCATTCTGTTCCAGGACATGCCTGCTGTCAGCTTGCTCTTGGGCAGAGAGGGTGTTTGAAAAGATTACTCCATCTACTGACCCATCTTTGGGACTGCTGGAGAGGAGGTCAGGGGAGGCTCACTCCCTTTTTCCTGATCCTCACCAGTAATCATCAGCATGGTCCTCACATCCCTGTCATAGTACAGTTTAATGCAGTTTACATGGATGACCCTCTAGGAGTTCCCTCAACTGCCAAGGTCCACCAGATAGGTGACCTCCCCTTTTCTTTCTAGGATAAGGTAGGGTCTACTACATTTGTCCTGGAGGACCCTAGAAGCCACAGGCTCAAAAACTCACACCTTCTGCCCTGGTTGGAACTCCAACAGTGCAGAACTTTGGTCATACCATAGATTCTGGATCTCTTGGCTGGCGTCAAGGTTTTTTGGATGCTTTTTCCATGTTCTCAGCCATCCTAGAATGAAGGCCAAGCACATAATCCACAATTTCCTGTTTAGGCTCTTTCCCAGCCATTCCTTCACAAGACACTATGTCCCCTTATCGGATGATGTAACAGAAGTTCAAAGGGGAAAGCCCCTACTCCCTTCTGTGGCACTTCCCTGTAGACAAAAAGCAGACATGGAAGGAAGATATCCCATCTCCTTCTGAAGTTTTCGGGGAGTCCACCAATCATACCTCTCATGGTCTTGTTGAATCTCTCAACAAGACAATTTATTTGTGGCTTATATGGGATAGTGAACGTATAGGTCACTCCAAATTCTGCCCAAATGTGTTAGAGTTAGCTGGCCATGACGTTTGTACCTCTGTTTGACACTCACTCCTTTGGAAAACCTACTCTGGTTAACATACCAATGAGTGCCATAGCTACTACAGGAGTAGTAGTAGTCCTTAGGGTAATTGCTTCAGAATACATGGTAACATGATCCACTACTACCAGTGTAATTCTGTTTCTTGATGCAGTTGGAGAGCCAATGGGAACAAGAATATCAATCCCTATCCATTCAAAGGGAACCGGAGCCACTGGAAGCGGAACTAACAGGGCCTTTGGGTGGCCACCTGTTTTGCCACTGACTTGACAGGCGACACAGGAGTTATTAATTGGATATATCATACTTATGTAACTGCGTGTCCTTCAATAGGATACGTCCCCCTGGGCACTAATGAGCCCTGTCACGGGTTACTTCATGAATGTAAACTTTTTTTAAATCCATTGCAGTAAGAAGAAGTAATCATTCCAGGTACTTTGTGATCAATTTTAATCCGTAACACACAATTAATCTTGGTATCACAATAATTATGCGACTGTCTCTTCAGTGTTCCAATGCATTTCAGGTGGTATACCCTTCGTCGGGGAACCAGGCTGTAATTTAATCAAAAATGAAATACTATAAGGGGCCTTCTCTAAATGAAAATCTGCAATGATCTGTACATTATTTCATGTGCAGTTCATGCTAACTTGGACACGAAATGGTGCTCATATTAGATGTGATAGTAGTGTAGTTAACACTGAGGTATTGGTGAAGTCATGCTCTATTACTGGTTACAGTGGGGTTATATATTGGTGCCATGGTGTTAATGGGAACAAGTTTGCCGATGTGTGATGGGCATTCCTGCCGGAGGTGTATGTGCTGTTGTGTCTGTGAAAAACTATATTATTGGGAGGTGAGCTGTGAATATAAACAAATGCAATGCGATGCATTTTCAATATTCCAGGCGATTACAAGAATATAGTGCCAGTGCTTAACCAATATATAACACCACTTTAACCTTTTAATAGAGCATAACTTCACCAATATCCCAATATGTCCTGTGGAATCCACTAACATCTCCTTTTTCCTGATCAGCAGCTTGCTGTCTCAGGCTTTCAAGAGTGGGACAGATCCTCTGTCCCTGGTGGCACAGATCTTCCTTAGAGGGTCCCCCTGGGCCCAAGAGCTTTGCCGTTTAAGGCCCACACTCATGGGGCTGAGTTCTCTCTGGGGCTGATAGGTCTTCTCCCTGCGGAGAGGGGATCTGATCTGGTATCTGTACAGAAGCTGGTTTCCCAGTCTCATTGTCGTTTCTCTTGGAAGGTTGGACCATTATCCCAGGGTCCAGCTCTTCGTTTTCACCCTGAACTCTACACTGTTCTCTTGTTTATACACATACCTATTCAGGTATAACAAGCATAGCAGCATGGGTCTTTCTTTCAACCTCAGCACATGTTGAGGACTCTAGATTATTGCCTAGCAGACATTGTACATGAAGAGCTGAGGATTCCACTAACTTCTTTTGGCCAGTAACCCCTGCCTATTCTACGGATACCATTGTCATGGGATGTACCTTGCCCTGATTACCAGCTTTGAGGACTGTATATGTCTCAGCAGTCAAGTACTGGTCTGAGGACAGCAGTTGCTCAGTCACCATGATGACACTGGTACCAGTGTCTCTCAATGCTGCAGCTTTAACCCCATGTATATGTTGCTGTTGTCTGCATTTCTCCAGACAGCCAGGGCAGCTACATCAACTGCACCCTCTGAGACTAGAGTTGCCTCAGTGAGCTATCTGACATGGTCAGGGCTCACCTATGAGCCCATCAGGTGACTTACCACTGCATTTACTGCATGTGGCTAGAGGCATTCTTTTTGTTTGGAGACCTGGGGTCTCCAGTTTGGTGTCCAAGAGCATTACAAATATGACACCAAGCCTCCGTGGGATCCCAGTTCCTACCCTGGTGCCCACTAAGAATGGGCGTAAAATCCGTAAAAAATGCTAAGTACTTACTAAAGGCCTAACTGCTTTACTACTTTTTAAATTCTAAACAGTTTTTTTAGAGGGACCTAACAAATGCCATAATAGCGATTTTAAAACAATTTAGAACAAAACTGAGATCAGATAAATATTTTTAACTGAAGACAATTTTGGATTCGTTAGTAGAGTCACATATTAACCAAGTGTTACAGCACATGTCAAGTCTTGTATCTCACCGCTGCACCATCAATGTAGGAAGCTGGCTCTTTATGTGACATATCAATAATCTGATATACCATGTAAAGAGTTTGGGGGACCCCTTATAAGTGGATAGGGGCTTGCTCTAACAACCCCAAGGTGCTTTATTAAGAGTAGTATGCCCGCTTGACAATTTCCAATACTATTTGTACTCCTCTTCTTTCTAAATGTATGATGAAATGTTTTTACAATATGGAGAATGCCTTTTTGGTTATATACTATATACCGAATAAAGCTTTTTTGAAGTGAAGTACTGTGGTCAAGCAGCCTTAGGCTTAACCAGGAGGAATGCAAGAAATCTGGAAATACACACAATGATCAATAAATGACACACGCGTCTCAAGAAGGAGCTCCATACCAATTTATGAAAGTAGCAAGTATCTTCATATATGTTTAGGCATCAGAGAAAATCGTTCAGGTAAGTATGTATTTAAATATGAGTTCTTTTCAGTTAAAAAAGTGGACAGTGCAACTTTGAAGTTCTGCTATGTAATCCTATTGAAGAAAGAACAAGTTCTGCAAACAGGTATAGTAGAGCGACTTATGAGATCAACTTCCTGGTAGGCAGCTGCTGTCAGGCAAATGAAAACTAGCCTCCATGTGCTTCCGGAAATGGAAACTTAAAATTATAAAAGTTACTTTTCTAAAATACATTGGGCCCGATGTAGGTAATCTCATTTTACCGGTTTATAAATACTGAATCATACCGAATCGGTATTTATGAATCGGTAAACTGTATGTAGCTAAAAACTCGGTAAAAAATACAGATTCGGTAACATTCGGAATCCTGACTCGGTAAATACCGATTCGGTATCACCCGTTCAACCCTATGGGCCTCCTGGCCCATAGGAATGAATGGGAGAAACCGAATCGGAGAATACCGAATCGGTAAATACCGAATCGGTAAATACCGATCTCGAAAATTCAAATGGAAGACATGTGAGCCAGTCAACCAATCAGGGACACCAACCACACCCCACAACCAAGCAACTGTGAAATCAACCAATCAGATGCAAGTACCACACCCAGTACCTGGAGTTGGCCACACCCATGCAGGTGCAGAGCCACAGATCTGTGTGGAGAGCTGGAGGGGAGACAGAGTAGCAGGCTGCACTGAGCCCAGAAGAACATCACCATGGAGTCGCAGGAAGGCCAGAAGGATGGTGCGGACAGAAAAAGGAAGCTGAAATTCAGCACAACTGAGCTCCAGGTGCTGGTGGAGGAGGTAGTGCAGCATTACAGCCAGCTATTTGGGAGACAGTCCCTGCAAGTAGCAGAGTCTGTAAAGAGAAACACCTGGCTGGCAATCCAGAGCAAAGTAAATGCCCTAGGAGTCACACAACGTGAAATTGATGACATCAAGAAAAGGTGGTATGATCTGAGGATCACCACCAAAAAGAAGATCGCCACACAGAGGAAGGAAGCCGCAGCCACAGGTGGGGGGAAGAGCCGTGCACCAAGCCTCACTGAACTGGAGCAGCTTGTGGAATCCATCATGGAGCCTGAGAGCATACACAGGATTGGGGATGCTGACAGCTCAGCCAGAGCTGAAAGAAAGAAAGGTAAGATGCAGGGACATGTACCCCACCCATTCCCTGGCCCCTTTCTCCTATGTGGGTGACTCACTCACAATCCAGAACACATGACAGTAGTCACCAGCAATGCATCATGGTAGTCGTAGTCATAGGAACATTCATCAAAGCAGCCAACACTGAACACTGCATGCCATGCCACACTCCCCATACACAAGCAGTTGAGGCATATGAAATTGTGTGTTAGGAATTTGTGTGATGAAAACACACAGCTGATCATTGTCCATGTCTGCCCACAGGAGAGTCATCGCGCAGTGCAGCGCAGGGAGGGGAGTCAAGTGCACCAACAATGGCTGCGAGTGAAAAGCCCACAGACACAGCAGGACCTAGCACTGTCCCTGAGGACACTTCCACAACGCACGCACCCACAGCAATGGAGCAAGACACCACTGCACAGCCACTGTCACCCCTGCTGTTTGAGACACAGACTCCGGCAGCACCTGCAGGTGCCACAACACCAAGCTCAGGGTCCTCTGTGCATGTGAGGCCAAGGAGGCAGGACGTACCACCATTGAGGATCCTGGAAAGCTCTGATGAGGAAGAGGTGGAGGCTCACAGACCAAGCACTCCACCACTGGCTGGCAACGCAGGGCAACAGGGGTCATTAGGATCTGGCCGTGCAAGTGACCGTGGCCGTAGGGCACGTGAGCGAGATAAGGGGCAGAATATGCAGGGGGTCTTTGCTGGTTTGGAAAGCACTATGGTTAAGATCCAGCGCATGCAGGCCAAAGGGATCATGGCAGTGCACAGACAGGTGCGCATCCTGAACAGCAGGATGTCAAACATTGATCGGGGGATATGCGCCATGGCAAAAGGAATGGAGTCCATGGCCAAAGGAATGGAGTCCATGGCAGAGGGGGTGAGGGACATGGGTGTGCGCATGGGTTCCCTCTGTGACAGGCTGGAGAGTGACCACACAGAAAGGCGCAGGAATAGGCGCGAAGTCAAGCAGCTGAATCAGTCAATCAACCGTCTGGCAACTCCAACCACACTGCTATGCCGCCGGTCAGTGAACATGCAGACTGACATTGTGCACTGCTGCAGTGACTTGTCCAGGGGGATGGGGAGGGTGACCTCTGCTATGGAGTTACTGCTGACACAGCAGAAAGCCACTGCTGGTAAATGTGTGTTGGGGACACAGAGGAGTCCACAAGCAGGAGTGGATCCAGCACGCCTGTGCAGGACGTTTGTCGGAGCAGCAGACTCTATGCAGATGACACTGGCACCACTGCGCATGTAGACCCCCTGCCCCGTGGCTCCCACAACATTATGCGTAAGCGCAAACATTAACAAATCATGAAGAACACAGGACAGGTCACAGTGAAGTGAACTGTGGCCACCCAGTGTAAAAAGAAGTGAATTTTATTTAGTTGATGTGGTCTTGAATAGTGCAGTAGTGCATATTAAAGTGAGTGCTTCAAGAACTGAACATGCCTGTGTTTCATCACTCTATTAAAAGTATCTGTTAGTGATTTTTGCGCGTCGCAGTCTACCATCTGTTGCTGGCGCTGCTCCTGCTGCATTGTGATCGGCTTGTCCTGTCCCATCATCTATGTCCTCATGATATGTGAGTTCTATCTCTGTGCCCTCCTTGGTGGCAAGATTGTGCAGCATGGCGCAGGTCGCAATAATCTTGCAACAGATAATTGGCATGTATTGCCGTGCACATCCACTCTTATGGAGGCACCTAAATCAACTTTTCAGCAGTCCAAAAGTGTGTTCCACCATGCAACGTGTTGTACTGTGTGCCACATTGTAAAGCCTTTCACTCCTGGTGGATGGATTCAGGTAGGGGGTGAGCACAAATGAACGCAGGGCATATGCACTGTCACCTGGGTGGAAGAAGAAATTTTGATTAGTCACATACTCATGATTGCTCCTTCTGCATAGACTATATGGGTGTCTCACACATACTTACCTAGCAGGTATCCATCACCAAAATCACCAGCCACAAGGCGTCTGTATATCCCGCTGTTCTGGAATATGTAGGAGTCGTGGGTACTCCCAGGAAATTTGGCTACAATGTCCGTAATAATGTTGCCAGTGTTGCAGATCACCTGCACTTTGATTGAATGCGTGGACTTCCGGTTTCTATATATGTGTTCCGTTGCTGCAGGTGGGCATAGTGGGATGTGCGTCCCATCGATACAGCCTATGATGTGCGGGAACTGTGCAAGTTGATAGAAATCGGTTTTAGTCTTTGCTAGTTCAGCAGGTGTGTCAGGGAACTCAATGTAGTGTTCCATCCTCTGCATCAGGCGTCAAGAGATTTTCTGAAAAACCGTGACAGGCAGCTCTGGGACACCCCACCTACTGTAGCTATCACATGCTGGTAGCTCCCAGAAGCAAGAAGGTGTAGACAGGACAACACCTGCACGTGGGGTGGGATGGCGTGTGCTCTTGGTGTTGGGTGTTCCAGATATGGGTGGAGGTCCCTGATCAAGTCCAGGATGGTTCTGGGGTGGAGTCGGAACCTTTGCAGGATCTCAGCTTCAGTCAGTTGGAAGAGGGGGATCCTCTGCCTATACACCTGCTCCTCTCTTAGCCAGACCCTCTCTCCTGCTGCCTGTATCCATAGCCGCCTTGCCATAATGTAGAAAGCCGCCATTGTGGTTGCATTGTTGCATTTTGGGGCCTTCTTTCATATCCTGATCCTGGTTTCCACCTGCTTCCAATCCATGGTAAATACCGACTCTTAAATACCGAATTTCATGGTATTCGGTATTTTTTGGATTTGCTACATCTCGACAAGCCATTTTTACCATTTCTTATTTACCGACTCGGTAATTATGAATTCGGTATATTCCGATTCGTGTAATACTGATTCGTATTTTACCGACTGGTATTTACCGATTCAGTAACTTTTTAGTCACATACATCTCGATGCTCTTATACCGGTCGGTAAAGGCCAAAATTACCGATTTTCGGCCGTTACCGACCGGTATTTGGCTACCTACATCGGGCCCCATATATCTGACCTTGTGGCCTACAAAGCCTACATAGATGTCACTTGTTAATATTTTAAAGGCCGTTTTTCTACTGTCAAAAGGTTGATTTTGACAGGTTGGGCTGCAGGTTTAAACTGCTGAAGTTAGACTACACAGGTAGGCCTAAAGACATGTTTTCCTCTATCACTAGTGGATGACACACTAAATGCTTCAGTTCAAAGGTGACATGTTAACTTTTCATGACATGGGTGTCATTAACAGGTAATATACTATGGCCTTATAGGGGAGGTCAGTACGCAAATGAAAGATTAGCCCAATTTCTTCATGTGCTAGATGTCAGAGCACATACACATGTTGTTTTCGGCTGTGCCCAGTATTCAAATGTTAAAAAACCAGCAATAAAACTCAGCAAAAATGGGGTAGCCACTCAAACTGGGGCATTTTCTCACAACTGGCCTGGGACATTCAGCTCTCATCTTGGATCTTATTGCCTTGCCAGAAGGATTCCTAATCCTAAACTTAATATAAAAGTTCACAAGTGCAGGCCGGAACCATTCAAAAGAGTAGTACCCAAGCAGCCTAAATGACAGTTTCTGATTGATCAACCATTTTCAATTACTTAGGCATTTTATTGATATTATGTATTCATTATACTATGCATCGCTATCATAAATATAGTCTAAACACTGAACTGTCATTTATTTAAATGGTTCCTTATTTGGACCCCTGCCGTCCCCAAGCCTGAGACCTGCTGCCGTGAACACAGGTCGCCCTTTATCTACGTAACTGAACTCACAAAATTACCATCTCTCGCATTAGAGTGAATTTCCTGGGTGTACCACATTCTTGATTTTTGTCAGTCAATTCAGACATTGCCTGTAGATCTCCCCTGACTGTTGGGGGAAAAAATCTGCTACTGCCGGCAGACTAGGTCAGAGAATTGGATATAGTATTCACCACTGAATTGCCAATAACAATGGCCACATTCTTAGAGGAAGAGGATACAACTTTTTGAATGGAACTGGCCATTCCGGCATATAAAAAGTTACATGGATTATTTTTTTAAATCCCATCCTCTGTTTCAGTGCCTCTGGTCTTATTTACAAACACAAGCAAATGATGGACAGAGCACTGAAACTTTTCAGATGCTCACCCCCAGTCACAGATCTGGGTTGAATCCATCACCTTTCCCTAGCTCACTTCACCACCCTAGTTGAGACCCAGCTATATGCAAATCAGTCTTAACCCTCTGTCCCATGGGAACAGTCCAGCCTAAACTGCCAAGCAAGGTCTTCCTGGGACCGGAAACAAGCATCCTGGGACCGGTTTTGGGATAACACCCCTCATCAGCCAGGCTAGCTTGAATCCAGTGGCAAAGTGTGCAAGGGACCCACATCTGGGCATACCCTGCCAACGTAGAACAAACAAAGCAAACACAAGTAGATGATGGACGGAGCGTGAAACCTTTCCGACACTCCTCCTCAGTCACAGATCTGAGTTGAATCCTTCATTGTTCTTTAGCTCACTTTGCCACCCCAGTTCAGACACAGATACATGCAAATCAATCTTGACCCTGTGCCTCATGGGAACACTTCAGCTCAAACTGCCAAGCCAGGTCTTCCCTGGACCGGATAAATGCATCCTGGGACCAGTTTCGGGGTAACACCTCTCATAAACTGGTCACCTTGTCTTATTGGCGCACCCTGACCCTTCCACAATGCTAATGCTAAAAAATATTTCATGTAATTGAACTACCACAAACACAGAATCACAATTTCAAATGTAATTGCCTTTTGCTACAGATAAAACGGCTAATCAATTAGAGATGCATAAATAATATTTTTTCAAACACACAATTTGGGTCCAGGATATACTTTGAGTCCTGGTTTGCGAGTTCTGTATTGAAAGTTTTGAGCTATTTGCTCCTGCAGAAATCTTCTCAACACAACGTAAATATAACATTCACTGTGAGCACTGAACTCCACACAGTAATTAGATAGAAACTGACATCGCTGTCACCCAGGTGCTCTTGCCACAATGATTAATCTACAATTGAAAGAGACACAAAGTTGCAAAGAAACCTGATAGCGTATCAAAAGAGTCTGGTCAGCAAATCAAAAACAAGTAGTGAGACGGTTCAAACGCTCGAAAGCATCAGCACATAGCACAGAATACAGTGTAACAGAGTACATAAAAAAGAGCTTCTTCGCATGCAAAAACGGTCGTACATGTGGCCTAGAGTTTTATTTCATGAAGTGGCATAGACAGTTAATGTGCCTGCTGTAGAGCACTTCCTGTGACTTGCAGATAACCTATTTGTATTTTATATAGGTAGATAGCTCATGAGGTTATCGAGTGTAGCACAGAAATCCTTTTGTTATTTGCAGTTCATGATTTGCAATCCTTCTAATATAGCACAGAACGTTATGAGTCAGCATTATGGAGCAGCATGCAAACGTTTCTATGGGCAGAAATAAAGTCTTACCCACAGAGACAACATCACCCACTGCATTACTTTCTAAATTCTGACTTTCTATTTCTTCAGATCATGCATTTTTAACATGCCAGTCCAGACGATATGTGACTCCTACACCTTGTAACCCTCATTATCTTATGTAACATTTCCTGACCATTGATTAACACACTTGTATGATTTATTGTCTCTGTATAATGTGTGCATCTATAAGTGATTGAAAGCGTTCTGACACCATACATTAGGATGAGTGGCACTATAAAAGAAATTAAATAAAAAATAGCAAATGCTACTTTTAGTGTAATTACTAATACAGACAGATAATCTGATATGCTTACTGAGCATGTCCATCTTTTATATGGGGGGGGGTTTGAACAACCTCGGAAACCTATCTTCCATATCATAGTTCTCTAAAGCACTTGTATAGTCATAACAAGCTGTGTTCCTTTATTTCCCTCATTACAATGGCTCCAAATAGCTACCAGTCAGGATGACACTCGAAAAAAGGAGGGCTGAAGCCCTTTAAATTAGGCTTTTGTTTTGAGCCCCGCTAGGAGTGGAATTTAGAAAGCCCTCTCACCACCTTCAGGTTACTGCTCCCAACAGAAAGCAGCAAATGTGCTGGTGCTGTTGAATGTGTCGCGGTTTTGGCAATTTACACTTGGACAAATTCAGCCTATTGCACAGGGGCCAACCTGGTTCCTTGATCTGACTCTATAATAGCTACCAGACCAGGATCCAGCTGGGTACCCTTAATTTTCTGCATTGGCTGTTTAATCTGTACCACGCTGCTTACTGTTATTGTTTTTGGGTAGCTATGATATTCTGTGAATACGGACTGTTATGGGCGTTGAACCTTTCTTCACCTGCATATATGCACTAGATAAATAAAAATAATCTAAACTGAACAAAGTGACTTTACACTTACTTTGTCGCTGTAAGAAACCTTCCCTACTGAATGAAGAGGGAGACTGGCCCTCAACATTATGAGTGTGACATATCAGCTCCCAAAACTTGTATTGTTCCCAGGTGGTAGAGTTCAGGTAAGTAAACATGTAAATAAATAAAACGAATTTCATTGTGCACACTACATCGCATTTGTTGATGCTGTGCACACAACGCAATTCGTTTCATTTATTTATATGTTTACTTACCTGTAGACCTGCGTAATCCATAGTTTACTACCATCCATCCTTTCACTCATCCATCCACCCTTTTACCCATCCAGCTAACCTTCCACCCATATATCCAGCTATTTACCTCTTCTCTCATCCATCCTGTGATGCACAGTAAATAAAAGAGATAGTCCAAGAGAACTGATTTAACTGATTGTCCTCCATACTTTGTTAATCAGTGTGGGTGGGATTGTGGCATTTATTTTATTACATTATAGACTGTATGTTTGAAGAACCCAAGTTTGCTTACAATTTAGTGACAGTAATTAAGCTCTGCTCTGTGAAGAGAATGACTGCTGCCTCGGTGTAATTCTCATTTTTTAGAGTTCAAAAAAGATTGCAGCACGCTCCTCAATTATATATTATATCACATTTATATGTACGTTCTAACATATATACCCCATAGGAGAGCTAGTTGCAGCTTAAAGCAAAGATACTGGTTCTTTATTTAAGCTACTGTGTGCCTCTAAGAAAACAGAAACACATTAAAATATTACTTTTCCTATTCTGCAAAGCAGGCATGTCTGAGAGGGTGAAGGGCCGCACTATAGTACGAGGAGGACATGCCGGTAACAATTTAAAGATAAATAAGTCCAAGGGGCATATCTGAAAGGGAAGCATTGAAGCTTGCAATTTAACGTCGGCATGGCTTAATTTATTGAATGTTTATCACCTGTTCAAAGTGGTTTTGGCAGGTTGGGAGTTCGAATCATGGAAAAGTAGTCTCTAGCCTCCATCCTCCCGAAGGTTGGAACATTTGAAAATAATTGAGTAACAATAATGTCTGTTATGTGAAGGTAATATTCTAATGCTGCTGGGTATCTGAGCTTTGGTACTGCAGCGGATTCTGTTTCACCCGACCTCAACAGCATCGGAGTCAAGAAGGGAGGTGGGTGGAAGCTGTGCCGGCTTTAGAGCGGTGCGACTGGTGCCCGGTTAAAATTACGGACAAATAGCATCCATTAAAGAATCCTTCACGGACAATGGACACATGGCCGAAATTATGGACTGTTCATGAAATTTACGGATGGTTGGTCACCCTAGACGAATTTCCTGTCCACCTAATTGTAGTCGTATTATGTCCGAAGGATCAGACAGGATATTTGTTATGTTTTTGACAGAGTAACCCGTCCACCAAACTCTAAATCAGGACACACATTTGTATTCAGAGAAGAAACATAGGTATAATGACTCATCAGAGTAGGTAAATGGTGATGTTTGAGTGGCCAAAGAGGCTAAGGGCCAGATGTACGATACTTTTTAGCGGATGCAAATGGGAAATCGGCACGTTTTCGGCCACTAAAAAGGGTTGTGGTATGCAGCAACCATAGTTTGCAAGTTTGCAACCCATTACCAACTTGCAAAATAGGGCTTTCGAGTTGCTATTAGAAAGAGGCGTGCCAAGGGCGTCCCTTCCTAATAGTGAGTCACACTGGTATGTTCAATTGTTTTGCAACTGCAAATGCGGTTCCAGAACAATCATGGTTACCACCTACTTCAAGAAGGTGGCAAGCCAGTCTCAAATGGGAAGGGGTCCTCTGGGTACCCCTTCCCCTTTGTGAATTTATGTGAAAATATTCTTAAGAGCGGGCAGTGGTCCCTATGGACCACTGCTTGCCCTTAAAAAATGAAGAAAAAAAACCTTTTCCTCTTTTTCTTTTAAACGCATCCCATTTTCCTTTAAGAAAAAAAGGCTGCATTTGAAAAAAAAGTTGCTCTATTTAAAAAAGTAAATACAGACATGGTGGTCTGCTGTCCCCAGTAGCCACCATCCCTGTGATATGTGAGATTCCTAAGGGGTCGCAAATTGCGACGTACCTCCTTAATATTAATGATGTGGGTCTTTAGCGACTCCATTAGGAATCGCAAACAGTGTATGAGACACTGTTGTAAAATCCATTTTGCGGTTTACAAATTATGAGTTGCAAACGTAATTCGCTAAATGGAATGGTCGTAAATTTGGCCCTAAGTTGCCAGCCGCAGGGTGCGGTCAGGCATTGGCTTTTGCAGACAGATTTTCCTATAGGGTGTGCAAATTTGCGATGCTAAGTGTGCCACATCTTTGCGTAATTTGTTGCAGTTTAGCATAAAGTGAAGGTGGCAATGTTTTTGGCAAATGATGCAAGAAAGGAGCCCTGTATGACAGTGGAAAAGTTCTAGATAATGGTGCAAACCCATTGGTTTTGTAATCTGTGTAAGTGGATTGGCTGAAAAAGATAGTGTGAACTAGGAGGAAAGCATCTCACAAAGAAGGGGTCACCCTGAGGCATGTCTCTTCACTACATCAGTCATAATTATACAAAGAAGAGCTCGATGTTTTGCTGAATTCTGCATGACTATCTCACCCCTCGGCTCCACTGTTTATTGAGTTGTATCTAAGCTTCATTAATATATTAATTTCCTCCCCTGCTCAACTTGAGGTTTTGTTCTTTTTAAAAACAGTTGTTGACCTGTCCTCTGAAATTCCAGTTACAGTTATAAGCTTTCTGGGCTGATACTATTAGGCTGAGCACTAAACACACAAAGACAACCAGGACTGATTTTTAGATGTGTTTGTTCCTATGACCATAATCAAAAAGATTTTGGAGTAGACGCCTCAACCACAACTTTTCGTGGCATGCTTCATCATAGGCATCTACCTATTTATTTATTTATTCAAGATTTTATATAGCACAAACATGACCCAATTGGGTATCAGACCACTTCCCAATTCTATAGCACAATCATTGCGACAGTTAGCCAGATGAGTCCTGTAAACAAGCTACAGAGAATACCTATGAACTTCTTAGTGGAAACATTTGTCCTTTATAATAATACGTGTCCTAATAGAGTACATCATATGACATTTAAAAAAAATACATCTCCTGCAACAGTACATCATATGACATTTAGTAAAGTGGAATGTACTTAGCAAACAGTCTGGTTATAAATTATAGAGGTATATCAAGGAATATGATTGTGGCTGATTGATCAGATAATTTCTCTTCTATAAGGGTCTGTTATGTTGCATCTATATAATCTTCTTGATAGAGCAGATTATATGAATTGAAGGATTATCAGCACAGTGGCTAATTAAATAGAAATAATCCAACATGGCCATACACTATTAGGCCTACATTTACTAAGAATTTATGTAGGGGTGGAGCCTTTTTGTGACATACCCCCACCGCAAATCTATTTTGACATTTACTAAACCACTCACAGTTGATTTGGATGGCTTTGTGGGGTTTAGGAAATGCAAAGTAATACTTTGCATCAGGTATGTATTACGTGGGTGGAGCATTGGCATGCCTGTGCATCCACTCATGTATTTTTACACAAATCCATGTTTAGAAAAACTTGTAAGCCTGCATTTATGCTTCAAATGGTGCTTCTACCTGAAAGAGGCATAACAAGGAGAAATACCTTTATTTCTCCTCTCCACTTGATTTCTGTTTGTGATGCATAATGCAACACACATAGAAAGAGGAAATTGCCTCTTATAATTATTTTTGTGCAGGAAGGTATCCATTCCAGCACAAAAACAATCCTGTCAGCACACAGGCACCCTTTCATCATGGTGAAAGGGTACATGCGTTGGCCATAGGCAGCACACAGAGCACCAGTACAAGGAGACAGCAGAAGTGCCACATATCTTAATCGATGTGGCACATTTCTGATCTCTTCCTTTCATGTACCATCATGTAGCAAGTTGCATTGCTGTGTGGCACCGCATGAAATAATGTAACTCTGCACCCAAGACTCCTGTCTGTTTTCCTTGATCTCAACCAGCACTAGAGCCCTGTAAAGAGCCACAGAAAACAGGCACCATACCCCAAGAAATCTTTAAGCTGACTGCTACTAAAACTTGGCTTAACAAAGCTAAACAATCTTGGATTTTGTAAATGAAAGTGTGTCTTAATTGATTTTCAAGTTTGGATGTGTGGTTGCGCATATTAGTAAGTGAGTGAAAAGGGAATGAATCAAAGTGCGAGTGGAGAGATGCATAAATGAAGACATCAATTAGTGAACGCATATAGAAATTACTGGTAGAACTGAAGATGGTATGAATAGATAAATGAAAAAGTGAGTCCATGGACGGACAAATGAATGATTATTGCTGGAATAAATGGTACACTTGGGTAAGATGACAAGTGAGTACATAGATGGTGAAGGGGTGGACAACAAGCAGTTGACAACAGGGAGAAGTTTTCCCATCCCACTGCTTCTTGCTCCAGAATTCATCTCTGCACTCACTCATCCATTATGTCATCCAAGCCTACAACCACTCCCCCATTTGTACATCCACTCAATTGGTAAAAGACCAATAATTTTATCCACACCGTATTCATAGTGCTTCAGTCTCGAATACATCTGCTTACTTGTACATATACACTCACTCATCAATGAAGAAGCACTTTTTGTTAGAGATATTACAGACCCTTAGGCGGCATTGTGCTTGCTTATGTTAAATGTTAAAAGTAGGGCAATAGAAATCAACTTTAGCCACTGCTTTACATATGTTAGAACCACAAGACTTGAAACATTACGGGCCTCATTTATGAGATTTTCGCATATGGTAACGCAGCACGTCACCTTGCTGAACTGCCCTACTCGATAGTGAAAGGGCAATACAGTGTAATCCTGTCCTTACTCACTGCGCGTGCACCGTTTCGGCAGACTGGCGCCAACATAGGCACCCTTGCACCATGGTGCAAAGGTGCCTCTGTTGCATGCAGGATTTCGAGAAGAGTATGGATTTGGTCCTTTGCCAAATTTACATAACTATGTAAATCTGAGGCAGCTCAAATTTCATGGGTGTTGCGTGGAAAACCCACTGCAACGCCCATGCAATGTCTCCTGGCGTGGATGATGTGGGTCTAATAGATAAAAAAGGGGACAGAAGATATGATTTGTTATTTAGCTGCAATACTAGATGGAACTGCAGTTCCACGAATATGGAATGAATCAGAACCACCCAATCAATAATCAATCATTTATAGAGCACAGCACCATTAGGGTCTCGAGGTGATTGCAGCCACTGCAGGTCGTATCTCAGTCAGACGTTCAGGTCTTGAGTTCTCTTCTGAGTTGCTGGAGTAATGGGGTGGTTCCTAGGTGCAGGGAAAGGAAGCTCCATGTCTTGGCTGTCAGGTGCAAGAAGGAGTGTCCTCTGCTGTTGGTTTGGGGGTTCCGAGGGGTGTCTGCGAGGAATCGGAAGGCAGACTGTAGGTATCTGGTTGGCGGTTGAAGGTCAATCATTTGTTGAGGTATGCTGGTCATTCGTTGTGTGGGGCTTTGTAGGTGTGGGCCAGCATCTTGAACTGGCATGTCTTCTGTATTGGGAGCCAGTCTAGATTTTTGAGGAGGGGTATGATGTGGGTCCTTCTGGGTAGGTCGACAATGAGTCTTGCTGCTGCATTCTGTATTTTCTGCAGTCTCTTCAGGTGGCCTTCTGTGATTCCTACATAAAGAGTGTTTTTGAGTAGTCCAGTCTGCTGGTGACAAGGACCTGTGTGACGGTCCTTCTTGTGTTGACTGGGAGCCACCTGAAGACCTTGCAAAGCATGTAGGGGGTGTGAAAACAGGCCAACCATCAAGACACGAAAATTAATTATGATATGATATGACATGATAACACATACGGTTCTAGTCTTAAGTTTTTTGATGGTGATGAAGCTATATGAAGCAAGCTTGATCATCTCTTGGTTCCAAGAATGAACTATCCTAACTACTGCAACAGGGGGGTAACACAGGCCCCTGTAGCTCCTGCAGCACATGCTAACCATCAACCCTTCAGGTGTCCTCCAAACCTTTAGGGTGACCCACTTAATTCAACCCAAGACCAATACCTATTTGTGAAATATGGGAAACTCAGTGGCCCCTCATCACATTCTGCAGGGCCCACTGCCTACTACAATGAACTGTATTAGGATAACTGGGTACCATGTGTTTCCAATAGGTAATTGATGAGTTTTATTCTCTCTTGGTGCTTTATAAATTATGAAATACAAAGTTGTGCTGCATTAAGGAGTATCAACAATTGATACATTGAAAAAGTACCATCTGGACCTGCCTCATGCATACAGAAACGCCATAAATTACCTTAGGTAAAACAATCTTCGAGGGATTAGATTTGTGCTCTTGACTGAACCACTGAGAATAATAGACCATTGTACTTGAAATTGTTTCTTAAAAGAACAGCTAATGGGATTCTCTAAACAAATTCAAAAATTACCTCACTATGGTTGACTGACTTCAAAGACCTGTCAGGACTCCTGTGCTGCTTTATGCCCTACACAAGCCACCTAACCTTTCCTTCAGGATTACAAGAATGTTTTTCTAAATCGATTACAGGACCCGCTAGCAAGTCAGTAAATTGTGATATGGTAGAAGTCATTATGCATGGGCTAAATTGTATGTGAAATATGTGTGAAAAGACGAATTTACATCCAGCAAAACCTTTACTAGGTTGTGTGTTAAGCAGTGGGGCAGAGATTTACCAAAACTAAACATTGACCCTCCCACGGTTCTAAGCAATGCGACACAAGTGTTGCAAGTGATACTGCCGTCAATTGTCATACACAAAAGGATTTTTATGTCGAATATCGGGGCCAGCATCATTCACTGAGACAAATCAATGGTGCAGGCGGAAACAGGACAAACACCCATTATCTGAGGGGTTAGGAGACGATCTATACGTTTGTGTACTTCAAGCAGGGATTACACAAATACATAGGGGGGATTTACTAAGATTTTGTAATGTGTTTGCGTCACAAAAGTGATGCAAAACAACGCAACATCCTTTTTTCCTAATTAACTTTCCAGCGTTAAACTTGTTTAGCGCTGGAAATAATGTAAAAGTAATACGAAGCAGTGCATTGCACTTCTTCGCATTACTTTGCGCCATCGGGGCATACCAAAGGTAGTGCATGGTCGTTCCCATGCATCCACCCAAGGTTTCTCATGCTAAACCCAATTTACTAAAACAGTAGATTGGGTTTAGCATGACAAAACTGCTCCCTTTTCAACTAGGCACAGCATTTCTCCTTCCTGTTCCGATTTTGCATGTATGCTGCACTGTGCAGCACATATGCAAAGTGGGAAAAGCTTTGCATGGTGCCTAGTATAGTATTTTCTACATGAAGGGTACCCTTTCTGTACAAAACGTATGCTACACTCAGGCGCACACCCTAGCGCTACAGCGCTTTCAAGTTATTTGCCCTAAATCACACCATATTGAGGCAAACTGCCGAAGCCGGGATCTGTGACATGCTCAGGATTCCAGTTAGACCACACCTCCTTCGTAGCGCAAATGTAAATTGGGTGTGTCTAATATTTGCATTTTCTTTGTCAATGACATCACTGACACATAACACCTTGAAAATAAGATGCTGCAGTTTTTTTTGTCAGTTGGCGCAAACCAATACTGCATATATTCAAGCAACATTGTGCTGCCTGAATATTAGTAGATCTCATACTCGATAGTTAATAAGCTGTGTTATTACATAGAACAGAAAGAACCACAGATATCAACGTGGTTTGTGAAAAATGAGAATAGCTGCAACTTTTCTCTTGAAAAAAACCATACTGGCATTTAAAGTAAAATATCAGCTTAAGACGTTTGATGCATTACATTTTGTTGGAATGTGTACTCAATTAACTAGACTGCTTCTTCCACTCTCAGTATGCCAATCAGACAAGAATGAGTGAAAGCAAAATATAAGCTGTGGAAAATTCATTTACATTGTTTCGGTGTAGAATGTAAGGTACCTGGGTGTTGCAGAAGGGGCTCAAAAGCATGGCACCCTGATTTAAATGGGGCCAGTCCTCACCGGTGAGAAGGAGTACCTTTTGCCTAATGCATGTTCCGTTTAAGGAGCACGTTCTAGTCAGGCATCTATTGCCAGAGGCGGAGGATATCAACCATGCAAGTGGTGATCAGCATTTTGGACTACCCATAGGTGGGTGGGGATGTAGGGGGAAACTAATGTACCATTGCCATGTTTGGGGTCAACGTCATGGGGACCACTGAGAAAACGTGGCTCTTGAGAGGGGCAAAGGACTTAGACCACACAGATGGTGGTTGACATCTTACCGCATACTCTATGAGAGGGTACAAGAATATAAGCGTGAGCAAGAATGGTACTGTTGGCTTACACCCTTACAGAAACGTTAATTTAAAAAAAAAAAAAATAGGGGCATACTACCAAGGAGGCGATATGAAATTATCGCCGCTTTTGCGGCCGTTTTCGGCCGAAAAGCAGCGATAATTTCATCGCCCTATCAGCAAAGACATGCTATCGCGTGTTTTGCTAATTTAGCGAGCCTTTCAACAACGCCCAGCTTTGCATCTCTAATGAGATGCAAAGTGGGCGTTCCAGAGCAAAATAATAGGAGACATGTCGCTAAGCGACATGTCTCCTATTATCAAGCTGCACGCTAACTAGCAGAGCGTTAGGAAAAGTAGCGCTAACCACAGTTACCGCTACTTTCCTTACGCCTGCTTGTGACCTGATTTAGCCATGTAATCCAATGGGAGGTGGATTACATGGCTAAGCTTACCCTGCCCTATCAACAGGGTTATCGCCATTTTCAATGGAATATCGCTGGAAAACCAGCGATATTCCATTGAAAACGGAGATAATCCCCACTATCGCTGGGATTTTTATCTCCATGGCGTTAAGAGTTGTTAATACAATGCTAACATGGAGATTATCGCCAGCGATGGCCGGCGATAGATTTTCTCACGCTAACAGCAGTCAGCGATAATTATCGCTGCTGCTTGTTAATATGCCCAATAGTTGTCCTATTTGCAATTGTGATTTGTGTAAATGTGCAAATGACATAGGGGCATATTACCAAGGAGGCAATATGAAATTATCGCCACTTTTGCGGCCGTTGTCGGCCAAAAAACAGCGATAATTTCATTGCCTAATCAGCAAAAACACGCCATCGCGTATTTGGCTGATTTAGCGAGCCTTTCAACAACGCCCAGCTTTGTATCTCTAATGAGATGCAAAGTGGGCGTTCCAGAGCAAAATAATAGGAGAAATGTCACTAAGCGACATTTCTCCTATTATCAAGCTGCACGCTAAGAAGCAGAACATTTGGAAAAGTAGCGCTAACCACAGTTAACGCTACTTTCCTAATGCCTGCTTGTGACCTGATTTAGCCATGTAATCCAATGGGAGGTGGATTACATGGCTAAGATTACCCTGCCCTATCAACAAGGTTATCGCCATTTTCAATGGAATATTGCTAGAAAACCAGCGATAATCATAGCACACCTTTTGCTATGAGACTACCGGGGGCATGCCAGTAAGGGCTGCATCTAATACTCTGAAAGACATTAAGTACACAAGGGCAGGTGTGATTATCATGCAACAACAGAACAAAATTACTTAGGCTGTGCATTTAATTTGACCACATGTATTCCTATTTGATTAATTAATAGATGCCATTCACAGAAGGGAAATACAGAGAAGAGAAGTCAGGCCCTAGAAGTGGAATACCAATCATGGTATTAAGACAATACTGTGGCCTTATAGGAGAGTAAAATACACCAATCAAGACCTAGTAAATTTCTAATTTTTTTTATAGGCCTGAGCACATACGCTGGGCACTAGACAGCCGTCAAAAAACAGAATTAAACTCAGCAAGAATAGGGGTGACCATGCGAAAAGGGTAATTTAAGTGAAAGAATTAATTCAGGCCCCATCGACTGGACTTCTTACCCATCCTTTACTACCAGATCCCTGGGATAGGTTTTTGCTCATTTTCTGCTTTTCAGTTTATAAACAAACATCCAATTCACACTTGCAATTTTCTTGTATATTCTTGGTTCTTGGAAGATATTCAAGGTTGTATTTGCATATCTATCCCTGCAAAAGGCCGAATAGTTATTCTATGAACTTGAGAACGCTTCAAGATGGTTACTCTGTAGGGGTCATGTACTGAATCCTAGGCTTTCCTGTTTACATATGCACAATGTAGTAGTAAAAATCTAGGGACACCAACTTTAGTGTAAAGGTTGAACAAGGATTGGGGAATGGTACTTGTATAAAGCATTAGCCGATGTCAATATGATAATATGGGTTTCCGGCACATTTTCCTATACTGTAGAGGGGCAGAAGAATGTACTAAAAGAGGCATGGTTCCCACTTCGCTAGTGCTGTACCGTAGCGATCAGAGCGAAATGCAACGGGGAAGTCCCATATTCAGTGAACCTAACACTTCTACAACAGGAACCCCTTTGTGAACACAATTCACCAGACGCTGTGTTTTTGCCGCCCTTATCTTCAGTATGTAAAAATCATATTTATTACCGGATTGGTTGAAATTAAGTGAATGTATACATGAATAAAAATAAATGTATACTTGTGTCTGACAAGTAGTCTATGAAAAATAAGAATGGTTTTCACAGAAAATAATATTTTAGTTAACTTAAGGAAACAAATCCTGTTGATATCTCACTTCTCTGGATAGATCTATTCTCATACAGTGTGAACTATCAAGATTCCTGTAAGCTTATGAAAGGTGATAATGGATGGTAGGTGCGCTGACAGAGTTTCCTGTAAATGTTGCTAATCATTTCCTAATAATGGCCTCATCACATAAACACGGTCTGCCATGGCAATCATTAGGGAATGCGGGTATTTCAAACAATTCTGAAACAGCTTCTCTTTCTTGGTTGCTGGTTGCTGAACTAATAAAAAAAACACTTCGAAGTGCATGGTTGGTTGTGCTTCAAGTACATGGTGCATTTGTGTGTGGTATGTTTAGGTTGTGCAGTAGATGGGACCTGAATTTCTGCAGGAGGAAAAGAATATAAACAAGAAAGGTGTTCAGTCTACAAACCTAGTAGATTTGATAGTGCTATGGAAAAGTTGTATATTTGTATTTATTAAATGTGCAGTGTATGATATTTTCTTTATATAAGTTGGACAGCAACATAAAGAAAACAGTTCACTATACATACGACTGCGTGGGTGATTTGAATATACCAGTGTTGTTGAAAATGTGGGAGCTTTAGGAATGCCGCTGTTTGAAAAGAAGAGTATGCAACACACAATATGATGTGCAAAAGGCATGTTTTCCAGTTTGCCGAGCACTACAGTGCACTGGCTGTGTTTAAAAGAAGGAAAGGACAGAACGAACATATATTTAGAACATAATACTTTGTTTTCGTGGTGATGAAAATTTCCATCCACGAATTGAGAGTGTTGAGGACGCCAAAGTTTGTAGCTGAGTGAGTCCAGGGGAAAGTGGATTTTTCTAAGAGTAGAGGTAGATGTGGATGAGAAAGGAAAGTATGGAATCTCTGTCTTAGATCAGTTCATGAGAGAAAAGCGGGTCATCGAGTGACAAATGACAACAAGATAGATGTGACTGGGGGTTGAGCTAGTTAGGGTTGAGAATAAGACTTGGATTTCATCTTCATATAAATAGGTTTGAAAACACATAGGGCCTAATTACGATATTGGTCAGATAACAACCGATAGGCCGTCGTTTGCGGTCTGACTGACATTTGCTGCCGCAGTCCGACCGCCGCATTAAGATGCGCGGCAGTCGGAGGCATGGAAGAGGGACTGACCAACGCTTCCAATGGGTTCAAGGAGCCCATCCAACTATCGGTCAGAATGTAATTGCCTACAAAAAGGGCTGTGCCTGCTCAGGCACCGCAATAGGGATTATGATGTCCCTTTCAGACAACCTTTCCATGGTAGTCCGACTGTCATGGAAAGGCAGTTAGAAACGAACTTTGAGGGCCACTATCAGGATCCTGTCCCTCCATGGCCTCCTCTATGAGGCCTGAAGCAGAAATACCCCAATGCCAGGCACCACATGGTTCCTGGCACACGGTGCATAGATGTTTGAAAACATCCATTTACCAAAGCGGCTTGTGCTGCGGCCCTTTTCGGACTGCAGCACAGGCCGCAATAGAATAATAGTGGTTTCCGACCATTTCATGGGGGGTTGCATCCTAATTTGTCAGATGGAACCACCAATTACTAGTCAGGCGATCTCCATTCTCACATGATGCGTCTGACATGCACCCGACCAGCATCGTAATAAGCCACATCATAATATCACAGGAGAAGGTAATATACAGTCCAGATTCAAAGACCATTTTAAGGGGGATATCAACTTGTGCCAGAGAGTGAGGAGGTTGTTTGAATTGCCTAGCCTCAGGGAAGGTCCTTTCAGACAGATAGGATAAATATAATTTGAGGGCAGACCTAACACAGTCAAAGTGTGCTGAAAGATCAAGAAGTATACAGTATATGAAACGTTGTTGTGGTTAGTAGAAGTAATAAAGTTAGATGTGCGAGATGGATGTTTCTGTGGAGTGTAGCACCCTACTCTTCATTGTGCAATGTTAATCAGATTTTTCGAGATATAAAAAACACTGCAAGGCTATCTTAAATTGGTTAAAGCTCCCTGTGCTACTTATCAACTACTTTTCAAGCTTAGCCTCTATGGTGACGTCATGGGACTGCAGAAGCGCATTAATGCTTAAAGTTATTATGCAGGTCTGTCACAAAAGGATTACATTGCATGTTGTCATAGAAAATGTAACACCATTGCTATGCAGGGCAAGGGGAAAGCTTTCTTCCTGGAATGCGAGGTACAAAGAGAATCTGTTCCTCCAACATTTGTAAACATCAGAAATTGCATCATTTTGCCAGGAGAAGATGCAAGATCGCACACTCCATTTAGGAGCTACCACACTCACAAATGACATGATGCCCCTAAAGGGATCTACTGACTACACTGCCTGTTCAATGCATGTCCCTGGTGAGTGCCTAGTAGTCCATCTACACCCATCTCCATCCCTGTGTCTACCTACACCACTGACCTGGCCACAAGGAGTACAAGGGAGCAGCCTGTTCAAAGGGCGGAGGTGTTGCAGTTAGTGTTTCATGTGCTGGATGTAGAAGGATGCAGCACCAAGCCAATACCACCACATTGCTGCAGAAGTAGTTGTTACTTGATATGATAAAGCTGGAGCAGGTGATATGCTTGGCTTCATAGCTTGATTTGGTAATGTACCAGAGGAGACATTGGCATCTTGCTGAGCCAGAGTTCATATTTAAGGCCAGGGATGGAGAGTGTCTGTACATTTTGGGGTGAGGCAGCAGACCCCATGCCCTCCTTGTCGAGGCTCTGATTTCCACTTAGCACTTCACTGGGTCCTTCTAGGAATTGGTGTCTCTGGGGGATAATGATGCCTTTCGGGGGATGTGAGGGTCTGGAAGCAGATTGAGGCTGGGGACATTTCATGTAGTGGTGTGCCAATGTCAGGCAGTACCTGTGGAGTATGAAAGAGGCTTGTGACACGGTGACAGTGACCCCCAGCTGTCCTTCCGGGACTCCGCGCCTAGTTCTCTGTGCCTCCTTGTGATAAACTGGGGTGCTGGTTGAGCTATTATCCATGCTCAAGCAACAGCCACAATCCCTGTCAAAGTGGGCCAAAAAAGTCACTAAATTAACCTGTGTTTAACCCTCTGGTAGCTCAGCACAAAAGCAATTAGGTTTAACTTAGAGGCAATGTGTAAAATATTTAGGAAGCACACAAACAGAAATAAGATGAAAAGACAACACAAGAAAAGCAATTTAAATAAATTACTTGATATCAAAGCTACACAAGTTCCAGTCATTGGACAAAATATTGAATTGTAAAGTTCGGGAAACAGAAATATCAGAAAGAAAAATTGTGATACAAAAACATTGTGATGCAGAAATATCGTTGTCAAGAATATCGAGCTTTTCATGTAAGTAAAATTGTTGTTAATGATATCATTGTTGTTAACATTGTTTTCAGTTCATGTGTTAATTTTATGTTATTATTGTTTATATAACCATTACTAATATTTTTAAATATAGTTGGTAATGTTAACTGATTTATAATTTTAATTTAATTTGCTTATAGTAATTTATAGTGTTGTAGTGGCCTATTAGGTTTGTTGGAGCATAGGGTGGGAAGTTAATTCAGTAATAATTAATTAACAATGAATTTACTAATAATTGTTGAACTGATTATTAATTATGTAAATTGTGTAATAATTATATTTTTAGTCATATGTTAGGTACACGCTGCTGAATTCGTAGGGCTATAGGATGGGAAGTTAAGTAATAATTCATTATCAATTATGTATTTATTATTTATCTAATTGATAATTATGTATGGTAATTATGTAATATTGATTTATTTTCGTTATATTTGAGTTGTGGTTTGCTAGGTTTATAGGTGTATAGGGAGGGATATTAATTAAGTAAGCATTCATCAAAAAATAATTGATCAGTTAATTGATTATCAATTATGTAAATTGTGTTATCTTATTTAGAAATAATTTTTTTCCTACATTAATAATTTATTAATAAATTGTTTAATAATCATGGCCATTGTTTAATAGTTTTTTATTTATATATTTCATTAGTAATGTTCACATTAAGACTTTTATATTTGTTCTAAATTAATAGGATTATTCAAATATGTAATGTGTTTGTAGTGAAATACTTTCCCTTCTGCTGTACGGACTGTATTGGTAATAGTAAGCTTAACCCCTCTAAAGTCCAATGCTTTGCCCTACTGTTAAACATACTGGAGTTTGAATAGTAAATCTTACCCCTCTGAAGTGCAGTGCTTTCCCTACTGTTGCACAGACTGCAGTGGGAGTAGTAAATATTACCTCTTCGAAGTCCAGCGCTTTCCCTACTGTTGCAGAGTGGAGTGGGAATAGTATACTTAAGCCCTTTGAAGTCCAATGCTTCCCCTACTGTTGCTTAGACTTGAGAGGAAATAGTAAATATAACTCCCCTGAAGTGTAATGCTTTTGCTACTGCTGCACAGACTGGAGTAGGAATAGGAAATCTAATCCCTCCGAAGTCCAACGTTTTCCCTACTGATGCACAGACTGGAATGGGAATAGTAAATCTAACCCCTTCAATGTCCAACCCTTTCCCTACTGGAGTGGGAATAGTCAATCTTACCACTCTGAAGTCCAATGTATTCCCTACGGTTACACAGACTGGAGTGGGATTAGTTAACTTAACCCCTCTGAAGTCCAACGCTTTCCCTACTTTTGCGTGGGCTGGAGTGAGAATAGTAAATGTAACCCCTCCGAAGTATAAGGCTTTCCCTACTATTGCACAAACTGGAGTGGTAATATTAAATGTTACCCCTCTGAATCCCAACGCTTTCTCTACTGTTGCACAGACTGCAGGGGGAATTGTAAATCTTACCCCTCCTAAGTCCAATACTTTCCCTACTGTTGACCTGTTCGGAGTGGAAATAGTAAGTGTAACCCCTCTCCAAGCCTATGCTTTCACCACTATTGCATCTTATATTATTCCCAGAATTCTATAGATTAGCAATGTATTCTCCTTGACATTAGTCAAAGGCTGATGCACATGCTAGAATTAACATCCACTTTTCCTGACCTATTATTCATAATATAAAAGTTTCTTTGTGATAAGGATGAACATTTCAGCTGTAAATTCACACAGCATCTGACATCACACTCAGTCCTTATACTGCACAATAAGCATTGATGAAGGCATTCACTGCTAATGTTGGGATCCTTGAAGTCCTCCACCTCGCCAACTGTGTATGATGCAGGTCCACCTACAAGACATAACACGTAAAACAAATCAATTAACTTAGAACACATATATTGTATTCAACCGAAGCACAGCACATATGCATAGCAATTGGCTATGTAACCCTTCAGGTTGTAATGAATCTAACGGCACAGTTGGGTGGACAGTCAAAATATTGATTTTTAAATATCCAAGCACATTTATATCGAGTTTTAAATATCGTAGGGACAGAATATAAAAATCAAGACTATTTACAAGCAGAATATCGAAGTTAAGGTAAGAAATATTGATGTTGCAAATATCGATGTTAGTAATATCGATATTGATATGAGTGTTATGTATTTTAGTATGTATTTTATAAGTATGTGTTCTATATTTTTTGTTAAGTATTGTACTGTTTTTTAAATATATGTATACATTTTTTAGAATTTAGTAATGTATTTAAAAGTACATTTTGCGTTTTAGTACCATAGCGGGCTGTGGGTTTATAGGGGAATAGGGTGAGAAGTAATTTAACTATAGTAAATTAAATAATAATTTTTAGGAATTGTTCATTAGTTTTAATTACATTTTGTGTTTTATTTCTGTAGCGGGTTGTGGGTTTATAGGGGAATAGGGTGGGAAGTAATTTAATTTTAATTAAGTAATTATACATTTTTTATTATTGTCATTAATAATTATTTTATTGTTAATTGATTATTAATTGCTAATTAATTATTATTAAATGACACCTATTCTATTTGTATTAATTTATTATTGGAGTGGGTTGTGGGTTTATAGGGTGGGAAGTAAATAATTTGTACATAAGTAATTAAGAAAAATGGAGTATAGATAAATAATGTTTTTGTTAAGTAATTATTAATTGGGTATTCATTTGTATTACATATTCTTTATTGTCATTGACATTTAATTTACTTGTATTTAATTATTAATTTTAAATTCATTTTTATTAATTGATTAATTGACAATTAATTTAATTGTGTGAAATTTTATGTGGAGTGTGTTGTGTGTTTATTGGGAAACAGGGGGGGAGTATTTAATATTATTAAAGTAATTATTATTTAAGATATATTTGTAGTTTTTTTCTAAATTTATTAATGAATCGTTATTTAATTACAATATTTATGTCACTTATAATTATGTTATTTTTAGCACCTACGTTGTCCAACGCTTTCCCTACTGTTGCACTCACTAGAGTAGGAATAGTAATTTTTAGCCCTACGCTATCCACCGCTTTCCCTACTGTTGCACTCCCTGGACTGGGAATTGTGATTTTTACCCCAACGCTATCCAGCGCTTTCCCTACTGTTGCACTCTCTGGAGTGGAAATAGTAATTTTTACCCTTACGCGATCCAACGCTTTCCCTACTGTTGCACTCTGTGGAGTGGTAATAGTAATTTTCACCCTTACGCTAACCAACGCTTTCCCTACTATTGCACTCACTGGAGTGGGAATAGTAATTTTTACCCCTACGCTATCCAGCGCTTTCCCTACTGTTACACTCTCCAATGTGGGAATAGTAATTTTGACCCCTTTGCTATCCAGCGCTTTCCATACTGTTGCTCTCTCTGGAGTAGGAATAGTAATTGTTACCCCTACGTTAACCAGCGTTTTCCCTACTGTTGCACTCACTGGACAGGGAATAGTAATTTTTACCCCTACGCTATCCAGCACTTACCCTACTGTTGCACTCTCTGGAGCGGGAATAGTAATTTTTACCGCTACGTTATCCAACGCTTTCCCTACTGTTGCACTAGGTGGAGTAAGTATATATATTAATGTATATGTTTAATTAATTTTAACATTATGGGGTCGATTCCGATTCGGGAAAAACCGCTCTGAATAGCCGTTCGTAGCGTTTTTCCCGTACGATTCGTACCCTGCAACGTCCCGCGTACGTACGTCGAAGTACGATTCGTACCAGGAGCCGGACTCCGTACGAATCGTACAGAGACCGTACGGCTCGAATCCCCGTACGAGTCTCCGTCGGAACCCGCTGTACGTGAGATCTGTACGGCTCGCAGCTGGTTTATATGACCCAGCAAGTACGATACGTGTCGGGTACGCACCGTACAACCCTTTTTTACGGGAGCTGAAAACAGCCATAAAAGCAGAGTTCGCGCCGAAACAGGTACGGAACGCCCCCCCCCCGGATACGGTGCGTACCCCCCATGATCACAGGGGTATGCACTGTACCCCATGTATGCTGGGTGTACGGGGCATACCCCTGCAATCATGGGGGTACGCACTGTACCCCATGTACACTGGGTGTACGGGGCGTACGACTGCAATCATGGGGGGTACGCACAGTACCCCATGTATGCTGGGTGTACGGGGCATACCCCTGCGATCATGGGGGGTATGCACCGTACGGTGTGTATGTGATTGTGCACTTTTCCGTACGAATCGCCCTTACCATACGTAGACCGTACGGATCACGTCCTGATGCCCCTGTCCGGATCATACTCGTCGGGTCGTACGGCGTGTGTACGAGTCGTACGGAGAGGGCTGTGAATACGATTCGTACAGACGTTTTTTTACCGGATCGGAATCGACCCCATAATTTATTAGTTATTATTTTTAAATGTTTAAATATTTTTAACTATATTTCTTTTAATTATATGTATTATTTACTTAATTTTACATTATTATTAAAACATTTAAAGAAACAATATTTTTAACATCAATATTTTTGACAATGATATTTTTTAATATATTTTTGTACTTACCTTTATGTAGATTGGACTTCAATATTTTTGAGTTTGATATATCTGTGTCAATATTTTTGTAGGCGATTTTCTGTTCTGTCAGATATTTGCACAGTTGACATGCCTGAATGATACACATCGGTAAGGCAGGCTGAAATGAACATACATATGATGAGCCAAAACATCCACCTGTTGGCCAATTTGCGGAACCAGCTTTTGGACCTCATAACTACTTTATTTCACTATTGTAGCTGACATTGATGAGTTTCTGCACCTATATAACTCACATGTCATACTCAGCAAGGTATTGCAATACACGTGCCCTCTCAATTTTCACACCAGGAAATGAGTACCAGAGCTGCTAGGGGCTTCTAAATAAGCACCGTTGTTGGTAAGGTAGTCTGCTATAACTCAACTGATTGCCCCTTCATCAATGACTTCTGCTCAAATCTGCATTTTCTCTGTCTTGCTGGCCAGCACAGGCCAAATCCTAGTTGAGCTGCGCAGCACCACTACTTCTGATTTGCACTCCAACAGAGTTTTGCAGACAACTTAACGTGTAACGTATGTCCTGTAATGACCCATCACAACTGTACCTGACAAATGCTTGTGGTGAAAGAAGCACCTCTTGAGCTGATCTGCATTACCTGGTTTCTCATCATATGAGTTGTCTGGATGGGTTACGGGCTTGTGCGTCAGCTCTGTTCCTCCCTGGTACTCAATTGTATCACCTAAAGAGACACTAACACTTTTGTGTCCTGCTCAGTGTCACAGATAATACTCTGCACAGATCATGCCTGCGCTATTGCCACAGCATTTGTCTCATTTGCATGGGGGGCATGGCTATTTAGAGCACAAAGGTATGTGAGCCATAAAACATAGAAAAACACACAAATCAGGTGTACTTATAAGCTTCTCCACCAACTTGGGTGCCAATGTAGTATAGCAGGTCAGACTCTTGGTCAAATAGATCCGCCCAGCAATGTTTCATCTGATGGAACATCTGGTCCAAACAGCCTCTCCATCAGTGCCTGCACCATTTCCCACCATTTCCTCCACTCCACTGTGGGGCAGCCCAGGAGAACACGGCCACCACTCGTCATCATGTTTGGTAGGAAGATATTTTACCAGCCAAAGGAAGCTCCCAAACTCCTTATTGTTCAAGGGGCATATGCCCTACCCTTCCCAGGCATAATCCAAACTGAACAGAACCAACACCCAAAAAACAACAACAACAACAAAACTTACAACTAGCCCTATTACAGTTAATCCTCAAAAGACAAGCTTGTGACTGAACACAGGATAAGACACAAGAATACACAAAAAAGAAAGTACAAAAAGGACTTTGGGGACGCAACAGGGACAACAGACACAACTAAACAGCCCCAGGCACACTAAAACCCTCACCAGCACAGCCAAGACTCAACCAATCAGAAGCACAGACAGTTAAACTATGACTTAAAGTGAAAATGAAAATAAATTCACAGTTCCTGGTTTGCAGCCTGCATGATCATTGACATCACTTCCAGGGCCGATGTGTCACGTTTCAGTAAATGTGTCACATTTTTTTTTTACGCTACCAGTCAATGCATCGATTTCACACTAGGCCTGACAAGGCACCATGCGGCCATTCAAATGCGTCGACTGGGAAGTGTCATTTTTGTCTGACATGGTGGCTAGAACATGTATGCTTCAGGCTCATGCATGCTTTTTTTGATGCAATACAAAAAAATTATGGTTTTGGGTGTATTGTGATGTGCAATGCATGTAATCCATTACAGGAATTGCTGGTTTTGGGTTTGAATAGTTGAGTTGACCTGCGGCCTTTCTATCCATGTTTAATATATGTGTTGACAGTGTACACATGTGTGAGTTCATGCTTTTCAGTTATCATTTATTTAATGTATTTAATTTTGAGCTTTGTGTAGCACTGGCTATACCCAAGGGTATCAGAGCACTCTACATGTTATGTGATTAAATCTACATGATGTACAACAGAGGGTTCATAACGCAAAGAATGAGCAATAAATCATTATGTTTTTATAAGGTTACAATGGTATGATACAAGGATGCATTGAGGTATGGCTTTAGGGACAATATAGGGGACTGAAAGAGTCAGGTGGTCATCTTGAAGGATCCAGTCAATGAGGAAAATGTAGAGCAGCTTGTGAGCGTGTTGAAGTAGTTGTTGAGAAGTAGACATTTAAGGTCCTGTTGGAAGGAAGGAAAAGAGGGGTTGCAGTAAAGATCCTTGGGGAGTGAGTTCCAGATCTTAGTAGCATTTCCTGAGAAGGAGCACACCTGGGATGATTTCTTCTTTAGGTTGGGAGGAATGAAAACAAGAGCATTGGAGCTTATCAGTGCCCAGACTATTCTTGCTCTCAAGATTATGGTCTCTAGGTATTTTTTTTTTTGTATGATTTGCTTTGTGGGTGATACTACGCACAGGACCCAATTCCTCTGGTAGCGCAAAGACACACTTTGCAAGGGGTGTCCCGTGTGCTAAATTATTCTTACCATCCAATTACATTGCTTTAGCTTCCCCAGGAATACCACAAACTAGCACTGCCATGGGGTCAGTGCACCCACATCTACAACAGTGGAGCCTCCTGCCGATCTGCACCATGTACCGCAGTACAAGCAGCAGCCTGTGGGGATACTTGGTTACATTTTCCCTTGCAGGTGAGGGCTGTGATTGGCTTCAACCACCTGGAAGGGGATCCCTGGGTGATGCCATTTGATTGGTTTAATATAGGTCATTCATATTCAAGGGGCACACCCCACGGGAAAGTAACAGTGTCATCATTTGTGGACCACATGATTCTCACCATGCTGATGGTGCTATGCTCGATCACCATACATGCCATGGCATGACCTCCGACATATTGCTGAGAGTAAGGCTGCATAAATCACATCACAACAACACTCTGCATCAAGGCGGTGTTGCTTGTGCATAGCAGTGGGTGTTCATATGCAACACTCATGTCGTTTGACACTGAGACAGGTGATGAGACTCACATGGACCTGTTACAATCCAAAACATGACAGACATCCCCAGTAAAGCCAGGACATGTATGTTTCAATGGATGTAACTTTGGCTCATCTGTTTTCATGTGTCCAGTAGGCTGTTGCTCTCATTGGCCATGTTGAACTATTCCATTAATGGTTTATTTGCAGGGAAGTGTTGAGAGAACCCACCATATCATGTTGAGGACATAAACATCAACTGCATGGCCTTGTGGGCCTTGTGTCTAGAATGATATGTGTGGGTCATGCACATTGCAATTGCACATAGTCTTTACCATCAAGCATAGCCTGTGATTTGTGGCTCACGAGGCTGGCTTGTCTAGCCACAACTAGTCAGGTGTAGTACAATCGTAAATATGTTGCCATTGGGACCCATCACAATATGTTTATAGGTTGTATTGTTACTTGAAGTTTGGTGATGGCTATGCGTACAGACATGAAGTTCACCTGCGATTTTCTAGCCGCACTGGAACACTATATCTTCTAGGGATGCATCAGTGCCTGGCACCTTAGCTGTATTGACCTTGCTTTATGTGATTTCTGATGCTCAATTGTTACATATTCTGAATGTTTGTGTTGTGTATTCACATTCACACTAAGACTGTACTGATAGGTGTGAAGCCATTCTTTGTACCTGAGGGGAATATACTAACATGGTAGGTTACATCACTGCTTGTCCTATTGGCATCTTAGCCTAGTGGGGCAAGTGGGGCAACATTCTCACTAGGTAGACACTGTTACACTGGCAAATTATAATATGTATCATTTGTATGTGTGATATGAGATCTCCTAATGGATTTCATTTGTTGATACAGTTTTTGATTTAGCATACCGAGATTGTAGGTTTGGGACTGTGTTCCCCTGCACATACTATGTGAATCACTTCACCGTCATCATACTATGAGTTGACTCTACTATCGTCCACAATTAGGAGGCTTTACTAAGAGCTGTAGGAGAGACACACACACTGTCACAGCACACTAGCTACTTTTCGAAGCTATGTTAATTGTGGTTGGCAATTAATGACTATTTGCTACATGTAGTTGCCACTCACATTATTTTGTTTGTACCATGTTGGACCTGGTCTAGTGGCGTGGTTCCCCCCGATCCTCAGCGCCCCATCAGCTATCCCTGCACCGCAGAAACCCCTGGTCGTCCCGTTACCTATAGGGCCCTACCCAACAGACGACCATCCCCGCATTCCGCCCTCTATCCTCCCGGCACCGGGCACCCAGAACCCGCATCACCCCAGAGTCCATAGCCCCCTGCATGACCCCGGCTCCAGCGAAACTTAGGCTTCAGACGCGCCATGCCCAGCTGGGGGTTTCTCCTGAGTAAAATAGGGCCAAGTAGTTTCGATTACACCGCTGGCCTCCCCAAGAGGACTGGTTTCGATCGCACCTCTGGCCTCCCCGGAGAGTTGGCTCCAGGCCTTGATGAGCATCTGGAAACCCCCGGGGGCATCTTAAAAAGATCAAAGAACCAGCCAGCAGGAAACCCCGACGATCAGCGCTGAGGCATCAGATCCCCGCCTGTGAGGGTCTGGACTTCAAAGGAAAACTGAACTATAACAAGGCCCGCGCTAGAACTAGCGGCAGTGGAATCCTGGAGAAAAGAGCCCTCCTGACCTGGTCGCGGCTCAGCCATTTTTGAGAAGAAGATCGCGACCGGAACTTAAAAAGCTAAGCGAGCCCTGCTGACGTGGTCGCAGCTCCCCAAGACTAACAGACACTCAGTTCCCCCCGGACCGAGCCCTGCTGACCTTGTCGCGACTCGAGGAGTACCCTGGTCCGGCTGGACCATCGACGCTACCTGTCCGACCTGGCTCAAGAAGAAGTGAGTGAAGTAGCTATGTACGACTACCATCTACAGTACCCCCCGGCTCGAGGATTGAGAGCCGTGCACAGGGTACGCGTCGTACTGGTCCCCGTACTGTGACTGTCCCGCTTCCTTACTCCCCATAACCGAGACTTTTACTATCCCCAGATCGCCTTGTAAATACATATTTGTTTGACCTCCTATCTACTACTTGATAAAAGATCTTGTTACTGACCTCTATGTTGTGGTGTCTGTTTATAAGTGTGGTAGAAACTCAGTGTGTACGATCGGAGATACAAATTCCTCCCCTGCGAGGGCCTCCCGCCAGTGCTCGGCAGCGCTCCTGGGAGAGGTGGGTCACGGAGTGGTCGGGAGAGCATATCCTGTCCCTCTGGGATCACCCTTCCAACATTGGTGGCAAGCAACGGGATCCGAGCCGACATCTAAAGATCGTACAGTAAATGACTGACACACTACCTAAACGAAGACCCAAGAACAGTAGAAGAAAAAGAGTAACCATGAGTCCCACTGGAACGAGCGAGAAGCCCACATTCCAAAAGGACCGTCTAGAGGAATACACCCACAAAGATCTCACACAATTCTGTAAGGACTTTCGCATCACTACCACTGGTTTGAGCACCAAGGAAGACTTCCAAAAAGCCCTAAAAACCTGGGTAGAGTCTGGGTCCCCCATCCCCCATCGGAAGGAGATGGCGTTGAGGAGGAGCCGCAGAACGAAACCAGGACCCGGGAGGAAGAAAGAACCGACTCCCTAGCACGGAGGAGCAACACGGGGAGGGGTCTGTCCCCAGAGCAACTGACGGACCGGGAAAGAAACCGAGTCCACGAACTAGAGCTAGCTAGACTCATAATCGAAGGAGAACTCAGGTTAGCCGAAAAAAAGTTGGCTGTCGAACAGTTGCGGGTACAAGGGGAATTGGAGGAAAAGAAGCTCCAGAGAGAGCATGAGGGAAAGAAACTTCAACTAGAACATGAGCGCAGCCTTAAAGAAATCGAGCTCAAAGTCAGGAGCGAATGAGACCAGACTCCCGGCGAACCAAGAAACCTCTTCCCCGGTGGAGACCAAAGTCCACATCCCCAAGGATGTGGTGAAAGAGTACTACAAGGGAGACGACATCCAGCAATGGTTCAAAGCCTACGAAATAGCCATGACCTCCCACCGGGTACCCCAAAAGGATTGGGGGGCCAGATTGTGGGGGCGATTCCTGAGTGAGGGAAGAAATACCATGCTGGATCTACCCTTCGCCGTACTGAATTCGTACGAACACATGAAAGAAGTCCTTCTAGCCAGATATGGGCTCACTCCTGAGATGTACCGGCAGTGGTTCAGAGACTGCAAAAAGATCCCTGGCACCACATGGGTGGAGTACGTGAATTTCTACAGCCGGGCCTTGGAAGGGTGGATCAAGGGCAGGAAGGTCACCACCTTTGAAGGACTGTTTGACCTGATATCCTGGGAACACCTGTCCGCAAACTGCTTTGTAGAGCTACGCCAGCATCTCCTGGACAGCAAATTGACAGACCCTCGGAAGCTCGCTGTCAAGGCAGATCGTTGGGTGAACACCCGGGTCCCCCGGGGGCCCATGGGAGACTATGGCCGAAATGGGCAGGGACCTTCCCACCAGAGAGGGGGAGGGGTCAAGGGAGACAACGAGAGATCCAGTCAGGGCCCAGCGTAGCCCTCCCAGGAACCAGTCCCAAAACTTTCCCTCTTCCTCCATGTCCAGCACAGGGCCTCCCTCAGGTAGGCAGGGACCCCGATCCAGCATAGCTTGCTACAAGTGCCAACAACCTGGTCACTACGCCAGTGACCCCCAGTGTCCCCTGAACAAGAAACCCGGTGCTGCAGACCCCCCCACACGTCAGATGGCCACGGTGGCCCTAGAGGAGGAGGAGGTAGAGGACACCGAGGAGTGGGAGCCAGCAGCCATGTCCTTGGTCTCCGTCGGGGATAGAGAAATGGTCCAGAAGGCCCACTACCCGACAACACCGAGAAATACTGACAGCATGTGACGGTCAATGGACGCTGCATAGGGGCCCTCCGCGACACAGGGGCGAGAATTACCGCGGTACGCTGTCACCTGGTCACAGAAGACCAGATTATACCCCATGCCTCCTGCCGAGTTGTCTCCGCCGACAACTCTGTCCATGTCTGCAAAATAGCTCATGTCCCTTTTGAGTGGGGGGGAGTCTCCGGTGACTTGCAGGTTACTGTTCGCACAAACATGCAGGTGGACTGTCTATTGGGCAACGACCTGGAGAGCTCCCCGTGGAAGCAGGTGGAGCAGAAGAGACACCTAGAGATGCTGGGCCTGCCCGAATGGGCATGCGTGAACACGTGATCCATGACCGACAGAATGACCACCCCCAGGGGGGTGGAACCGGAGACCAACAGCCAGGCCTCCGACAACCATGAGGGGAGCGAGCGACCCGAGGTCCTCGGACTACCCCCAGGAGAAGAAATTGACCCCGACGCAGGTGCCTTAGGCCCTACTGTCGAACAGATCCAGGACTTGGGCGACCTACCCGAGTTAGCTCAGTGACACCAGGAAGGTGGACCCTCCCGAGAGGAGTTCGGCCTGGAACAGACCTCCTGCCCTTCTCTCGTTGGTCCACGACAGCAGGCCGCCGCTCAGGCTGCCGGTGACCAGTCCGGATCCCATTGGGTTTACTGGGAAAATGGCCTCTTGTATAGTGAACAGAAATCCGCCGAGCTGGGATCAGCCCGGGTGCTGGTGGTACCCCTACGTTTCCGCAACTTCCTCCTGAACCTGGCCCATGATGTACCCCTGGCGGGACACCTGGGCCAAGATAAAACCTATTAGCGACTGGTCACCCATTTTTATTGGCCCGCATGTGCGCCGATGTGGAGACCCACTGCAAGTCCTGCCCCACGTGTCAGGCCAGCGGGAAGAGCGGAGGGAAACGCAGGGCTCCACTCCAACCTTTCCCCGTAGTCAGTACCCCCTTTGAATGGGTGAGAATAGACATCGTGGGGCCCCTGGATCCCCGGACCGCCCTGGGCCATCAATTCATCCTAGTCCTGGTGGACCATGCCACCAGGTACCCCAAAGCCATTCCCCTCCGGACGGTGATGGCTCCCGTGGTGGGGCGGTCCCTGATGGGGATCTTCTCCCGAGTGGGATTCTCACGAGACGTTGTGAGCGACCGGGGAAAAAACTTTATCTCAAAGTACATGAAGTCTCTGTGGCAACAATGTGGGGTGACGTACAAATTCACCACCCCGTACCACCCCCAAGGTAATGGCCTGGTTGAGCGATTTAACCGTACCCTCAAAGGAATGATCATGGGTCTCGAAGAGCCTCTGAGGCACAAGTGGTGCTCTACGGACACCCCGTTCGAGGACCCCTCAGCCTGGTCAAAGAAGGCTGGGAGGCGGCGGCCCGGTACGCTGCCCCAGATGTGTTTCGATACATTATGACCCTCGGGAATCAGACTCGGAAATTCAGGGAGCTCCCTCGAGGCGACCCAAGAAGAAATGAAACGCTGGTATGACCAGAGTGCCACTCTGGTCGAGTTTCAACCCGGCCAGCAGGTATGGGTGATGGCCCCGGTGGAACCTTGTGCCCTTCAGGACAAGTGGACCGGGCCCTTTAAAGAGGTGGACCGCAAGAGCCAAATCACCTACCTAGTAGATGTGCAGTCCCCAAGGAACCCTTTGAGGGTCCTCCACGTGAACTGCCTCAAACCCCACTTCATGCGGTCCGAGTTGGGTTTGCTCCTAGCCACTGACGATGGAGCGGAAGAGGACACGGAGCCCCTACCCGATCTCCTGTGTGCGAAGGAAAAAGATGGCTCCGTAGAGGGAGTGAGCCTCTCCTCCTCCCTCACCCCAGAGCAACGCGAGGACTGTCGCCGGTTATTGGGGCAGTTCTCAGACCTCTACTCCCTCGTCCCCGGCGTCACCAGCTGGTGTGTCCACGATGTGGACACCGGGGACAGCCCTCCGGTACGGCACAGAGCTTACCGTGTCCCTGACAGAGTCCGGACCTGCATCAAGGCCGAAGTCTCGAAAATGTTAGCCCTAGGAGTGGTCGAGCCCTCTGAAAGCCCATGGGACAGCCCCATGGTTCTGGTTCCGAAGGCGGCCGCCCCCGGCGCTGTTCCCGAGCTAAGGTTCTGTGTGGACTACCGCGGACTCAACGCAGTCACCCGAACAGATGCACACCTTATTCCCCGCGCAGATGAGCTCATTGACCACCTGGGATCTGCCCACTACCTCAGCACATTCGACCTGACCTGCAGTTACTGGCAAATCGCACTCACGGAGGGGGCAAAGGAGAGATCCGCCTTTTCCACCCCGGATGGACACTATCATTTCCGGGTGATGCCCTTTGGAATGAAAAATGCCCCCGCCACCTTCCAGAGGCTGGTTAACCAGGTACTGGCTGGACTGGAGGGATTCAGCGCCTCATATCTAGACGATATTGTGGTATTCAGCTCCCACTGGACCGAACACCTACAACACCTCCGGGAGGTGTTGATGGCCCCGCATCGAGCGGGCCTCACCATCAAAGCCAGTAAATGTCAAATTGGACAAGGGTCAGTGGTCTACCTGGGGCACCAGGTCAGGAGCGGCCTAGTAGCCCCCCTCCAGCCCAAGATCGATGCGATCGTGGCCTGGGAAGCCCCCACGACCCAGACGGAAGTGAGGGCTTTCCTGGGGCTCACTGGTTATTATTGAAGGTTCATCAAGGGTTATGGCAGCCTTGTAGTCCCCCTCACCGAATTAACCTCCAAGAAGCAGCCGAAGAAAGTTAGCTGGACCCCCGCCTGCCAGAAGGCATTCGAACCATTAAAAACAGCCATGTGCACTGCCCCAGTACTCCAGGCCCCGACTACTCTCGAGAGTTTGTGGTCCAAACGGACGCGTCCGAGCATGGCATCGGAGCAGTCCTATCCCAGTTACATGAGAAGGGCCTAGATCAGCCAGTTGCCTTCATTAGCCGGAGGTTACTCCCCCGAGAGCAAAGATGGAGCACCATCGAGCGGGAGGCCTTCGCGGTGGTTTGGGCCCTGGAGAAGCTGAGGCCCTACCTGTTCGGTACTCATTTCCGGGTCCAAACCGACCATCGGCCCCTCCGGTGGCTGATGCAGATGAGAGGAGAGAACCCCAAGCTGCTACCCTGGTCCATTTCCCTCCAGGGGATGGACTTCACCGTAGAACACCACCCTGGTACTGACCACGCCAACGCGGATGGCCTGTCCAGGTTTTTCCGCCTCAGTGAAGAGAACTCCCAAGGGGATGGGTAGTTCTCCCTGCCTTTCAGCTGGGGGGGACGCGTGTTGGACCTGGCCTCGTGGCGTGGTTCCCCCCGATTCTCAGCGCCCCATCAGCTATCTCTGCGCCGCAGAACCCCCTGGTCGTCCCGTCCCATGTCCGCCCAGTTCCCTACAGGGCCCTACCCAACGGACAACCATCCCTGAATTCCGCCCTCTATCCTCCCGGCACCGGGAACCCAGAACCCGCATCACCCCAGAGGGCCCCCGGTAGCCATCACCCTTCCCGAGATCCCTGACTCCATAGCCCCCTGCATGACCCAGGCCCCAGCGAAACCTAGGCTTCAGACGCACCATGCCCAGCTGGGGGTTTCTCCTGAGTAAAATAGGGCCAAGTAGTTTCGATTACACCCCTGACCTCCCCCTGAGGACTGGTTTCGATCGCACCTCTGGCCTCCCCGGAGAGTTGGCTCCAGGCCCTGATGGGCGTCTGGAAACCCCCGGGGGCATCTTAAAAAGATCAAAGAACCAGCCGGCAGGAAACCCCAACGATCAGCCCCAAGGCATCAGATCCCCGCCTGCGAGGGGCCGGACTTCAAAGGAAAACTGAACTATAACAAGGCCCGCGCTAGAACTAGCGGCATTGGAATCCTGGATAAGAGAGCCTTGCTGACCTGGTCGCGGCTCAGTCATTTTTGAGAAGAAGATCGCGACTGGAACTTAAAAAGCTAAGCGAGCCCTGCTGATGTCGTCGCGGCTCATCCTTGTGGAGAAGAACATTCATTGGAACATTCTGAGCCCTGCTGACGTGGTCGTGGCTCCCCAGGACTAACAGACACTCCGTTCCCTCCGGATCGAGCCCTGCTGACCTTGTCGCGGCTCGAGGAGTAACCGGGTCCGACTGGACCATCGACGCTACCTGTCCGACCTGGCTCGAGAAGAAGTGAGTGGAGCAGCTAGGACGACCTCCATCTACAGTACCCTCCGGCTCGAGGATTGAGAGCCGTGCGCAGGGTACGCGTCGTACTGGTCCCCGTACTGTGACTGTCCTGCTTCCCTACTCCCCACAACCGAGACTTTTACGATCTCTAGATCGCCTTGTAAATACGTATTTGTTTGACCTCCTACCTACTACTTGATAAAAGATCTTGTTACTGACCTCTACGGTGCGGTGTCCGTTTTTAAGTGTGGTGGAAACTCAGTGTGTACGATCGTAGATATGAAGTCCTCCCCTGCAAGGGCCTCCCGCCAGTGCTCGGCAGCACTCTTGGGAGAGGTGGGTCACGGAGTGGATAGGGAGAGCATATCCTGTCCCTCTGGGATCTCCCTTCCAACATACCAGATGTTGTTCTATGCTGTTTGTTACACGTAGCTACATATATTTTATGATTGGTAATTAGTACCAGGTGTTCTGTGAATGTGTTGATACTTACTGTGACTATGAAATCAAAATGCATAAACACTGGTAGTGCTCACTAGTTTATTTACACATATATGTACACAGTTTTACGTAGTCATCATTTTATATATCAAAAAAGAGAGGAACCCTTGGTTTCCTAAAGGACTAGGATTCAACAAGAACTATTTTCAAATGGCGTCCTCTGGGAGATCTCTAATCATTGATCTCAAATTCTAGAGGACGCCATTTGGAAATAGTCATCATTTTATGACATCATGCAAGTCATTCATACATCAGTGAAAATGGTTTGAATGATATGGTTCCTCCGCCATGTTGCTGCTACTGATGGAACAGTTTGATGTGGCTTCTCATCTTCTTCATTCTCATCATCATGCAGTTCCTGCTCCTCATTGGCATCAGCCCATGGTACATTTGTATGCACAGAAATATTGTGCAATATGCAGTAACCAAGTATATATTTGCATACCTCTGTTGGCAAGTAGAGCAATCGGTCCCCAGACATATCTAGACTCCTGGAGCAGGATTTCAGTACGCTAAATGTCCGCTCTACTATGGACTGGGTTTACTTAGGGCATGATGGTACCTCCATTAGGGTTCTTTCTGTTTTTTTGTAAGAAGAGTCTTCACCCACGGCTGCAGATCATATACTTGGTCAGCTGCAAACACAGGAGGGGTACAATTACTTAAGAGTCATGGTCCGACATTTATTTACATTCTGCTATGTGTCCTGAGTGACTCATGAACTTTGCGTACTGTAAGAGATGTGCTGTGACATTTTGAGGCATAAACGCAAGTAGGAATTGGATATGACTAAAACTGTGCTCCACAAACAGGTGTGCTGTCCTCTGTTATTTACTTAGTATTTGTTATACTTGTGAGTGCCAATGCCATAAATCTCCCACACTCTTCTACTGTGTCTGTTATTAACTATTATTGCCATTTCTGAACTGATACATGTCTTATTTTACAACCTGTAGCTGGTGCAAGTGATAGTGCATATTTCAGTCACACATATTTGGCAGTGAGAGTTGGAGTCAATGTTATTCAATATGTCCTGCCATGGGTAAGGCAGTGATTGGATATCAATGTGGGACATGACAGTGTTCACATGGCAGACCACTGTGTCTACTATGTTGACAGTACACAAGGGGTTTGTGTTATGTGGGAGTTTTGTGCTGTACAGTGCAACTGGTTCACTAACGATGCTACACTGCCGCATCCCTTGGGGACAGTGTAGGACATATTTTCCACATGATTCTGTGTACAGGGTTGGGTGCCTGTTCTGGCAGAAAATGTGCAGTATTGCTCCAAAACAGGCATGTAAATCCAAGATGACTTTGTTTGTTGTTTGCTGTAATAAGAGATATAGTTTGTGCATGAGGCTGTACCTTGCTGAACAGTATGGAGCCTTGAAGGACTGATAGAGTGGTTTCTGTGCTGCAAAACTGTGTGCACATGGTATGGGATGTATGAATATGAGTAATGTAGCATGCTAGACATGATCTTGCAAGGTTAAAATATGACTGAAAGTTCTAGGATTCACAGTTCTGGGACACATCACATGACTTATGACCATGGGATTTACCTGTTGACACACAGACTAAAGAAAGGGAATCCCTTGCTTCAACTCAGTGTTTAGACACAACTATTCACATAGTGTTGCATTAGTGAGGCTCTTTGAAACAATTGAATACACACACATAACCTCATTTACCGATTGTTGCCACAGGGTAGCACTAGATGTCATCTGGCTGCAGTGACCTGCATCCAAACTTAAGGGCTGAATGTGCCATATTCCTAACATACAGCACATCCATGGTTCGCCTGCACAAACACCCCTCTTGCACCATAGTGAACGTGTGTCAGTGTTGTGACCTCAAATAATTTAATACTTTACTTTACTTTACCTGCACCAAAAGCAAACAATCTATGAAATGTCCTCATTCTATGTGTCCTGTGGAATGCAGGACTCATAGTAATTTGACATGACAGAGACATGTAATTATGTATATTATATTTACTCCCTCTGATCCTGTCCTTAAGAGAAAGAAATATGTGCACATTCAACTATGCAGATGATCTGCAACTAATATTCACCATTGACCACACATCTGATTCTAGATCTGAATTCCAAGCTACCATGCTGCACATCTGCAATTGGATGAATTGCAGTCACTTAAAGTGAAACCCAGACAAAACCGAGCTGGTCTTGATAGGAGGTGCTCGAAATCCTTGGAGTACCCTTTTTTGGTCAACTGAGCTGGTCTCTCCCCCCACCCCATCCTCCTCAGCTAAGAGCCTCGGAGCCAAAATCAACTGTGACCTATCAATGAAGTCAAGGATCGGTACAGTAGTCTCTTCCTGTTTCTTTCAGTTAGGTAAGATAAGAAAAATCCGAGGACTTCTTACAAGGGAAGCACTGGTGCAGGAAGTTCTTGCCCTAGTTATCTCTCACATAGAACATGCCACCTCACTGTATTTCGGTCTGCCGCTATATTTAGTCAAAAGACTACAACTTGTGCAGAACCAGGTTGCAAGAATGATTTTTTATCAGACCAGATGGCAACATGCTTCTCTTCTAATGAGGAAGCTACATCGGCTCCCCATATCAAAACGCTGTGCCTTCAAATTGGGCACCTCATTTTTTAATTCTTGCATGGCACCTGCCCTAAATATGTCTCCAATCTTATTTAGAGACTCATGCCCATCCGCAATTTGCTCTCAGCTCACATGAACCTTCCGGTCACTCCGTTCTACAAATCAAAGTGGTTAGATGGCATCAGATTTGCGGTGCTGGCCCCCACTTCTGAAATGCCTTACCCCTTGATCTTAGAACCTGTACGATCCCCCTGAGATTCCGTAGACTCCTTAAAACATGGCTGTTCACACAGCCAAATAATTAACTCATCAGGACTTAGGCTATTCCTATATATAGTGCAATGAAACCAACCGTTGTACATGCGCTCTACAAATAATTTTAACATAACATTTAAAATAACATGTATCTTTATATCTTCTCCCCTTGGGAGACACACTATTTGCAAATAGACCCAGGGTCCACGATCCTTGGATATGTGGAAATGTGTGAGATCTTCCTTGGTGTTGCATTGGAAACACCACCATAAGGCCCATGGAACACATCTTTAACCTTTTGGATGCGCGTGAAATTTGGACGGCTCCCGGCCGTCCGACGCACACGCCACCCGTAGCGTCGGACAGCCGGGAGTCGTCCGACATATCCAAAGGGTTAACATAGGGTGAGTCAATGCTGCACTTTGGTCTGGTTTGCCTCAATGCATATCTATGAGGCCATGCAAGGGCACGCATGCTGACTTTGCATTGCCTCATTGATATGGATGGATGGATGGATGGGTTTTTATATAGCGCAATATCACCGCCAGGTCTCAAAGCGCTTTGCATTGGGAACCCGTCCTGGTTTTTCCCTGTGAGATAGCCCCTACTGGGTATCCCCAAGGTGAAAGCCAGGCATCCCGCCGCGGGGGGCCGTAGTGGAGATTAAGCAAGCTATTGCCCAGAGTTGCAGAGTGTGAACCTGTGATTCGAGTAGGCACCGAAGCGAGAATTACCGAGTCCGTGTACATTTTGGGCTCAAGACCCTGCCGCGTCGGGAATTGAACCCTGGTCCCGGGTCTGATCTCAGCGTCCGGGTCTGCCTCCTCTAACCAGTGAGCCACACTTCTCCATTTCTCCGTATGAGTTGGAGACCTACTCCACTAGAGCATCATTAACAGTGATGCTCCAGCAGCGCAGTTCATTTGTACATGAGGCCCACAGTGGCATATGCGGTCTTAATAGTGTGATTTGTGGGTTTGTGTTCCACATATGCCATGTAGTATAGTGCAAGCATGTAGGCAGACACTTGCTACATATCCAATGTCTCGTTTAGCCCAACACTAATATAGCAACATATGCCACCATATTTTACTGTCTTGTGGTTTGTTGTGTGCTTGAGAAGTACTTTCCAACCAGTAGGGCAATCCCATATGTCCCATTCTGAAAGCGCTCATTGATGATGGAAAGACAGAAGAAAATAGGAATCATGAGTACTGCCCGGGTACTTTGTGAGCATATTGATGAAGAGGCCCCGATGGTCCACGATTGCCTGCATGTTCATGGCATGCATGTGCTTCCTATTGCGGTACAGGTGTGATGTATACTGGAGGCATAAGTTGCACATGTGCAGTCCATTGCCCTCAACACATATGGAAATACTGCAATAGTATAAAAACCTGTTATGCTATTGTTTCTGTGCTGATTTGGGGAAGAAGAGGTTATGGGTAAAGTTTATGATGGCATCCAGGGCAGAGTGGAGTAACTTAGAGAAGGATGGTTGTGATGGGTTGGAAAGTCCCAGTTGCCAGCATTTGTAGGACAGCCAGTAGCTTGGCCTGCGGAGGGATTCTGTTGCATCGTAGCAATGTTGGCTTCAGCACTGGTGTAATCTGGTGCAGGAGGCAGACAATGGCTTCCCTCCTGAGGGTGTAATGGGCAATGATGTTCTCCTCCCTGAGGTCAATAAGGGTAATCCTCCGGTAGTATGTCCGCTCCCTTCTCCTGCGCTGCCTCCATGGAAATGGCTGTGGTGGTGGAGGTGGTGGTGATGATGGTGGTGACGGTAGTGGTCTTCTTGGTGGTCTGAGCTACAGTAGAAGTAGGCCGATGATGCTGTTGAGCTTGCCAGTGATATTCTTACCTTTCGTTTACGCAGGGACGAGATGAAAGGTCTGAAGCAAGGTCCCAACTTCCCGCACCCAACCGTGTAAGTCGAACAATGTCAAAGCCACACGGTGGAAATGGGGGAAGAGGGGAAACAAAACTAGGAGAGAAAAGGGAGTCATGTCACTGACATGCTTCAGGTATGCTTCAGGTATGGATATTACTCATTGAGTAGTATTTATGGGGTTCCTGTAGTGGCGTTAAAGTTATAAGTATTACCATGTGCATGTATTACAAACAATTAGGGGCCGATTATGATGGCGGACGGACCTGAGTCCGTCCGCCACCATAGAGTAGGAGGGACTGTCCGCAGGGGCTGTGGCGGTCCCTCCGTGCAGATTAGGATGTGACTGCCAGGGTGGCGGTCACATCCTCAATCTTTAACATTGCGGCAGGTGCAGCTTCAAGCTGCACCCGCCGCAATGTTCAAAATGCATGCACGGCATTTGCGTGCACAAAGCAGCAGGCACCACGCCGTGCCTGCCTCTTTGTCCACGCAAATCAGGGGGGTACCATAGGTACCCCATATGTGCACTCTCCACCCCCCTTCACCAAGGGGGCCCACAACGGGCCCCCGAAGTCAATGTCCGCATGCTTTTCCACGGCGGAAAAGCTGCAGTGGAAAAGCATATGATTTCCGCCATCCTAATATGGCTGGCGGTGTCTGATAGACACCGCCAGCCATGTAAGAGCTTTTCCGCCGCGATCGGAAGGCACCGCGGCAGAAAAGCTGTGGACGGATTTTGAGACCCACCGCCATCCTAATTTGGCGGTGGGTCTTTTGTGCCTCCGCAGCGGTTTTCCCGCATCCTCTGGGCCGGAGGATGCGGGAAAACTGCGATCCTAATTGAGCCCTTAGTGTGGTCCTATTAGATACAACTACCTGTGTAAAGTCCTTCTTCCGATTAGGTAATATGGTATCAGAGAGCAGAATCAGTTGTATCATCTATATAAGGAAATTAAATCATTAGGTATTTTTCTAAGTAGAACAGCGGGATAATATAGATAAGGAAGTATATAGTATAACTGACCTAAAGAGATGTTCAACTTGGAATCCAAATAAAGCCCAATTTATTTATATCCATTTAAAAAAAACATATTCTCACAAAATGGATGAGGTTAAAGAAAAAAGAAAATACTCAACATGGGCTGGGCTAAAGTACAATGAAAATTGTCAGGAGACTAATTTATATTTATATTGTCCTTACGGCCATTAAGCATTGTCAGCAAGGGAGCAGAATCTCAATACATCATGGTGACATATAACCGATACGTTAATCAATTATTGGTAGATTTATGAGGCCCTTGCGCCTCTTTGCGCCGCAATTGCGTCACTTAGTTTGACGCAATGGCGGCGCAAACAATGCGCCCTATTTACAACGTGACGCATCTAGGAGATGCGTCACGTTGGAAAGCCCTGCGCCATAAGGAGGCTTTCCTGCGCTGGGGGGGGGGGGGGGCGTTCCTGCGCAGGAACGCCTCCTAAAAGTGGCTGAGTGAAATCTATGAGATTTCACTCAGTCACTTTCTACGTCAATTCCTTACGCCTGCTTGAAGCAGGCGTAAGGGTGACGCACCATGCATTGTAGGGGTGGCCCCTGTGCATTGCAGGAGTCATGTCGCACTTGCGAGAAGAAGAGGTGCAGGATGTGAGGTCGAGGCCACTGATACAGACGCCCGATGGGGGAAGCCAACTGACGTTTGAACAACCAGGAAGGAATCACATAAGTGTCAGAGGGGCAGAGAGAAAGACCCACACATGTGAATTAGAACATGAAGCGCTCTTCCGCCCTGCTCAGCCTTCTTTATTTTTGCCTTGCTGCACCCCATGCGGAGCAGGCCCGACAGCCAGAGTGATTTGCCTATATTCTGCTTTTATATTGGTGGCCATGCATCATTTATACACCTGGTTTTCCATAGTGGTAACATGTTTCTGCTATTGGGACTCTGCTTGTCTTTTTCCAAAGTAGCATCATTTTCCCAAATCGTTATAAATACGGCTTTGTCAGTTTTGTGTGGCTTTTTAAGGGGGAACGCCTACCTTGCATATAATTTTCGCCAACTGCCGCATCGGGATGTGGTGCTGTGAAAAATAGATGCAGGAGTTGTAAAAGTGATGTTAAAGGCTTTTAGAGTCAATTTGTAAATATGATGCAAAAAAGTGGCGCTAGCTCCTTATAAATATATCCCAAAGTTTTCATATTTGTCTCGTTCATCTTTTGAAACATATCCATATTTTAAATGCACGCTTTTCTATGCTACCTTTTAAATTTTTATTTAACGCGAACTTGGACTCAGAACATTCTTTTTTTCTAGGCACAGGGAAATTGTGATTTGCTCAGAATCACACGATATTGAGCCGAGGTCAGGACTCTAGCCTGCATCCCCAGTTGCAGTCAGTAGTTTTGGTCGTAATAATACATGTCCAACCCACATGTTCTCTAGACTCTCACTTTTCCTTGTTACACGTCGCCAAAAACTTAACCAACAGGTCCTTTTTATCCATCCCTGTTTAACAGACAGATTTCTGTTGCACTGCTGTAGGTTCTGCAAATGGTTGACTTCGCTCAGTTCGGTCACATTGATTGACACGTTTCTTTGGTTTGCCACTTGATGTTCACTCAGGTTTCCATAACTGAAAGAAAACCTACAAAAGTCATTTGACTTTCATGTGGCCGACTTCTTGAAAAGAATGAATCCCAGTGAGACCAGTTTATGTACACTGATTTCACACAGCACCGGTGCAGAAATGACAAACCACCATAAAATATAACGGGTGAGGTGGACATGAAGAGAAAAAGCCTACATTCAGCTCAGAGGATAGTCGAGAAATCAGAGTAAAGAAACCGAGATCTCATTAGATAAGCAAAAACGATGCTCACACTTGGCATTTGGAAGAAAATTCTTGTAGATATTCATCGCTAATGCTTGGATCCCATAGATTTATTTTAGAATGTTCGCCACTCATGGATGGACCCTATAGATAGAGTAGGATTATGTTAATTTGTACCTTCGGGGAGTTTTACTATCCTAAGTTGAGCACAGGCCACTATGAGCTCATCGTATAGGCAATTTCATTTGCATCTTTTGGGAGTGGAATACGTCCTTGAGATAAACTTAAGTCACTCTTGGATGGACCCCGCAGACTGATTGGTATTCATTTAATGTGTTCGTTTTGAGACTTGTGCCACCTGGACAAGTCCTTGACAACCCTGCATGTACTTTATGAACTGCCTGGATTGTTTTATTGTATACTAGCAGCCCGTCCCGACGTTGTCCGGGTATGAAATGTTATGTGTGTAATGTTTGTAATAGTAAACGTTAATGTGTGTACGCTAACAGTGTCCGGCGTGATCCCGTGTTTGCGAGGGCTGGTTTGAGGCCCCGCCTGAGCCCCGGACTAAATTTTAATTGTGAAGTGGCTTAGATCGTGTGGCATGCTGCCTGCTTTCAGTGTCCGCTGGAGCCGTTGGAGCGTGAATGTGGCAGTGAGTGAATGGCGCGCTTGTGCACCCTCTTTTTTTTCCCCTGTAGCCACTACTGAGAAATCTAACGTTCCTAAAGGAGTAAAGTTTTGTTTTGTTAGTTTGATTTTGTAGGCAGTATGGCAGTATGACAAGGTCCGTCAATGCGGCGCCCATTGGTGTTTTGATACGGCCGTGTGAGAAGTGATCAGAAGGCCAAGGCGGAGCGTGAATGTGCGCACACATTGGTGGCGAAAGTCACGCCTTTTTTTTTTGTTAATTTTAGTGCAGCCCCCCTGACAACGCTGACGTCCACAAAGTTTGACCGCACTATATATCATTAATGCCGCGTCATCAGAACGCCAAGGTGGAGCGGAAATGTGCGCGCACATTGCTGGCGAAAGGCACGCCCCTTCTTATTTTAATTTTAGTGCAGCCCCCTCTGACAACGCTGACGCCCACAAAGGTTGCGCCGCACTATATGTGATTAATGGCGCCGGAATGGCAATGTGCTTGAATGCGGCGCAGCTTGGTGTTTGTAGACGCGAAGGTGGATCGTGAATGGGTGCGCACATTTTTTGTGAAAGGCGCGCTACTGAAGTACGCGGCCATTTTTTGTTTTATTTGTGGCACGCCCCTCTGACAGCGCTGTTGTGCCACGCCCCTCTGTCATGGCTGCACAGCCACAAAGGAATAATGTAGTGTAGTTTGACACGCCAACGCCCAAGTGTACTTTGACACGCCCACACCAACGCCGACAAGGGACTACTTTACCCCTAAGGTTGTTTGACCTTTGTAATGTATATGGTGGCCAGCTGTATAGCCTATGTCCATCTGCTGCATCTCGACTTTACAATGCTGTATTGGGTGTTGTGATTGGTGCTGTACTTCTTGAAGGGATAAAGTCATCTCTACTTTGCTGAGGGACACACCTCCCTGAGTAAAGCCTACGTTCCTTCATGTTGAGCCTACTGATTGTTCAAGGCAGAGCTCCTTATATATTCTGGAAAGCTGGTTGGTTGTGCATAAAATGCATTTGCGGTCCCGTTAGATTGTTAGACCATGCCCCTTTTTGGTGTGAGGAGCTCCATGGTTCGCCTGCACAAACACCCCTCTTGCACCATAGTGAACGTGTGTCAGTGTTGTGACCTCAAATAATTTAATACTTTAATGGACACATTCCTGCACCAAAAGCAAACAATCTATGAAATGTCCTCATTCTATGTGTCCTGTGGAATGCAGGACTCATAGTAATTTGACATGACAGAGACATGTAATTATGTATATTATATTTACTCCCTCTGATCCTGTCCTTAAGAGAAAGAAATATGTGCACATTCAACTATGCAGATGATCTGCAACTAATATTCACCATTGACCACACATCTGATTCTAGATCTGAATTCCAAGCTACCATGCTGCACATCTGCAATTGGATGAATTGCAGTCACTTAAAGTGAAACCCAGACAAAACCGAGCTGGTCTTGATAGGAGGTGCTCGAAATCCTTGGAGTACCCTTTTTTGGTCAACTGAGCTGGTCTCTCCCCCCACCCCATCCTCCTCAGCTAAGAGCCTCGGAGCCAAAATCAACTGTGACCTATCAATGAAGTCAAGGATCGGTACAGTAGTCTCTTCCTGTTTCTTTCAGTTAGGTAAGATAAGAAAAATCCGAGGACTTCTTACAAGGGAAGCACTGGTGCAGGAAGTTCTTGCCCTAGTTATCTCTCACATAGAACATGCCACCTCACTGTATTTCGGTCTGCCGCTATATTTAGTCAAAAGACTACAACTTGTGCAGAACCAGGTTGCAAGAATGATTTTTTATCAGACCAGATGGCAACATGCTTCTCTTCTAATGAGGAAGCTACATCGGCTCCCCATATCAAAACGCTGTGCCTTCAAATTGGGCACCTCATTTTTTAATTCTTGCATGGCACCTGCCCTAAATATGTCTCCAATCTTATTTAGAGACTCATGCCCATCCGCAATTTGCTCTCAGCTCACATGAACCTTCCGGTCACTCCGTTCTACAAATCAAAGTGGTTAGATGGCATCAGATTTGCGGTGCTGGCCCCCACTTCTGAAATGCCTTACCCCTTGATCTTAGAACCTGTACGATCCCCCTGAGATTCCGTAGACTCCTTAAAACATGGCTGTTCACACAGCCAAATAATTAACTCATCAGGACTTAGGCTATTCCTATATATAGTGCAATGAAACCAACCGTTGTACATGCGCTCTACAAATAATTTTAACATAACATTTAAAATAACATGTATCTTTATATCTTCTCCCCTTGGGAGACACACTATTTGCAAATAGACCCAGGGTCCACGATCCTTGGATATGTGGAAATGTGTGAGATCTTCCTTGGTGTTGCATTGGAAACACCACCATAAGGCCCATGGAACACATCTTTAACCTTTTGGATGCGCGTGAAATTTGGACGGCTCCCGGCCGTCCGACGCACACGCCACCCGTAGCGTCGGACAGCCGGGAGTCGTCCGACATATCCAAAGGGTTAACATAGGGTGAGTCAATGCTGCACTTTGGTCTGGTTTGCCTCAATGCATATCTATGAGGCCATGCAAGGGCACGCATGCTGACTTTGCATTGCCTCATTGATATGGATGGATGGATGGATGGGTTTTTATATAGCGCAAAATATTTTAAATGCACGCTTTTCTATGCTACCTTTTAAATTTTTATTTAACGCGAACTTGGACTCAGAACATTCTTTTTTTCTAGGCACAGGGAAATTGTGATTTGCTCAGAATCACACGATATTGAGCCGAGGTCAGGACTCTAGCCTGCATCCCCAGTTGCAGTCAGTAGTTTTGGTCGTAATAATACATGTCCAACCCACATGTTCTCTAGACTCTCACTTTTCCTTGTTACACGTCGCCAAAAACTTAACCAACAGGTCCTTTTTATCCATCCCTGTTTAACAGACAGATTTCTGTTGCACTGCTGTAGGTTCTGCAAATGGTTGACTTCGCTCAGTTCGGTCACATTGATTGACACGTTTCTTTGGTTTGCCACTTGATGTTCACTCAGGTTTCCATAACTGAAAGAAAACCTACAAAAGTCATTTGACTTTCATGTGGCCGACTTCTTGAAAAGAATGAATCCCAGTGAGACCAGTTTATGTACACTGATTTCACACAGCACCGGTGCAGAAATGACAAACCACCATAAAATATAACGGGTGAGGTGGACATGAAGAGAAAAAGCCTACATTCAGCTCAGAGGATAGTCGAGAAATCAGAGTAAAGAAACCGAGATCTCATTAGATAAGCAAAAACGATGCTCACACTTGGCATTTGGAAGAAAATTCTTGTAGATATTCATCGCTAATGCTTGGATCCCATAGATTTATTTTAGAATGTTCGCCACTCATGGATGGACCCTATAGATAGAGTAGGATTATGTTAATTTGTACCTTCGGGGAGTTTTACTATCCTAAGTTGAGCACAGGCCACTATGAGCTCATCGTATAGGCAATTTCATTTGCATCTTTTGGGAGTGGAATACGTCCTTGAGATAAACTTAAGCCACTCTTGGATGGACCCCGCAGACTGATTGGTATTCATTTAATGTGTTCGTTTTGAGACTTGTGCCACCTGGACAAGTCCTTGACAACCCTGCATGTACTTTATGAACTGCCTGGATTGTTTTATTGTATACTAGCAGCCCGTCCCGACGTTGTCCGGGTATGAAATGTTATGTGTGTAATGTTTGTAATAGTAAACGTTAATGTGTGTACGCTAACAGTGTCCGGCGTGATCCCGTGTTTGCGAGGGCTGGTTTGAGGCCCCGCCTGAGCCCCGGACTAAATTTTAATTGTGAAGTGGCTTAGATCGTGTGGCATGCTGCCTGCTTTCAGTGTCCGCTGGAGCCGTTGGAGCGTGAATGTGGCAGTGAGTGAATGGCGCGCTTGTGCACCCTCTTTTTTTTCCCCTGTAGCCACTACTGAGAAATCTAACGTTCCTAAAGGAGTAAAGTTTTGTTTTGTTAGTTTGATTTTGTAGGCAGTATGGCAGTATGACAAGGTCCGTCAATGCGGCGCCCATTGGTGTTTTGATACGGCCGTGTGAGAAGTGATCAGAAGGCCAAGGCGGAGCGTGAATGTGCGCACACATTGGTGGCGAAAGTCACGCCTTTTTTTTTTGTTAATTTTAGTGCAGCCCCCCTGACAACGCTGACGTCCACAAAGTTTGACCGCACTATATATCATTAATGCCGCGTCATCAGAACGCCAAGGTGGAGCGGAAATGTGCGCGCACATTGCTGGCGAAAGGCACGCCCCTTCTTATTTTAATTTTAGTGCAGCCCCCTCTGACAACGCTGACGCCCACAAAGGTTGCGCCGCACTATATGTGATTAATGGCGCCGGAATGGCAATGTGCTTGAATGCGGCGCAGCTTGGTGTTTGTAGACGCGAAGGTGGATCGTGAATGGGTGCGCACATTTTTTGTGAAAGGCGCGCTACTGAAGTACGCGGCCATTTTTTGTTTTATTTGTGGCACGCCCCTCTGACAGCGCTGTTGTGCCACGCCCCTCTGTCATGGCTGCACAGCCACAAAGGAATAATGTAGTGTAGTTTGACACGCCAACGCCCAAGTGTACTTTGACACGCCCACACCAACGCCGACAAGGGACTACTTTACCCCTAAGGTTGTTTGACCTTTGTAATGTATATGGTGGCCAGCTGTATAGCCTATGTCCATCTGCTGCATCTCGACTTTACAATGCTGTATTGGGTGTTGTGATTTGTGCTGTACTTCTTGAAGGGATAAAGTCATCTCTACTTTGCTGAGGGACACACCTCCCTGAGTAAAGCCTACGTTCCTTCATGTTGAGCCTACTGATTGTTCAAGGCAGAGCTCCTTATATATTCTGGAAAGCTGGTTGGTTGTGCATAAAATGCATTTGCGGTCCCGTTAGATTGTTAGACCATGCCCCTTTTTGGTGTGAGGAGCTCCAGCCCCCGAAGCTCACCTGAACTGCATTTGGGTGGCCCCCACAGTTTACTTGGAATAACGTTGATAGTGCTGTATGGGAATATAGTTATTTTAAACATGTACGGGTAAGACTTGATCCTCAAATTGTTGTGGATTCATACTCCCATTGCAAACATCATCCCACTCCACATTCTTATGTACTGTGCTTAACTCACACACTACCATTAACATCAACCAATTTATCAAGTCATCCATTCTCCATTCCAAACCTTCCATTCACCACAGTGGTTCTAGCCATAACTGTTCAAACTTCTATATGTCTCCTCTCCCCTCCTATCCTCTCTTGTCCTCTACCTTAATCTATAATTTCCGCATTTTTCCATGATTGCCCACCCTTCTGCTCATCTGCCAAACACCATCTTGTCTACTGCAAGTATAACTTCTCACTCAAGACCGATTGCATCTCTGTGTACCAAAGCTCTCTTCTTGTCTACAAATGACTACCAATCCTAGCAAAGCACACTCCTGCATCATGATCACATGTGCCCTCTCCTTCTCTACCTAACTCTGTCAAATATCTCTTCCCTCTGATTGAACTGGGATGCAACCTCTATCAGTCCACCTTTACTACTTCCCATCTCTCCTCCACCCATCCACAGATCCAGCACCCCAACTTTCTCTCTCTCACAGATTTTACAAATTTAAAATCCAACAATATCTCCTCAAGTTCTGCCTACTGATAAATGGAAGAACCAGTTCTAAATGTTGCTGTTACATAAATGGGCTGAACTAAGTTAAACTGTTGAGTATGTTTACTACTTTTTCACAGTTTACAACATCTGAGTGTAAATTTACTCGAAAATTGTAACTAACATATTTCCAGCATATAGAAGGGCCTGGGGGCTAGTCCTAACCTGCAGGGACTATTTACATGTGTGAATTTCTCTAACCCTTTTGAGTAACTTCACTCTTAGATTTTGCTAATAGCCAAAAGTAGTAAAGTTACTGTTTATTCAGGCAATGTAAACAATGTAAAGTCCACTTTTGTGGTAGTGTATGTTGTATAAAGTAGCGGCTATTTACCAGACTGCTGGGTAACTAGTGAATTGTTTCTGCTATTTACTTAGCCGCTGGCTGAATAATAGAAATTATTTACTATTTGGCAGGCACCCTTCAAAGTAGCAGAGAAACTGAACTATTTAGCTGGCCACTGTCTAAATAATAGAGATTCTGCACTGTTTGGCAAACTGCCATGCAAATAGCAGAAAAATGTCCCTATTTTCCCGGCTGCTGCCTAAACAGTACATATTCGGCAGTGTGCTGGTGTTGGCAATTTAAAATAGTAGTGAAACTTCTATATTTACCCGGCTGCTGGTTAAATAAAAGAGATTCCTCACCATTCATCCATCAGCTGTCCAAATAGCAGGAAAACTTAAATATTTTACCAGCTGATGGCTAAATAGTAGAGATTGTGCACTGTTCATCTGGCAGCAATTCAAATAACAGAAAAATGCCAATATTTACCCGGCCGCTGACCAAACAGTAGAAATTCTGCACTGTTTGGACAGCAGCCATGCCATTAGCAGAAAAACCTCACTATTTACCCTGTCGCTGTATGAATAGTAAAGATTCTGCACTGTTTGGCAGGCTATTTTTTCAAAACGTCTTACCCTAAGGCTTCCAACATCCTGTCCTAAGGTGACAACCTCCCAATTGCAAATAAGTCACCGCCAAAACTTTAGAATTGTTAGCTCTTTAATGGTTTGCAACAGCAGTTTGCAGTCACAAACTATCAATAAATTCCTTTTAAAATTGGAAAGGGGAGAGAGGAAACCCATTTCATGAAGCCTCCTATTTGCAATTCAGAAACGAGCATTAAAGACTTTTTACTAGTCTTCATACATTTCCAACTCATAAAATGGGTTTTCAATGTAATGATCAGCACTTTTGTGGTCACAAACCTTGTGATTTTGCGACAAGAGTCCCATAGTGCAAAAATTACTCAGATGCAACCACTAACTTATAGGTCTAAAGGTCCAAAATGTTTGAATGTTGCCAAGAAATAGCGGCTTGGGATGCCCTTTATGGAGTTGTCTCATGCTCCACAAATGCTCCTACTCCTTTACATTTACCTGCAGATTTGACTAATGATAAACCTGATTAGAAACTGGTTAAAGCTGTTTACTCTTCTACAGCTATATACTTGGTTTTACTCACAAAGCCTTCAGAATGTACAATTGCCAGATAGAGGATTATCAAAAGGCTCAGTTTTATAAAGAACACCTATTTTTACGCAGCAAATCCAAGCAATCTGAAATTATAAATTCTGGTTCAGTTCAATTAATTTTTGTTACTAAAACACCTAAAAACAATGATTTGTAAAAACAAAAACTAGAAATGGAACTGTTGTATGCCAGTATCACTAGAGCCATCTAATATTTGCATGTTATCAAAATAGGAACAAATGCATAGGGCCCCTCTTGAAGTGCCCAACACAGTATAATTGAGATGCTTCATTCCAATCTCATGATAGAAGTAAGAAAAACAAAAGGCCTGATTTTAGAGTTTTGAGGATGAAGTTAACTTTGTCAGGATGACAGTGGACAATACCTTCGACATCCTCAGAGACCTCCGCTCGGGAAACTTTAGAGTTGACCGCTGGTCCTGTGGATAACGCTCAACATTGACAGGAACTGCTGTCTATGCACAAAACATTCAAAGGACATGATGACTAGTTAGAGTTTTTTTCAAAAAAATTGTTTTTCAAAAACAAACTCCCATAACAGGAGTTTTTATTTGAAAGATAAACAAAACCTAACAGTACACCCTCTTTTTATTATGTATAATTCATCTCTATGGTAGGACCTAGGTATCCCATAGGACAGGGTGTGTAGTAATTAAAAGGTTGGGCAGGCACTCTTAAGTTTTACATGACCTGGCAGTGAAAAACCCCTACATCTGTTTTTCACTACTGTGAGGCCTACCCCCTCCCATAGGACAACATTTGGGATTCCTTATTACATGTAAAAAGCAGGTAATAGCCAATTGGGAGCTGGTGGCTATGTCATGGTAGGTGTCCATGAATTATGCCAGAGTCAGATTTTTCATTATAATTTTGAAAATGCCATTTTTAGAAAGTATGCCTTTAACGCCTTTGTGCCTGTAGCCGGTACCGGGTCACCTGACTGGGTGCAGCTGATAGTTAGGCTTCGTCAATTCCTCCTAGAAAGTCACATAATAGAGGAAATAGGTGTGTCTGAATGGGCTATCTGCTGCAGGATGGGGAGGCGGAGCTTAACACAGCCCCACTTATAACTGAATAGGCTGTGCTCTGCCTTCCCAAAAGGGCTTCTCAACTCTGCATTGTCATTCAGCCAGCATGGAGCCAGGACAGGTGAAACAGGGAGGTACACTGTCTGAAAGCATCTCCCTCATTCCAGAAGCAAGACACCAGGGTATTAAATGAGGACCTCAGACACCAACTCTTCAGTACATTTCTTGACCTGTAGATATTCGGCCGGGAAGAAGGACTGCTGTGCTGCCACAAGGGCTGCCACTCTGCTGGACTGCTGCTTTAAAGGAACTGCTGCCCTGCTGTACTGCCTTTTTGCCTGGGAAATCAGAACCTGGACCTGCAACTTCATCATGAACCCAGGACTTCAGAGTGACTTCAAGGGCTAGTCTGCCAGCCTCCAGCTCTGAGCCTCAGGGACATAAAAGGCTTACCAACATGCTCCTGAACCCAACTGCATCATGTTCCTGACCATCAAGTGGTGCCCCTCAGGTCCTGTGCCCATGGCGCAGCTCACAGGAGCCTAAATTCAAGCTTTTGGGCTCTTTGCAACCACAATCATGCCCGTTCACACCAGAACTGTGCAGCTCACACCAAAAATCAGTATGAGCTCTTGGCACAAAACTTGAGAAGGTAAAACTTCAGTGGAGCTGATCTGGGTCTGTATCTAGCTTTTGCTCCATCACATGCAGCCGGAACTTTTGACTTTGATACAGTCCAGCATGACCAGATATCCTTGGTTTACGCTTTTTGCTTTTAGGTGCTGTTTCTGACTAGCATTGTGTTTGCTATTCAACCAGGGCTTACACCACAGTCAACCAACAACCCAATTTCTAACATAGACATTCCAAACACAGTCAAGTTCCAACATACTGGTAATAGAGAGAAACAAGATGGAAATGATCTTTCTCTTGAATTAAAATGCTTTGAGACAATTAAGATCCTTCAGAACATCCTATCTTATTATATATTTTAGAATGCATGTGTTTTCATCCCAGAAACTTTGGGGTGCAAAAAGATTGCATATACAATATTGAATAGAACTACATTGTCAAAGTAAGTGTATATATAGAGAAGTGTAGATTTACTATTCTTAACTCTATATCTATGTAACTGGACAATATCAAGGTAGTACGTACTGTGGATATTGAACATTTATATTTGGACTGTGATATTGTGACACCCACCCCACCCCAAACCGATTGCCCTTTATCGAGAGCCAGTCAAGGCGAATCTGAGACAAGTGTTCGATTTGATTGAACAGCATGGCTGGTTCTTCAGATTTAGGATGATCAGTCAAGTAGTTCATGCAAGACCAAGGAGTTTATAAAAAGGGAAATATTGGGGCTTATGATTATCAACTAGACACATGACCTTTATGAACAGAATGTTCAATCAATCAATCAGGGGCTTTTAAGGTAAGCCACTCACCCGCGAGGGTCGCAAGGTGCTTGGGGGGAAATGGAGCTGCAGGTCAGCCAAAAAGCAAGGTCTTGAGGCCCTTCCTGATGGTGTGCAGGGTAGGGGAGCGTCTGATGTTGACTGGGAGATCGTTCAGGGCTTTGACAGCAATGTAGGAGAAGGGTCTTAACCCAGCTCTGGTTCTACGGATGCGCGGGGTCGCTGCCAGGGTGAGGTTGGCTGAGCTGAGGTTTCTTTTGGGTGCATGGAAAGAGTTTATTTCCTTAAGGTATTTGGATCCAATGTTGGTGGAGGTATTTGTAGGTGTGGGTGAGTAACTTGAAAGTTAATCTCTTCTTGTCGGTGAGACAGTGGAGGTCTCACAGGTGTTGGGTCATGTGTTCATGTTGTGGGGTGCCCAGGACGAGTCTGGCTGCAGTGTTCCGTATAGTCTGCAGTTTGTGTAGCAGGGATTTGTTAATTCCTGCGTAGAGGACATTTCCGTAGTGCAGTCTGCGGGTAATGAGTCCTTGGGTGACAGTCTGTCTGGCTTTTGGGGGGGGTCCACTTGAAGGTTTTGAGGAGGACGCAGAGGGAGTAGAACTAGGTGGAGGTGACGGCATTGATATGGCGAGTCATGGTGAGGGAGGAGTCTAGAATGATGCCTAGGTCTTGGGCATGGTCTGTCAGGGTGGGTGGGTTTTTTGAGGGTGGAAGGCCACCTGGAGCTATCCCAAGTGGTGAGGGAAGATCCAAGGACGAGGACCTCTGTCTTCTCCTAGTTCAGTTTTTGACCACTGTCGCTCATCCAGGCTGCAACGTCTTTCATTCCTTCCGGGAAGCTGTGTCTGGTGTCTTCGGGGTTCTTCGTGAGGGAGAGTATGAGCTAGGTGTTGTTGGCATTGGATGCTGTGCTGAGCCCATGCTGTCTGATGATGACAGCGAGGGGGGCCATGTAGATGTTGGAGAGCGTGGGGCTGAGCGATGATCCTTGGGGTACTCTGCAGTTGATCTCTGGGGGGTTCGGTGAGGAAGGGTGAACTCTGATCCTTTGGGTTCTGCCGGCGAGAAAAGAGCAGATCCAGTCCAGGACGGATCCCTGTATGCCAGCATCATGGAGTCTGGCTGCAAGAGTGAGGTGGGAGACAGTGTTGAAGGCTGTGGAGAGGACTAGCAGGATGAGGCACGCTGATGTCATTGGTGGCAGCGAGGAGGGTGGTCTCAGTGCTGTGGTTACTGCGGAATCCGGACAGGGAGGAGTAGAGGATGGCATTCTCTTCAATGAAGGTGGTTAGGTGTGCTTTGACAAATTTATCGTTGACTTTGGTAGCAACGGGAAGGAGAGAAATGGGCCGGTAGTTTTTCAGGTCTGTTGGGTCGGCCAAAGGATTCTTGAGGAGGGGCTTGACTTCAGCCTGCTTCCAGTCATTGGGGAAGATGGCGGATTCGAAGGTAGCGTTGATGGTGCGGCATAGTTTGGGCATATTGGCGGCAGCAGCTGTGTGGAGATATGAGGCGGGCAGGGGTTCATGGGGGCTCCTGAGTGGGTGCTCTTCATGGTTGTGGTGGAGTCTTCATGGTGACCCATGTCCGGGTGGTGATGGTGGGCTGGCTGTCAATGCTGGAGGGGAGGGTGGTTTCTGGAGTCTGCTCATTGAAATTGTCATAGAAGGCCTTCATTTTCACTTTGAAGAAGGAGCCAAGTGTGTTGCACAGGTGCTGGGATGGTATGATACCTGTGGCTTCGCTGAGGGTTTTGGTGCACTGTTGAATGAGGTTAAAGAGTTCCTTTGAGTTGCTGGCGTTGGTGAGGATTTTGTTCCTGATGTAGGTCCTCTTGGTGGATCTTATGAGTTGGTGGTATTCTGTCATGTTTGTAGGCAGACTAGTCTTTGGTGGTTTTACTTTTTTCTCCATAGTCTCTCAAGTCATCTACTGTCTGGCTTCTTGTAGGTCGGTGGTAAACCAGGCGGCCTTCAGAGGGCGTTGCCTGTTAGGGCTTTGGAGGGGAGCGAACTGGTCCACGCAGCTGTTGATCCAGCGGTGTAGTTCCGTGACTGCAGAGTTGGCATTTGTTGTGGCAGGGGGGGTCGTGGACGAGGGTAGAGTTGAGGTGCTCCTCTGTGACCTTGTTCCAGTTCCTTAATGGCAGGTGCAGGGAGGGCTTGTGTGCGGTGGTGGTGCTGAAAGAGAAGTGTACGCAGTGGTGGTCTATCCTGAGGGACTGGAAGGTGTGCCTGAAGTGGATATTTGTCCCTCCTGCGAAGATGGGGTCGAGGATGTGTCCATCCTTGTGGGTGGGGATGGTGATGAGCTGCTTCAGTCTGAGGTTGGAGAGGTTGTCCAGGAGGACGGTGGAGTCGGGGTCGCTGAAGTTGTCGGGGTGGAAGTTCAGGTCTCCGCTGATTATGTAGTCCATGGAGGCGATGGCGCGGGGTTCGATGAGGTTAGCAATGGCAGTGATGAAAGGAGCATGGGGTCCAGGGGGGCTGTATGCGAGGGTGCCACGCAGCGTTCGGTGTTGGAAAGGGAGTTGCTTGTGCTGGTGGTGGAGAGTCGGAGGGAGCTCTTGTGTACGATGGCGAGTCCTCCTCCTGGGTGGTTGGGGCGGTCCTTCCTCTGGATCTTGTAGCAATCAGGATGGGCGGTGGTGATGTCCGGGGCAGAGGCTGCATTTGTCCAGGTTTCTGTAAAGAAGGCGACATCTGGCGAGAGCGTGTCGAGGAGGTCCCAGATCTCTAAGGCGTGTCTGAGCAGGGAGTGCTTGTTGAGGAGGATGCATTGCAGGGCTTCTTTGGTGTGGGCATACGGCGTGGGTGCCGAGGTCATGGGGGTGCTGTGGATGGAGAAGGAATGTCAGCAGCTTTGACAAGCGATTTGTCTGTGGGTGGTATTCGACTTTGACAGCTGGCAGTTCATGTTTTTACCAGGGTTGAGTGCGAGGAGGGCGCCTGGGTTGTAGCGCTAGACGCAGTCGGGTCACGGATGGGAGCAGACGGGCGTTCCTTTGGCGTCCTCTGTCCTCCATTAAGTAGAGGTCAGGGGAGGGCGGGGCAGCTGGGAGGTGGGAAAGGGAGCGGGAAAGAAAAATGCGGAAGAGGGAGCAGGAGGTGCTGCAGGGCAGCAGCGCCAGGAAGCGGTGGGAGGCCAAGGGCAAAGGCTGACAGAAGTAGGCAGATAAAAAGATTGGCCTAAGAACTATACTGCGAAAAGTTAAAGCCAGTAAATAAGTAAACACCAGGTTAAAAGAGAAAGACTAACAGCTAGAGGCAAGCGCAGTCCAGGGGTGAATTAGGGAGCTAGAACCTCGGTCTGAAGGGGGCAGCAGCGGAGATAGAGGCAGAGCACTGCCCGAGTGAGCCACACAGCTGTGCACTGAAAGAGCAGGAACCCAGGGTGATCAGAATGTATTTTAAAAAAATTGAGATCTGGCATTTAATCACGTTGATTTTTGTAGAGCAGATCACCATAGTAAAAATGGTTGTTCTCCCACAATGTCTTTTACTGGTCCAAGCTATGACTCACAAGCTTAATGCACCATTTTCAGGAAGCTTCATAAAGAAAGAGTACCATTCATATGGGCAGGCAAAGCAAGGTGGATTAGCATATACAAATTGATCACAGCACCAGGTGAAGGTGATAGAGGATTATTTCTTGGTTTCTGCAACACAGTATTTCAGTACGCTGAAGTTTCTAGTGGAAATGGGATAGTCAGATGACTGGGGAACATGACCATGGTACTTATCTAAGCATATTTCAAAGCCCTGTATTTTTTGTATGGTTTGATTTTGAGCACTCAAAGACCTAAGCAGATTTCTGTTGTGCTTCTAAAAAAGCTGATGCTTGGTAAGACCAAAGATCTGCTTTAGAAAAACTCTGTGATCCATGAGGAAAATTTCGGTTGGGATTTGAAGTCTAGTTGAAAAGAGGATTTATTTGATTGGCAAAGGTGCCTAGGCACATTACGCCCCTGCTCTCACAACTTTTTGAAATGTGGGATCCGGACAAGGAGCGTGTTTTATATTTACAATAATGAAGTTACTTTGACTGGGAAGTGAAATAGGGGAAAACGAAAACATATATGACCTACTTCTTTAGTGAACTTTGAGCAAGGAAAGTATATCCGAAAATATAAGAGCCTGAATTCATACTTCAACTTGTGTAAAGATACATTATGCATTTGAAAGGAAAAAGTAGGAAACGTGCATTATTAGTAATCAATGGTGCCAGGCAGGGCCTGACTGGCTACCGGGCTTTTTGTCATGCTGCTGAGCTAGGGGCTGATTTCGTTGATGGGGAACTGCGTGTGCAAAACGAAGTTGATTTCGAAGCACCAGCAGGTCTCCATCTACGAAATTAGCCCCCACCGCAGTGACATCAGCCCCCAGCTCTGCAGAATGCCAAAATGCCCGGTAGCCAGTACGGCTGTGGTGCCAGGTGCTCCCAGCTATTTGTTTATTTATGTGATACATACATGAGGTATTCACAGTACAAGTGCAGCTAAAGGCAATTATCGAAAGCAGTTGAAAATAATTTAAACATCATGTTAGCAATGTAAGAATAGGACACAATATGCAAATCCTGAGTCAATTTCTGCTCTCAGATTTATATCAGATTATGGGTTATCATTAGAGATACCACTGGGGCATTAGTTGATTTACATACAGTTTTAAAGCTTTAAATGAAGTTTAGCGCACATTGCTGTTCTAATAGAGTTCAATAGTTGCTCTGCAGTGCAAGAGGCTTTTTTAACATTGAACTAGTGCTTGATAGGGAGTAGCCAGGGCTGGCTTCAGGGCATTGCGACTGGTGCGGCTGCACTAGGCGCCGACCTGAAAGGACTGTGTTTAGCAGTAATGTACAATTTAAAAGCACCTGCTGAAGAGTTCCTTGTGTGCCCAGCTTTGAGGCAGCAATTAAAAATTTCAAGATAACTCTTGTGATTAATGTTTCTGGTAAAGAGAGAGATCAGAGTGGCAGTTTTGACATGCCATAAAGCAGCCCTAACCGGACAGGGTGAGTTTTCGAGAAGAGTATTTCAGGGAGCCCCTGGTATAAGACTTCATCAATTATAAAGGCTACTTTGAAAGAGCCTCTAGCTTTTACTGGGAGGCACTTCAGAGATGTTAAGGCTGGTGTGATGTGTCAAAGTGTTTCACTTCTGTGATCAGTGCTCTTACTGCATGAAGAATTGTCTTCAGCAGGGCTAACTGTACTTTATGTGTGCGTGTAAATAGGGGATTGGTATAGGTAACTTGAGATAGTATTAAAGACTGTACCTTGGTTTTGAAGTCTGATGCGGGTATGAGGGGTTTGAGCCCATGTGGAAGTTTCAGTTGATGTTGTGCAGATTTGGTTGCTGTATTTCATCCAAGATTAATGCTCTCTAATGTTTGGACTAAATATTATGTCTTCAGGGAAGGTGATTTTTAACTAAAATTGTGTATTATCTGCATTGAGATAATACGATATGTCAAACGTTTTTAACAGCATGGTGAGCGGTTCCAAATATAGGTTAAATAGTGCTAGAGAAAAAATTGAGTACTGTAGTATACCTTGTACTAGGTAAGAATGGTCTGAGAGATTTTGCCTGGTTTTATATATTGAGAGATACTTTAAAGGAATGAGGTGAACCATTTCAGAAGCACACCTTTTATATCCATCCCTTCTCTCAGAGTGAATAAAAGAGTGTTATTTTCGGACTATGTCAAAGGCTGCTGACAGGTGTAGGATGAAGCCAAGATACGAGTAACTACTGTCTAGAAAGCACAGCTTCTTATCAATTATTCGGTAATCAGCTGTTTTGGTATTACAATTCACTCTCTGAGCATTGAGCAAGTTGCAGTCACTGATAGATTGACTGAGTTAGGTTTGTTCACACATTTCTAGCAATATTGAGATGAAAGGAAGATTAGTACCTGGGCAGTAGTTGTTTAGATTTTCAGGTCAACTCTGTTTTTAAAGGGGCACTGTGTCCTCTCCTATTTTGAAGCAATCTGGGACAAATGCCCTGATTTATAGTTTGGTTTATTGGATACTACGTCACAAATGTGAATGATATCCCTTCTGCCATATTACATAATGCACTTGTAATACACCAGACAGGATATCCTTCACATTAGTGATGGAGTATCCTGTCCGCCAAACTATAAATTAGGCCCTGAGGGGCAGATTTACAAATAACTGACGCATCTCTGCTTTATAGTAGACATGCGTCGGTTTACTTGCGTCACACAAAAAAAACATTGCACCACCATGAATGAAGTGCATTTACAATGCGGCGCACCATGGTGCAAGGATTGACAGATGCGTCACGCGTCTGTTAGCACGAAGGTCACGCATTGCTGGAGTCGTGTTGCAAGCATGACACAACTCCGGCAATGCATGTTGAGGCCTATACTTATTGTGCTGTGTCACTCCTTATGCCTGATTCAACCAGGCGTAAGATTCTGACGCAGTGAAATTGTAGAAGTCGAGCAGTAAAATCTTGTAAATTTCACAGCATCACATTGATGAGGCTTTCTTGCGTCGGAACGCCCACCCTGCATACATTTTACCTGACGCAGGTATATGGTAGTGCAGGGCTTTAAAAGGTGACACATATCCCTAGTTGTGTCACATTTTAAATGTGACACAATGTGGTGCATTGCTTACACAGCCTCTGCATCCCAAAAGTGACGCAAAGGCAGCGTAAATGTGTCGCAAGTGTCTTGTAAAACTGCCCCTTAATTTTGAGACAAAGAAAAGTTGATCATGTTTGTCCTATGTGGGGTGAAATTACTTCTTGTCTCTTTTATTGTTGAGCCCAGTATTCAAGTAAGATGGAGAACCACTATTACAAATCGATACGTCACACTTGCTTTCAGAGGCTGGAAGGTACTCCCAATGAATGCTATTTTTTTGGAGGACATGAACAAAACCATATCTATGGTACGATGAGAAGACTTAAATGTTTTGTTATATTTCCTCTTTTGTTCTCTCCTCAGGACCAATTGGGGCAGTGACTCTGGGACATGGAACCATACGTTATTCTGAGATCCTTGTTGTGAGCTGGTCTGGAAGCACAGTATTATTTATCTATGTATTAATGTATCTATTTGTTTACTTATAAAGTGCAAGCAATCATCAGAATACATCAAGACACAAGGACAGGAACACCAAGGAAGGAAGCATCAAAAGAAAAGTCTAAAGGAAATAATTAAAGGAGTTAAAGACAGAAAGATTTTACGCTTCACATGAAAAGTTAGAGATTTGTAGCAAGTCAACTGAGTGCATTCCAGAATTTTGAGGCCAAGACCCTAAAAAATCCTTTCTCTGTAACATGCTATATTTTAGCAAGAAACTTTGAGCAAAGGGAGAGTGCATGTTGTAAGGTATCATGCAGGGGGATCTGGAGTAAGAAGATAAGCTTGCGTCTTGGGGGTCCTCAGATAGGACTCATAGTGATCAGGGCAATGGACCTTGGTATCAATGCTTTGGTTCACCGAAAGCCAATACTACTTGCAACGGGTCCATACACATGGAGAAAAGTAGACAAACTTGCAACCAATCATTCTGCCAAGCTCTGAATCCCCTATAATTGCTAAACACGCCCCCCTAAATCCTTCCACACCCGTTTAATTCAAAACGCAAAACAGATCATGATCAAACCAGATTCTTTGATTTTTCACATTTTGACCAGTAACAGTAACGTCTTCCTTAGCAGCAGCTCACGGGCTGTTAGACCTAACCAACTGATCACCACCAATGATTACATTTTCCGTTTTTTTTCTCGGAGTTTAGAAAGTTGGAGGTCAGCCACATTTGATACATGAAGAGGTCTTTACCCGCTTTAAGTGTAATTTCTGGAAACTAAATTGAGGCCCGTAACAGCAAAACTATGTTAATGGGGGCAATAGGAAGTCCATGAAAGTGGCATGCAAAATGAATTATTTGGCCTTCCTGGTGATATTTATCACCAGGTTCACCATTACCCAATTGTCGAGTTCGGGGAAGTTTGCAAATGTATAATATGCCTCGGAACAGATGTGTTAATAGGAAGGTACCCATAATTGTTGAACTAATCTTTTTGTATTTTTCACTTCAATATTCTATTGTTAGCCAAAACTAATATTTTCCCTTTTAGAACACTCTATTGAAGCATTAAAATACCACAAACCCTGCACTTGGGCTTGCCAGAAGAAAAGTTTCACCAGAAGGAACTTCAAGGGAAAATCGAACAAAGTTTTCAGAATATGAAAGCATGGCACAGTGCTAAATACTACCAAATGTTGCTTGCTAGCAATTCTAGACTAAAAATCATGAAAAACTAAAAGGCCCCGAATGTGTATTGTTGTGGTCCAAATACCATGACTGGCAGTGACCACTTCATATAATAGCACAATGATTCATCATAAACCGTGTTTGTAACCTATTGTGTGTAGCTATCTGCTTAACTGTTAAATTCCCCTATGTAGTTTGGTGAGATGCTCCTAGACCTAGCTTAATATCACATTTGCCCTTAAGTACTTGTAGCACTTAATTGGTTCTTCATTTTTAATTGTGCACGTACCTGAAGTCCGCAGAACAGTATGTCCTGGGCAATAAGATGTACCACTCCAGGTGTGGGTCGCTTTGTATTATTTTCTTTTGTAGTTTTATACAGCATGAGCCTTTCCCAAAAGAATTAGAGATTTTAAAAGTGCACCAAACTACTAACACATTTTTAGGCATAGGCGGAATAAGGCCCACATTTTTCAAGGTTCTGCGAGTCCCTTGCGCCACGCAGGCAATGCAAAACCTAGAATGTGCATCATGCTATACTGAGACAACCTGTGTGTCTTGTTAAATCTTGTGTAATGCAAAGGTGCGCAAATCGCTGCCTTGGGTTACACTGTGCCGGGAAGGCATTACATGGGCAATGCCTGGGTGTTCCCATGCACCCACCCTTGTATTTGGTGCTTCCCCAGATTTATCAACACTGGTAGACATGAGAATGCATTAGAGTTCTGTACGATCTCAATAGAGGTGCAACGAGGAGAAACATCTTTATATTTTCTCTTTGTTTCCTCTTTCTAAGTGTGCTACATTTTGTTTTCATGTGGAAGGAACAACTTCCTGCACAATAACAATCCTGCCTGTAGTGCAAGCACCCTTGCACCACAGCTCAAGGGTGCCTGATTTGGCGCTATGCTGTACTGAGTGTACTAAGGCAAGCAGAGGACAGGAATGCACCAAATTTTTATAGATATGGAACATTCCTGCTCTCGCTCTGTAACACAACTTAGAGCAGCAAGTTACCTTGCTGCGTTGCGTGACATAATGATAAATCTGGGCCTGAGTGTTTTGCCAGGATCACAGGATGTTGCGCTAATTTCAGGTTTCAAACCTGGTTTCCCACTTCCAAAGTCGGCAGGTCTATCTGTTAGGCTACATTTCACCTTAAATATAATGGTCTTGGAATGGCATTGCTGATTAAACACTGACTGACTGGCAATGAGCTTGAAATAAAGACTGAGATCCTCAGATAAAACCAGAAACCCAGAGAGCCCATGGATCCATGGAAACAACTGTACGGAAGTAATGGATTGGATATTAAAAGATGGTTAGGGATGGCGGAGCAGAGTAACTACAGAAGAAGAAGCAAGTGGCACAGCATGCATGGTACATCAGTACATTTGAGAACAGATGAAGCACAGTGCAGTATTAAGCACGAGGGTTAAATGTAAGGTGGTTTAGAATGTTGAAGGAAGCAGCGTGAAATACAACAGGTACTGAAAGAATGACAACAGCAGAGAAAGTTCTGTGCAGCGCTCTAACAACACCAAGTAGAAGAACAGTGCTCAACTCTATCACAACATTTAACTGGATCTCTGCACTTTGCTGCTGTAAAGAAACAGGCCTTTCTGCAGGTGTCCCTTCACTTTTTGCCCCCATTTCATCTACTCAATGCTGCTGGTTTTCGACTTTGACAGTGCACTGCAGCCTGCTATCCAGACCTTAGAGCCAGAGCTCCTTCCCTAAAACTTACACATGCAAAATGACAACCTCAATTGGCAAGGACTTTAACCCCCTTATATGTCTCCGGTAAAAGTTCCACAGGTACCCTGGGCATGGGTGTTAAAGGGGTCACTGGGGCTTGAAGCACAGTTTGAGCCACCTTAACTGACCTAGGCAAACAGATGTCAGTAGTCCTGCCACTGCAGCCTTTGCCCTCACCGTGTGAGGCAAGGTCAATGCAATATTTTTTAATCTATGCCAATCACCCCTAAGGATGGCCCTCTGAACCCAGGAGCTAGGGTGCATTATATTAAGGGTAGGACATATAAATGCAAGCATATATTTAGTTATGGTAGCCTTTTCCATTAAGAGCTACTATAAGTGATCATCGGTCCATAGGATAACATGGGCTGGCAGGTAGGCACCCATAAGTTTGACAACTCCATTTTGGTACCGCCAAAATATGTCATGTTTGGTATCAAACAATGTGCCTCATCACCCCTGACATCCCAAATGTAGTCAGTTCAGGGTATGATTAGCCACTGGGGCAATTAGCCCATTGGATTCTTGCACCTACACCCGTACATTTAGGATTTAAGGGTCACCCCTGGCACCAGACCTCAGTTCTGATCTGACTTGCAACAAAGGACACAAAAGAAACCCCAAACTGTGAAAACAGGAACTGCACAAACCAAAGGCGTGATACACTGCACCTGTGGCAACCGTCCTGGAACTGCACAACTGTGATGTGTCCTGGACAAAAGATCAAGGGCCAGATGTAGGAACCCAAATACCGGTCGGTAACGGCCGATTTCGGCCGTTACCGACCGGTATTTGGTGATTATAATGTAGGGGCCAGCATTTTACAGAATCGGCAAATTTACCGAATCGGTAAATTTACCGATTCTGTAAAATACCGAATCGGTATTTTTACCGATTCGGTAAATCCATACGTTGGTGACACTCCTAAGAGTGCCACAGACACTTAAGAGTCGTTTTTTTACCACCCAATCCTATTGGGTGGTAAAATACTGAATTCAGGTGTGCATGCACATCTGTGCATGCACACCTGTGCCATGTGACACACAGACATGCCCTTAGGGTATGCATGTGTGCCACATGTCACACATGCCCGTACTTGGGGTGCTAGAGGGTGTCAAAGTGACACACCCTGCACCCTTGCAGGATTAGGTATTTACCGATTCGGTAAATACCGAATGTTACCGATTCGGTAAATCAAAAATAAAATTTACCTACATCTCCCTCCTTCAAATTTACCGATTCATAAATACCGAATCGGTAAAATTCGGTATTTATGAGTCGGTAAATTGAAGTTACCTACATCTCGCCCCTATTCCCCCAGACAGAGGAACCTCTTTGAGAGCCAAATGTATTTCCAGACTTCCTTAAACTAGCGGCTCTAGTCCCCTGCAGCCTGCAAGTAAAGACAACATACCGGAACCAAAGAATTGCTGCCCATCTGGCCCTTCGAGGGATCTCCCAAAAGTAGATGGTCAAGTGCATTGTGAGAAATGTAGTCCTGACCTCTAGCAAGTTTCAGCCAGTTACCCTTTTCCCCCGGACCTCCAGACATCAAAATATCTTCTTGCTGACATTACTGCTGCCAAGGCTTGTTGATGGACAGTATGGCAACCTCCATCTTTACTCGACGCTGCAACTCAAGGGAACACCACAACACCTTCAGCTGACACCAGCAGTGGCCTCGTTGTTGACTTTTTGCACTTGTTTCCCCACCAACACTGTGTAAGCAATAAAACCAGCTGCCCCTCAGCTCCCGCTTCAGCACCAAGGACATGCAGGACAACTTTGCAGCAGGGCTTCTCGAGCCAGGTGAAATCAAATTGACTGTTGTGGCTTTGTCCTGGGACCCGTATCACCTTAACCATCCTTGGGGTCCACGCAACCTGACTTAAAAGTGACTGATTGTTGCTAGTGCTTATTCCCATTGACCACAATGCTTAAGGTGTGCAGTATTCATTTGCACTGTGTTAATTTTGCTTCTAAAATCCATAACTCTAGTTATGCCTATCGGATCCACTGTGTTTTGGTGTCTAAATTTATATAAAAATCTGCCTTATGTTTATAAATTGGTGTTGGATTTATTTTGAGTCATGCCAATTACTTATCTTCCACATTGGTTCTCTGAAATGCTTAGCACATGTTCCTCTAGTAGAGCCTGACTGCTCTTTACCAATCTACCAGGACTGAGCTAAGGATTTCATATGTTGAATCCAAGGACCATCTTTGGGGTATTGTGAAAGTATTGCATAGTGAAGCCTATGCAGCATCAATGCATTATACTATACGTTGCTACAACTGACTAAAATGCACTTTTGATACACTAACTGAGTCTGCAACTGGCATGACGGCAAGTAACAAAGTAAGACACTAAGTTAACCTTGGGATTTGAGGTAAATTTCTGAAGATATGTGGGTGTCCCATTTACTTCTGCAGTTTGGAACAGCACTTATCTTGCTTGGTTTGCAAAAGTACTAATCATTTACAAGGCAATTACCATTTCTGATAAAGTCCATACCCCCAGAATAATTTTGGCAGGTCAGGCATAATAAAATGGAGCAGAGAAAGAAAGGCCTGGTAAAGAGCAGGACATGCAGATTTTGGTACATTAAGCACCGATAGCTGTATGTTATGCCCCACCTAATGGACAAATCTCAGGATAGGTGCTGTTCATCCCACCATATAAATTCTGTACCAGGCAGTATTGTATTTAGCATGCGTAATTGAATTCTATGTCTATGTCTACCTTCAACAAAACTGCCTGAAGAAGGTTACAGAGCGGCCACTGCAATGGACAACTCCCACCTCAGACTCTGGTCCCACTGCAGTGGATGCTACAACCACTGAATCGCGCCATCAATATCCAAGTGACCCCAGTTCAAGCTACATTGACACCCGATTTTTCACATGGGCACACCAGATACCAGAATATCCTGGACACCAGCAGAGTTCCTCAGTGTTCCGTCTTGTCCTCTGTCATTTTCAACCTCTACATGGAGCACCTTGGGTCTCTACTCAAAGATAACAAAATCAAAGGTTCGCCAATACATCCATGACACAACTGTAATTATAGGCCTCCCCTGCTCTAGTCACCCAATGCTCACCCTCCATTCACCTTACACAGACCTGGATGCTCACCTCCTACCTTATATTTAACCCCACCAACACAGAATTGCTGTTGTTCAACATCAAAAAGAGCAAGCAACTACTAATCTAAACTACCTCAACATAATCAACCATGAAATGATTGTACCTCCAACATCCTCCTAATGCCACGTCTCTCTAATTCATCATAGCCATCAATCTCAGCCTCAAAGAAAGATAAGGGCCTGATTCACAAAGTTAAATGTATACTTTCGTGTAAGTTTACAATTGTTTGCTAATCACAAAGATACTTTACAAGAAGTATCTTTACAGCTGCGGAGTCTTCGCACATAAAAAGATATGACAGTCCTACCGTTTTGAGTGCTGAGACTAAGCAGTCCTGAAGATACAACTAGTGTTGTAAATACCAAACAATTGTATACTTACATATTAGTGTAAGTTCACCTCTATGAATCAGGCCCACAGATGGCAAGACACAAGCTCTCTGTACTAAAGTAAGTCCAAACATTCCTACCAGAAAGCAGCTTCATAAATACTGTTCAAACTTTCATATTCTTGCTCCTGGATGGTGGCAATGCCCTGCTCAGTGGCATTGCAGAATCCACACTAACCCTCCTTAAGAGTGGCCCAGATGCAGTAACACACTTCAACAAGGGCATGAAGAAATATGAGTGCATAATCCTCATCCTGATGGCACTTCACTAGTTGTCCTTCCCTGACTGCAAGGTATTTAAAACCAGATGCATCATCTACAAAGCGCTCATGACCAGCACCCCTGTCTATCTGGCTAACAAGTTTAACATCTGCAGTGGTTCTTACAATATCCACATCAAGGACACTTCCAGATCTGAGATATAAAAGTTCTGTTGATGGGTTGCGGAGTGGTCTAGTTGTCTTGGAAATAGCCATGTTTTCAATTGTCTTATGAAGTGTACATTCACCCACCTGGATACCTTGATACTTTGAAGAACTGGTGGTGAGTTTCAGTGCTTAGTAGTTTGTACTGAGAAAACAGTGGCTTTTATGGATTTCTTATGGTAAAATGGTGTGGTGATAACAGGCACAAGACTAGCACAGTTTCCTGTTTTATTTGCATTGCTTGAGTATATTGTATATAGCAGTCATTTTCCTTGGGATGCTCTATGCCTCGAACATTGCTCTTCTAGGTACAGGGAAGCCAGTGAAGTGATTGCTAGATTGGAGTCATGTGTTCCCTTGAGTGAAGGTGGAGAACAAGTCTTGCGGCAGCATTTTGGTTGAATTGTATTTTGCATATGATGAACGCTGAAGTGGCAGTGTATATGCTGTTGACAGAGTCAAGCCTGGAGATTCTGAGTATGGGGATGGCTTGCCGTTTCCTTTGGTATCCAAGATATAGGAAGATGCAGTTTAGTGTTTTCATTGTGTAGAAGGCACTATGTGACACTTGTAAAAATGTGGTGTCAAGTATAGGTCTGAAACCATGGTTACCCCTAGGATTCTGACTTTTCTTTATATTGTTGGATGGGCCTCATTTTCCTTAGGCCAAATGGCTGTAGATTGGTACTTTTTGCCATTGTCCCCAGATCTGTTTTTGGTATTGAGCTTTGGATGTTTTTTCATCATGCATCTGTTTATGGCTCAAAAGCAGTCATCTAGTTTTAAATTGTAGAGGTCTTAGAGTCAATCATTTTCTAAAATGATGTGGGTGTCATCTGCATAGTTGCAACAGGTTAAGTTGAATAATTTAAGCACGTTTGCAGTCACAGCTAAGAGACCACAAATTCAATGGGCAAAAGCTGAACTCCCTTTTCACTTTTCCCATATGGGATGTCAAACAAGAATTTGCTGTTGGAAAAGATTGCACTGCTGTACAGGCCATTGAGCTACAGTGTTTTTAAGCCATCAGTTTTCGTGACAATGCTGCAGCCTACAGCTTTGCTAGTTGCACGGTGTCTACTCTAGAGATCTTTATTTTTCTTTCAGAAGCCAGATAGTTTGCTAGGTTATTGTGCCTGATGTAGAGGCTACAAATACCCTAACTAGCTGTATTGTGCATCTGAATTGACCTAGTATAGCCTGCAATGTCACAAAGTGATGCTATATCAGACTATCTATCTTCCAAAAATGATTTAATATCTAGCTAACCCTGCCTGGGCCAACACACTGAAGATTCTTCTCCTTGAACCAAATATCGTGGAATCCATAATCTGGGCATGTGTATCACAATTGACCTCTCTAGACATCCCTACACAACATTTTCAGGTTGTTAAAGATTGTATTCTCAGATCTCTGTCGTAGATTGTGAAATGTATTGTTTCCTTTGGAATTCTGATTTGTCTTTTTTTCTAATTGATGGTCACAGCAAATACATTGCTGTTATGAACTTCTACATACATTGTGTACTAAATGCATAATACTTGGTGAACATTTAGGGCCCGATGTAGGTAATTCTTATTTACCACTTCTTAAATACCGAATTTTACCGATTCGGTATTTAAGAAGTGGTAAATATGAAGGGGGGAGATGTAGGTATTTCCAGATGTGTAAATACCGAATCTTTAAGATTCGGTATTTACCGAATCTGGAAATACCGAATCGGTATTTCCTATTGATTCCTATGGGCTGTGAAGCCCATAGGAATCAATGGGCAATACCGATTCTGTAATTACAGAATCGGTAATTACTGATTTTAGCAAGGGTGCAGGGGGTGTCACTTTGACACCCTCTGGCACCCCAAAAATAGGCTTGGGTGCCATGTGGCAGGCATACATGCCCCAAGGGCAGGTCTGCCTGTCATATAGCAGAGGTGTGCATCCACACATATGCATGCACACCGGAATCGGTATTTTACCATCAAATTGGATTTGATGGTAAAATACCGATTCTGTAAGGCTTGTGGGACTCAGAAGAGTCCCACCTACATCTCAAATATACCGAATCGGCAAAAATACCGATTCGGTATTTTACAGAATCGGTAAATTTACCGATCGGTAAATTTACCGATTCTGTAAAATTCAGGGCCCTACATACCATTTCTGAATTACCGGTCGGTAACGGCCGAAAATACCGATTTTCGGCCGTTACCGACCGACCTACATCTGGCCCTTAGTGTACTGTTTTTATTGGGAGGATTGTGGCTATCCTGGGTTCTGGAATCTTCCTTCACGGATTTATGAGGAAAATCGTTCTGGAATTTACAGGGATTTCTGGGTAAGAAAAGGTATTGGGATCCATGCGAGCCACATCCCCCTGACCACCCTAGGTGCCTTATTTTCAGAAATGTCGGAGTCTGTTAGGTTTCCCCATGCATCAAATTAGCTCTGGCCTAAATGCCAATAGCTATGCACATGGCCAGAATAGATTGATTTGCAAGAAAAAATCTTGATATTTCCTTTTTGTGTTTGGGAATTTCTTGGCCCAGGCGATTGTCCAGCAACACAAGTGGGGTTTTACTGTTATCGGGAGAAATGTAGAAATGCAATGTGGTAGGACAGTTGTGGCTCTATGCCAATTGAATTATCTTGGTCTGCTTTCACTTTTGTTTTGATGTGACATCATCATGCACAACATGCTACACAATACAGAAAAACAAAAACTACTCAAACTCAGGACTCAGAAGCATTTCCCTAACACAACACTTAGATTTTATTTAAAGAAAATGTTTCTGGTGTTCTGATGTTTTTACCAGAAATATTTTCTTTTACATTACTGTGGATGTCCTGTTGAAGTCCACTGTACTGTGAAGGTGGGGCAGTGGAAAATAACGAATTTTCCTCTGCCCTAAAGCAGTTAGAACCCACCATATCCATGTAGCCTGATGTAATTTCCAACAAGAATGGACAATAAGCTGTAGGGATATGATAGACACATTGCCCTAACTTCTTTATTCCGTGGTTAAAGGGAACTTCTTCAGTTCCAGATGGCCCCAGGATGGTGGGAGGTAGCAGCTGCTGCTCATGGCCTTGCAAAGCCAGGAAAACATTTCAGTTTTTATGGAGAAGAGGGCAAGGGAGGAAATAAAAGCAATTGAGAAGCACAGAGTAGATACAGAGAAGAAGTTTTAGAAAAAAGAGGAGAAGAAAAGAAAGATGTTTAAATAGAAAAGCAAGAGAAAGCACAGGAGTCAAATGAATTGTAAGGCAGAAAGATGCAGCAGCAAACAGAATGGGGTAGTGGGGAAAAGGGTGAGAGAGGAAATTGAGACAGACATTAGGAGATGAAGAGAGATGAGAGAAGCTAAAATCAAGTTTCATGGAGCAAAACGAGAACTAGATACACTTGGAGGAAAAGTGATTGGAAATTTCAAGTGGAATTTATGGCTTATCATGTTTTTGCCAATACAGCTGCACCAATGTGATTTTATGCTAAATTTGATGCTTATTTTCTGAAAAGAATCTAGGGGTTGGAAAACGAGTTTGGCAATCCATGAGACCGCAGAACCCGTGGTATCGGTCAAACCACCGTCGCATTGCGAGACCACCCGTATATTTTGACTGTGGCAATTGGACCAGCACATGACTGCGGGCACCACTGAGATCAAGGATCCTGTACGTCAGAGGCAGAGCAGGTTGAGGCAGCAAATGCAGGTGGTGCTGCTTCTCCGCCGAGCATATTACGAGTTTTCTCACCACCACCCTTTTCATGGCAGTGATACCACCATGAAAAGGGTGGTTGTGAGGCAACTAAGGAGGCCCTAATGTATGTGCACACCCAGTTCTTGAAAGGTGTGTCATGTATCCCACATCGTGCAGGAAGGTGCAGTCGGCGCTCTGAGAGTGGCGGTCTGCATGTCAAGCTCTTCAATGAGCCTGACAGACAGCTGCTGTCAGAACGCCACAGGACCTCCCGCCAGATCAGGATTTGACTCCTAATCTAGTAGGCAGTCGCACCACAGGTTTGGCGGTCCCAAAGCGGACAGCATGTTGCACCATCTGCTGTGGCAGCGCCAAACTCATAATCACGCCCTTAGTGTAAGAACCATGAATCACCTTGCTTAGTGCTTTCTGAAGTCTATCAAACTCTAACTATTGTTCCTTGATCCACATTCCTTTTTAAAAACTGTTTAACAATGGCCCCCAGTGGTTATTTGTTACTACTTGATCTTGGGGAGAAATGCTAATGCCTTCCCTTTTAATGCATAATATTTGTGTCCAGATTTGCTGTAGTAGATGTTGTAAAGTACAAGCTACTTGCTCAGAAGTCCAAGGTCTAATATGGAGGTGATTTGGCTTTCTAGCGTATTTTTAAATAAGCAAGTCTCTTATCTGTTTCATAACATGAAGCTTGACTTTTATCTGCATCTGTAGTAATGACAATCACTACTCCAGTAAATACTTACAATTTCTATAATTTTGCCCTTCAAGTATTTAAGAAAGAAAGCACCTACAGTGTACAGCTTTAATGTTTGTTCATAGTTGAGGGCCATGACACCCTAAAAATATCATTCTGGCTACGCACGCATTTTGGACTGCACAGACTTAAAGATTTTTCATCATTCAGCCACATTAACTGTCTAGTGAAAGTATTAGTTGAATCTGATTATATCTTCATAGTAATTGATCACAACATCATCATTCCACTATCTGGAACGATAGTCATCAAGCAATTTGAAACAACACAGATGAAATGTATGAAAGCTTTCTCAATATTGAGTACATAATCATAAGGAAAGATTTTTTTATTATATAAATGCACAACAATGTGTTCCGGTTTTCCAAACTTTCACCTATCTGAAAAACCAATATCGATTTTTTTCTATTAACATAGCATTTGGGTACTCTTTGCATCCATTACCTTTTATTATTTTTCTGTAAGGTATTTAATTACGTATATGGATTCAGAAAAATGACATTGGTGGCGGCATACAGCTAAAATATCCTGGGCCTTATTTATGGCTTTTGCCGCCTACCTGCTGCTCTGCCCTACAGCAAAAGGAAAGGTCAGGAATGCGCTGTATCTATATGATATGGCACATTCCTGTCCTTTCCCCCTGCGCCGTGGACAATCAGCTGCTGTGTGCCAATGCAGGCACCCTTGCATCATAGTGCAAGGGTGCCTGCGTTGCGGGGATGATTGATTTTGTGCAGGAAGGGACCCTTCCTGCACAAATTCAATCCATTTAGGCGCTTTCCTTTTTCTATGTGAGCTGCAGAATACAGCACACATAGAAAAAGCACGAGGAGAAATGTTTTAATTTCTCTTCGTTGTGCCTCCCTAAGCCAGCTTTACGATGCCTCGCAACTCTGGGAATGTGTCTGGTTTCATGGGTGTTGCATGGGAGCACCCACAACAAAATCCGTGGAACGCCCCTTTCACGCAGTTTTCTGAGTAAAAGGGGCACATAGTTATAAGGCCATGAAAAGCCTTGTAAAGTGGCTTTATAAATATGTGGTGGCACATTGAGCCACCGGAACATCTAAAAAGTGGCGCGCAAAAGTGCCAATAAGGCCTCAGGCCCCCTATGTTTTCCATTTACTGATGCAGTAACCCACCACTTATCCTCAGCTGCCTCCTTTTTGCTGCTATGGTGTATTCTTTTTTTGTGGGCTGGGGTGGTGCAAGGAGTAGAAACTGCAGAAAATAAACATGGCTCCGAGAGTCGTCTTACTTTCCAGTCCTGCTGCTGCCTCACGACTCTTGATAGAAGGGTAGCAACGTATCTGCAAAAACATACTTTCCCTGAAACTTGAATCTAGGGCTAAATTGTCATCGTAAAAGTCGCGTAGAAAATCGTGCAGTTCAAAGGCGCAATTGCTGCAGAATGTTTATTGTTTGATTCTGGCAACTGTATGCAGTTTGAGAGTGAAAATACATTTGAACTTGAAAGATGTCTGAGTTTTCCAAACAGTTTTCTCACACACGTTTTTATTGTTTTTAATTACTAATATTATCCCGTGCGACTAGCAACATTGAAGATAGATTTCCAACATACAGACGTGCTTTGAGTGCTCTTAGAGCTCTCTCTGCTGGACGAAAGGAAAAACACAGCAGGCAATTTTTCTCTGGAATGTCCCGCGTGCTATTTTAACTTCCATTGAATCCTGTACAAACAAACACACAAACTCATGTCATGTGGGCGCGTGCACACGCAGTCATATATAATACATAACGGGTAAGTGTGACATGATCGAATACGGGGGATAAAATAAACGACGAGATCGGAGGCAGAGGGATTTGTAAATGTCACAACATTTGCAGATTTCAAACGTTTCTATCTCAAATGGATAAAAACAATACTGATATAGAATCTGTTGCATAATTTGCATTTTCACTGTAGAATTAATGAAGCCTTGGTGCACAATTTGGTCCTTCATGCTGCATATCCTAGTATCCCAGACAACAATACAACTTTGCAGGGTAGTTTTATAGCTGTCAATATGATTTTTTTCCTCCTATATTTCTGGGTTCACTTAGAAATATGTGTTTTATACAACTGCATTTTGCGTGACAGAAGCATACAAACATATCCAATAATACATTTGATGTTCAAGTCTGATTTTGTAGTGGCAAGCTATATTTTTGTATTCTTAATGGTTTTGGCTCTGTTCAAAGAATCTGCTGAAAGTTTTGATAAAAAAAGTTGATATATTTGAGTTAGGCATGGCAAGTTAGTGGAGGTCCATCTTGTGGGGTGGAGGGGGGGGGGTAGTGGAGGGGTTTAAAAAGCAAGATTCCCATAGGAATTTGTGCTCTGCATTACCCAAGAAATAGCTAAAGGAGTTTTGACATAAATCCCCATCTACAAGGAATTGAAGGAAGGGATTTGCAGCACAGCGCTGTGTTTCTTCGAGGGAAGTGTAGTGAGGAGAAATGTTTTCATTGTTTTTCCCTCTGCATGTGTGCTGCATTATAGAGCACACATAAGCAGTAGCTTTAAAGCATAGCCCACGCTCACCAAAGACCGGAAGAGGCTGGACTGGGTCACCCCCATGATATCCAGCTCCAGAAAATTGTAAATATTGTAACTAATTAAGGTACTGTGCTCTCCTAAGAGTGACAACGGGAATTGTACACCTCACCCCTGTTAGTGGGCTTTCCTTCTCTCTCCCACAGACACTGGGGTGGAATGGCGTAAGAGAAAAGTAGTAGAGGGAGGGACGGGAGGAGCCCATAAGAGAGCAAAGACAATAAAAAAAAAAAGCCCAGACCCCCATGGCGGGGACTGGCGTGTTCGACCGCATTGACGATTTGTTGACTGAGCGCATAGAGCTCCTTGATCTGTCTGCCACCGATAGTGTACCCATTCCAAAGGCCATATCTGCATGTGTTAGCCCTATAAAATCTGGTCATTTTCCAAGTATTTTTAAAAAGCTAATTAGTAGTAAACAGCAACTGGAGTCCTCTGACACGTTACCTAAAAATGTTCCTAGCCTGGGCAGTGATATGCACTTATCCACTGTCGACTTTCCATGCAGCAATAGATTCCTAACCCTCCTAGATTCACAAGATCAATTTGAAATTGCCACTATTCCAACGGAACATGAGGACAGGGAGGACACTAGGGCAGACACAACTTCTCGAGCTGGGGGTGGAGGGATAGATGACCAAGAAACCCCTACCTCAAAAATAGACCTATACAGGGAATTTATTGCACTTAAAGCTACAATAGCGACTCTCTCTGGGTTCATCCACAAGCTGCTTGATAGAGGAGAAAGTTTGTGCAGCTTAGATATATTTTACCAGTTGTAGAATCCCCAATGGCAGCTGCTAACCGCAAACAACCCTCACATATAGCTCCATCCGCTATCATCATGCTATCATCACAGCATCGGCAAGTAGCCCAGGCTATCACAGCACAATACCAGAAAGGGCAACATGAGTAAAAGAGTCTATGGGGACTGACCATATCATAGATACTGCCACTTGTACCCATATGCTGTCTCAGGAAGATGAGACCCAGGATGTCCATGCCCATTCCAATTTGCCAAAGCCTGTATGTCCCCACCAGCTTAAATTGGTTTTATGGACCGTGTGTGGTGTAAGGAATAAGCTATGCCTGCCTCAGTGGACCGAGCTTATTAACTCGCATGACATCTGCATATTGCAAGAAACCTGGAGCCTAACACCTACGTTCGTGCCAGGTTTTGTGAAATTTCACAAGCCGGCAGTAGCGTCTAAACATGGACGGCCATCAGGAGGAATGCTGACCTTGATCTGCATTGCACTAAATTGTAATATCAAAGAGCTTTCAACTAATAACTCAGATATCCTAGTGGTCAGGATAAGAGGTAGATTAGGCAAGACTACAGACATCTATAATGTCTACGCAAGAGGCACCAGAGGAGGCAACTCTCCCACCTTTACAAACTCTAGAGGAGCTGCTGGATATGAGGTGGCCTGTGCTCCCATTAATCATAGATGGCGACTTCAATGTAACTTTTGAGCCCCTACACAGGGAGGATATTCATGATGTCAATGAGGAGGACAGACTATGGTCAGTTCCATCTCTTGAGCTTCTACCAATAAAGAAGTGATCACACTTAGCAAGGAAGAACACTTTTAGATAGAGGAGGGGAATTGACCTTCATTGGGCCCACTGGCGCTAGTCACATTGATTACATTCTAGTGGGCCTTAGACTAGGGCCAACTGTAATTGATATGACTATAGCTAATAATTGTGATAGTGACCATAATGCACTTAGTTTAGGTCTGATATACCCCTGGGGTGCACAAGAGAGTGCCGTAAAGAGTAAAATAATCACAATGGAGGTAATACCCATGAATGACAAACCTCGCCTCAAATGGCCAATGGTTATGGGGATGAGTCTAAACTGTACACCATAAAGCAGGATCTTGAGTCCTATCTGGCCGTTTTTTTAATCCCTGCAAAAGAATCTGAGCTTAACTGAGAATATTAGTGCCCTGCATGCTAAGCATTTTGAAAATCTAGCCTGCAACTTTGTTGACTACTCCTACCGTGCAAGTTCCAGACAGAGGGAAACAAACAAGGTGAACTCACGTAATGTAGGTCAGTATGGAAAAGATTGGCCAAAGCCATCAGACTTAGGAACTGACAAGAAGTGGAGACAATTTGGGGAGGCTAGCTCCCAATCAGATAACAGGAAATTCTGGGCTTATGTTGGGAGGAGAAACCTGGAAAACCATCCCCCTTTAGCCAATAACTTTGCGGCTAATGCCTGGCAAGAGCACTTCGGTCCTGTTTATACCAACACCTTCTGCCTCGCCACAGGGCCACATTCCTCTGATTTATCTCATCGTGTAGCAAGGATTTCCTTCTCTAGGGGGGAAATCCTGGCCTCCATAGAGGCAATTGTACCTGCCAAAGCTCCTGGACCTGATGGGATTCAAGTTGACCTTTTTCATTCTGATAAAGATAACTGATCAGCATATGTAACAGCACTTTCTAATGCCATTGCCAGGGGGAGCCCCAATTCCCAACCTTGGAAGTGAGCTGAAGTAATCCCCATCTTCAAAAAGGGCTACAGGAGCAGTCCGTCTAATTATCAGCCCATTAGCCTGATTGATTGCATTCAAAAACTATTTTGTTGCTCCCTCCTAGTGAGGATAAATGATAGGATGGCCGAAAATCAAATCTTGTCCCCACTACAAGCAGGGTCCCACCAAAAAACGGGAACGATTGATCAGGTCTACTGTTTATTTCTTCTTTAGTTGAAGGTGGTGGTATTGGGCAAGGGGAGTCTATACATAGTGTTTATAGACCTAAAGTCAGTGTTTGACCTTGTACCCAGGAACAAACTTTGGCTGGTGCTGAAAGAGATGGGGATGCCCCTTGAAATGTTGTCACTTATCAAACACCGCCATGCAGATAATTACACTAGGGTGAGATGAGGTGGCCAGGGCCAAGTCACTGATCCTGTCGAAATCAGTCAGGGGGTCAGACAGGGTTGTGTTTTGGCCCCAACACTATTTTCTTTATACATCAACAAAGTGGTTGATTTCTCAGCCATAACACCAGCGAATGTGCTCTCCCTAGGGAATGAGAAAATTACAATTCTTCTCTTCTCAGACGACACCCTTCTTGTCTCTAAAACACCCATGGAGCTTAAAATTTTACTAAATCGATATAAGACCTTTCTGTGATGAGAAGGGCCTCAAAATAAACACCTCCAAAACAAAACTTATGATGCTGAATTGAATCCTCACAAATCTTTCAATGGGTGCTTATCCTTAAATACCACCCCCTTAGAGAGAGTGAGTTATTTTGAATATTTGGGCATCAAATTGTCAGAAGTTATGACCTGGAAACAACACCTAAAAAAGGCCTAGCTTAAGTTTATACAGGTACCTTGGGCCTTAAGGAAGGAACACTGCTCCTACACAAAACTGGTTGCACCAGCCCTAGAGATTTACAAAAGCAAGGCTGTAAGTGGCGCCCTCTATGGGGCTGAGTTGTGGGGTTTTGAAAAGGTGAACGACTTAACAGCGATTGAGAATAGTTTCCTTAGGAACTTACGGCCCTATTCAGAAAAATAATCTGAGACAACATCCTAACTTTACGACTTTTGGTATTCACAAAAGGCATTTTAGGAGTAGTAAAGTTAGGATTCCTAACTTTACTACTCCTAAACTGAGAAAAATCCTAACTTTACGACTTTCGGTATTCACAAAAGGCATTTAGAAGTAGTAAAGTTAGGATTCCTGCCCTTGTTGTTCAGCCCCAATTGAATCACTCAGCCATTTCTTTTTTGGCTGCTCTGCATATGCTGGCCCTAGAAGAAAATGGCTAATTCCTATTTGTAAACAGTTTGGAACCTGTGACTATGGGGCAGCTCTGCACATACTAAAATCAGATATGAGATCATTATGTGTGTACACAACAGCAAAGATACTGGGCCAAATGTAGGGAATGAGAAGAAATGCCTTGAAACCTCTTCCATTATCCCCCCTAACAGGCCCATAGTATGGTCCATCCCCACTAGGTTCAGCTGCTGTGATAACCCTTTCTAACTTTTATGGACTGTAGCTAACTGAGCAACTACTTAGGCCTAGATTACTATGCGCCCTCATGCCAGTGAAAGAACCATTGTAATAGCTTAATGCACACTTTTAATTGTTGTAGCTTTTAAACAAGTTTGTGTATTTATGTACCAAACAATATGTACTGATCAGCTTGTAGCTTTTTACGGCAACCATGGTATAGATAACATTTTAACAGAATGTTTGTGTTTCTAAAGTTATTTGGTCTGTCTTTTGTAGTGTAATTGATGATTTTTTAACATATTTGGGCTGTATATATGCGCCTTGCACTTTTATGGTCTGATGAACAAATACATTTTATTTGAAATAACGTTTGTACTAAAATGGACAAATTTGACCATCACACTATGAGTGCTGGAACACTGCAGGGGACTTAGGTTACTGACTTTGAAGCATTTAAAAACCTTCATGAAAAAGGAAAACGAGGACTAGTTTGCCCAAAACAAGGGATCAGTTCACTCACAGTAAAGCCGGTGGTGTACCTTTAAGGATTTCATATGGGGCAGGGCTATACGTTACATGGTAGGACCGAATAAACAGAAAAAGGAGGAGGCTTCACAACTTGAGACCATTCTCTTGCGACTAGATTGGATAGACAATATTCTCCTAGTGTAGCCCTATACTACATATATATTTAGAATATGATAGAACTAAGTTGACGCAAATGCTAATGGAGTAATCTAGAGATGTTTGAATGGCCTCCCCTAGTAGAGACTATTGGTGGGCAAATAAGTCCAGGAGGCTTCTTCACTGGCTGTGTCAATGTGAAGACACTATGATTAATATTGCCTGTATGTATCTTCCCAGTAGTGAGACAGTAACTGAGCATTGGTAGACTGCACTTGCATTCACTGCACACTATCAAAAAATGTATGTAGCACCAGTAATGAAGATCCGTCCACCCTCTCTGAATTTGTACATGAAGGCTATGTGAGTAGACTCTAAAAAAACACTTGTTAAAGAAGACATAACTTAAGGCCAACTGTTGCAAGAACTGTGTCACCTCCAAAAAAGTAAGGGCCATATTTATCAAGCAAAATTGCATTCGCAGAATTTCGGCGTTTGCGAATGCAATTTTGCCAAATGGTATGTATTAAGGCAAAATAAGGAATTGCAAAATTTGCGATTCCTCATTTTGCGATTGCATTTAAGGAATCGCAAATTTTGCGATTCCTTAAATGCAATGTAAGAAGCACCAAAAAAGTGCAATTTGGCCTTAAGGAATCGCAAATTACCCCCAACTTCAAGTTGGTGGTAATTTACGATTTCTTTGAAAAATGCACTTTTTTGCATTTTTCAAAGGGCAATGTGAAGCACATACATGCCCTTTTGACATCCCTGCACCCTTGAAATTATTCTCAATTTGCGATTCTCAAATTGCGAATCGCAAATTGAGAATAACTTCCCATTCATTCCTATGGGTCTCCTGGCCCATAGAAATGAATGGGAAAGTATTCCTTAATTGCGATTCACAATTTGCTAATTGCAATTAAGGAATATGTAGGATTCGCAAAATGTATTGCAAATCCTACATACATAGCATTTTGCGATTCTCAAATAGCGATTCGCAAAAAATTGCAATTTGAGAATTGCAAATTGACTTCTTGATACATATGGCCCAAGATCACTTGTCTGGTTTCTCCTGTTGAATTTTTAACCCCATGGCACAAGACCCCATAACCTGCATTAAACAAATATTGATGGAGGTATATTCAATAGGGGAGCTGACGGTGGGACATCCGACCACAGAAATTTCAGTAAAATCTAAGGCAACCAAGCCATCTGAGCTGTGTTCACTCTATCGTCTAATTTTCAAGTGAATGTCAAGATACCAGCTACCTGCTTGAAAGGTGAAATTAGATTTCTGGCTCACCCAGGTCAACACAGATTTATGCCACAGAACTCAACAAGACATAATATCAAAAGCCTTCACAAGAGTCTCGTTTCACAGCAAAACGTGAAGGTCCATCAATGCTTCTCTTTCTGCATTTCAAGAAGACGTGTTGCTCAGTGGGTTGCACATATATTTTTGCTATCCTGGAAAAGATAAACATAGTCCCTTAGGTCTTGAGATCCATTTGCCTATTAAGCTAAATTGATGGAAGGAGTCCAGGTTGGCATTTGATGTCAGGCATCTTCGAAAAGGCTGGGTCACTCATCAGAGGGCTACTCTCTCTCTACTGCTCTTTACTATCACAACTGAGCCTTTAGTAGACTGGATCAGACTCAGTGCCCTAGTGAGAATGTTCAAGGGGGGTAACAGGGTGTCAAGTAGAGTGGCTCTCTGTGATGATGATCTACTCATGTTTCTCCAGCAGCTCGAAGGTAAGGTCCCACTTTTAAGATACTCCATACTGTTGGCAGATACTTGGGCCAGAAAGTTAATTTAAATCTGTAATCTTTCCAATCAATGATTGATGAAATGGATATCTGATAGATTTAAAGATCACTAATGATGGCTTTCCTTGTCTCTAGCTCTACATAACCAGAAATTAGTCCTGGAGTTGGGGATGCAATCTTACAACCCAGCGAAAAATCTATAAAATGACCTGACCAAGCCCCCTTATCTCTGATGGAAAGGGTAGTCTCACTACCAGCCTACATTCCCAGTTTAAAAAATGCTACCTATATGAAATGCTCCGTGAGTTCTTCGTGTGATTTTATTAAATTGTTTGGATTGTTTTGGCTGTGCCATAGATTGCCATGGATAAATGCATCAGCGGTCTTAGGTTAATGGGGGTATCGGAGTGGCTGATGTAGTCTCACACTACTATGCCTCTCACCTAATTACTAGAAATAGCTGGCTCATTAAGAATAAGACGGAATCAGTTTATGCAATGGAGAGGTGGAAGATGGGGAGAGTATACCACTTGCATTTTCGTACGGGTGTCAAGTTACTACAGTCAGTGGCTTGCTGACCTTCCCTGTGATTGCACCAAATCATTATTTGTGACCTACCCATGCATATTGACGAGGTAGGTTAAATTGGGACCCACTACAAATCTGAAACTTGTGATCCTACCTATAAATATATTGGACAATTTGCAAAATTCCTTCAAGTTTCCAAAACATTGAAGCACAATTTGCAACCACTTTTTGTACTGGAAATTTTGCAAGTCAGGCCCCAAGTTTGGATTTTCACTAAACAAAAGATAAATAATGTTATCTTCAATCTATCGAATTTATCCAAATAAAGTATACCCACTCCAAAGTTAGCCACAGTAGTTGAACTCTGGTGAAGGGTACATTTAATATTCCCACTTTCCATTAACCACATTAAGAATAGTTTTGAACTTTTGGGTGTTAGTTTTACTATTATCATTCCCAATTGTTGCCACATTGGAGAACGTTTTGGAGGGAGTGGGGGTTACATTTACTATTTCCACTCCAAACATAAGCACAGTCAGGAAAGTGTTGGACTTGGGGGGGGTGGGGGTTACATATACCATGCGCACTCCAAGCTTAACAACATTGGTAAAAGTGTTGAACATTGAGAGGGTTGCATTTGATATTATTACCCTAATCATTGCCACTTTGCAGAAAACGTTGGACCATGGTATGTTAGATTTACTATTCCCACTCCATGCTTAACCACAATGGGGAACATATTGGATTTGGAATAGAAAAGATTTCGTATTCCTAATCCAAACATAACCACATTTGGGAATTGTTGGACATTGGGGAGGTTGGATTTACTATTTCCCCTCAAAGGCTACCTACATTGGGGAAAGTATTAATCTTTTGGGACAGGTGATACATATACTATTCCCACTCCAAACTCAACCACATTGGGGAAAGTGTTGACATTTGGGGGATTAGAGTTACTATGCCCACTCCAAGCTAAAACACATTGGAGATCATGTTGGACATTGGAAATGGGAGTTCCATTTACTATTCCCACTCCAAATACAACCAATTCAAAGCAAAAGGTACATATAAAGTGAAGTTAAGGCCGAGATTGACTATGATATGTTTACAAAAACTGATATTCACTTAGTTAAAGGACGGTTATAGTTACAAATTAATACAAACATCAGTTATGTTTACCTCAGCAAGGTATAACTTTCACACTAAGTGCAATGAATATGACCACATAATGTTTATACCACTAAGTAACAACACCTAAAAGCATATTGTCATTAAATACTGTTAGACATGGGGGTCTCTAGTTGGCAGAGGTAGGTACCTTTGTCCAAATAGGGGCCCTTGCTTCTAGTCAGGGTAAGGGGGGTACACTCCTAAAATAACACCTGCTCACCCCCTTGGTAGGTTGGCACAAGGAGGCAGGCTTATCTCAGAGGCAGTATGAAAAGCATTTGTGAACACATACAGTAATACAGTGAAAACACTACAAATGGACACCACACTAGTTTGGAAAAATAAGTTGTCTTTATCTAAAGCAAAACAAGACCAAACAACAAAAATCTACAATACAGTTATCAAGATATCCTTAAAAATAGATTATTCACTCAAATTGTCGTGTATTTCTATAGGTTCTGAATCAGTCCCCCTATTCCTGACCCTATTCTGGTTAAACTAACTATCAAGTTAACTAACAGTCAGCCCATGAGGCAAGAAATCCCCCATGATGCAGATACCGTTATCTGACGCAGTCACACTACGGCACAGGAACGTGTTATCTGATTAGGTCATAACGCTTGAGATCTAATTAGACAAGCGACATTCCTCCAGCCCCTGATAAGGCATACGACGTTCTCATAACAAATCAAACCTATGACAACCTGGATAATCCGTGCGGCCATTGTTTTGATTTCACAGAGAACTTTTGCAAAAGAATGTGCTAACGAGCAAGTCGTATGACATCTTTATTGACGTACCTATGTCCATCCTTACGTCAATCTCGGCACCTTTAAGGTATAAATATTGCCGACCTTGCTCTATGCAAACACACGCGTGGTGACAAGACGGAGCAGCCACCCTTGCCGAAGCCGAGAGCAGAAGCAGACCCCGCTGGCAGCAGCCCCGCCTTCCTGACGCGCTGAGAGACGCGCTGCTATCTCAAGCCGAGAGACCCAGCACCGGCGCTTCCGGGTAGCCCTCGCAGGCAGCCTGGAATATCGAGAGCAGAGAAAGAGATACCATTCCTCATTCATCCTAACTTCCAGGTACAGAACTGAATAACCCCTCACAGAGAATTCTTTAGTTATTCACTTGGCAAAAACAAACTTAACTTAAACTGTAACTTTCTATTCCCGCCCACGCATTAGACTTAGGTCAGGTACACGGGGTAGGCGTATTTAGAAACACCAGTTGAGTACGTTTAGTCAAATGTATATGTGTATGTAAATATATTTTAATCATTTTTAACATCATATGGCTCAGAAACCATATCAATGTTTTTACAGTATTATTTTATACTATTGCTTCTAATGTATGCACTTTACTTAACTATAAGTATTGCAATAATATCGATCCATTTCTCATGTATGAGAAAAGAGACTGATCAATAAATAACACCTTTTTATTGAACACGCCCGTCTCTCTTCCTTTTCTCTACATTCTGATGAGACTAAGAATGCACGTACTGACTGAGTAAAATAATTGCCTTGTGCTCACACGACTCTCGAGATTGACTCTTGATTAGGGGAGAGCAAAGTTGTCATGTTCTATGGTTGTCAGAAACTAAATCCCTTCTTGTCTAATCAGGGAAGTTAATCCTTCCTTGAACATTCGAGAAAGTTTCTAGCGAACTCTGAGCTTAGCTGGCAAACCCAAAAATTAAGTCTAGCATCGACAGTAGTAGACCTAGTTAACGTCTGGCCTAGGCCTTTACTGCTGTAGGTACTATTCCAATGCGCAGAGCCTATTGGGAAAATAGGAGCTACACTACATGGCGCCCAACGCGTTTGGAAAGGGCGATAAAACTAACGTAAGACATTTAGAGTAACTCAGTCGTGCTTTCTCACTCAGACCCCTTTTCCCGAATACTCCAAAGACGTCTGGAGTGGGTGAAAGGTTATATCCTCCAAAACCTCGCAGGAGGGAACTCCTATGTATGGTTCTTGGTCAAGTCAACGTTGAAGGATAAAACAGTTCCGAAATATTGTGCATCTTATCTTTGTTCCATAAAGAAACCTGATCTGCAAATAAACATAATACCATCCTGTCAGTAAAATGGGAGACAGTGATGAAGAAAGAGAAGCAGTTAGATTAGCAGCTGAAATAGCAGCAGCTGATACTACAGCACTCGAAGCAGACCCAGATATAATACTCATCCAGGTCGCCAAAAGGAGATCTATAACCTTAAAACTTATAGAAAATGGACTGACACCTAGAGGTGGCACAGTCATATTCGTAATTGAGGCACACGAATATCGGCAGACAGAGGTATACTATTCATGGATACATTTTCCAGCAGCAAATGCTGTAACAAAGTACTTCCACTATTACAAAGTAGAGGAACCTCCTGAAACGTACACTCCTTTCGAGGAGGTGGAAGTACCACTCAAATTCCAAGAGCATTTGCTCTTATTTGATGGCGCCCTAAAACATAACAATCACATTACAAGGCTCGGTCCTTTAGGAAGACCAGGAGCAACGTGGCCGGTCTTAGCCGGATACACACCACATCCAGACATCGAAAGAATGCCTGCAGCAGAGCTGTTAATACAGCTAAAACAACTACTAAAAATTCATAGACAATTAGTTCAGTATGTAATGCGGACTTCAACAATTCAGCCAGCGATTAAACATCTACAGCTGACCCCTCACCAGGGGAACACAAATAAAATTACACCACAGAACATCCAATCCTGCCTAGGTAAAGTTCCAGCTAAACGGGAACAGATACCATTCTGGTTGGCACAGAAAATTACCCAAATAGAGGCGGTGTTTCCTGACACCACCCCATTAGAAAAACACAGGATTCTGACTATATGTCTCCCAATGGGAATCGCACCACACATTGAGGACTGTGACACTTGGGGTACAGTCTTTGCTTCCATCTACACAAAAACGCACGGTGTTCCATCCATTTCGGTAATACCAGATGTGCTCAAACAAATTCAAGATGAATACGGTCCAGAACCTGCTTTAACTCTTGGTATGAAATTACTAAAAGACTTCAAGCAGGTCTCGGCTATATTATTAGCCAACATAAAAGGTGAAGCAGCAAACGTGGCGATCCGCCAGAGGTTAAAAGAGACAGATATAGCAGACCAACCAGCTGAAATTGCCAGAATCATAGAAAAATCCTATGAAGAACTAGGCAGAGATAGTCTAGGTGGAATACCAGTAAAACCGCAACTGACTACAAGTCCAGAAAAAATATTTTTTAATAATAATAATTCACCAAAAAAGAACTGGGATGGAAACAAACAATCCAATCCTAAAGAAAAGAAATTCCAATCCAGAGGAAGGTCTCCTAGGCGAAGAGAGAAATCTCCAAACCAAAGACAGAGGTCACCGCAGAGTGACCCCTCTGGGAATAGATATAACCTTAGAAATAGGGATAATATTAAAAAACCTGATAGATATCAAGACATTGATACACGTCCCTCTCAATCTTTTCAGACTTCCTCGCAGAAATCGGAAAAAAGAGGACGATCAGAAGAGCACGCCAAGTCCAAAGACAAGGAAACTGCTCAACTAAAAAAGAAATTACAATTTCCAAAAAAGAAGGTAGCCAGTATCAAGGTAGTTAACAATGCCGAGAATACTGAGGACACAACTGAAAAACGGAGAGTGGGCTCAGACAATGCTAGACAGCGCAGCAGAGGTGAGCATAGCTCGCAAAGTCCTTATGAATCATCTGGAGACAGTGGACACGAATGAATACCTTCAAGTGGAAACTGCAGACACCAGAGTTAGCAAGCCCCACAAGATATACGAGATAACATTACGTATAGAGGGAGATAAGACTAGGAAAATAAGGGGACTATTTTGGGATAACCTCTCCAAGGGCTATGACATCCTTCTAGCTGAAAAAGACTGGCCACCAGAGTTTGTCAGGGAGTGCCCTCATGGCGAAGAAGTAATTATGCCTGCCTTCTCGAATCAAATCCCGATTCATAAAAAATACACACTTGCTAGAAAGTGGGCAGTGGCCTTAGCACCTGCTTTATATAAAAATCATGTAGGATGGGATGAGGATTCTCCTCCTCACAAAATCCAGTTAAAATCACAACCAACTGCACAAAGGCAGTACCCAATTAAGCAAGAAGCTAAAAAACAAGTAAATGAAATACTAGATCAGCTAGAATACCAGGGGGTGATTGAAACTTGCACCTCACAAATGAACAATCCTTTGTTTCCGGTCTCCAAACCAGACAATTCGTACCGTCTAGTTTTGGATTACCGACACCTTAACACATGTTGCAAAACCTTTGCAGTGCAAAACTCACACAGTGCTGCACTAATGAATAACATAGTGCGCAAAAAATACAAAACAACCTTGGACATCTCCAATGGATTCTTTTGTCAAAACATAGCACCAGAGAGCAGATCTTTAACTGCATTCTCAGTAAATGGCACTCAAAAACAATTCTGTCGGTTAGCCCAGGGGTACAAGAACAGCCCGGGGGTATTCTCAGCGAGAGTAACAGAATTACTACAACTATATGATGATGAAGCATTATCTTATGTCGATGACATTTACTTAACAGATGATGACTTGGATACTCACTTGAAAAGAGTGAACACCATAATACTTGGGTTCGCTGCAGAGGGTTACAAATTCAACTTCAAAAAGTCCAGAATTGCCCATCTGACGGTCCTATTCTTAGGATATGAGTTATCAAGTGAAGGTAAAAGCCTGGCAGACAATTTCCTAGAGAAATGTGCCGTAATCCAAGCTCCTAAAACACTAAAAAACCTACAGTCAATTCTAGGCTTCCTAAATTTCGGAAGAACATACATTGCAAATTACGCAGAAAGGGTCAAACCCCTTTATGATCTAATTAAACCAGACTTTAAAAGATCCAGTTGGACTCAAACACACACAGAAATTTTGAGATCCTTACAAACAGACATGCTAATTAAAACAAAATTAGAAACACGTGATAACACACGCAACCTTGTGATCCGAGTCATCCCAGGGAGATGCGGATTCACATACCTGACCTCTAATGAGGGAGAAAAGGTACCAATTGCATTCAAATCACACTTGTACACTAAGGCTGAAATGAAATTTAGCCCAACGGAAAAAATTCTTACAGCGACACAGACAGCTATAGCAAAAGAACGAGCCCTGGCACAAGGTAAACGAATAATAATCGTGACACCGATACCAGCCCTAGAGGCGGTAACAAAGGCAAGCATTCCAAATGCTAAAGCACTCCATCCGAGATGGATACAATGGGCTAACTCTCTTGCTGCAACAGACGTGGTGTACGAATTTGATCCTTACTTAAAAACACAAGAATTTCTCCAATATGAATTTGAATGTCCTCCGCCGACCGAAATTCTGCCTCTAGACCAATACGGCTGTATAATATATACAGACGGATCAGCACAACCCGCAGTAGGGGGTAAACAAGCTTACAGTGCTGCGTGCGCGATTGTTAAAGGTCGTTGGCACGAAGGGAAATTTAAACCAACCCTCACTAAAACACAATCTCTAGGAGATTGCACAGCTCAGCGAGCTGAACTACTAGCATTCAAGATGGCGCTTGAAAATACTGATCGAGAATTCCCCACACTTATAGTGTGCGATTCGTATTATTGCGTTCAGTCTTATAATGAATACTTGCAGATCTGGCTTCAGAACGGTTTCAAGGATGCAAAGGGTGGCACAATCAAGCATAAAATGCTCTGGGAACAAGTAGCTCTTTTACAAAAAGAACTACCAAAGACTCACGTGATACATACACTGAGTCATCAACGTGATGGCGTTCACGTTGCAGGGAATTCATTGGCTGATGAGGCCGCGAAAGCAGCTGTGCAAACGGCTTCCGTAGCTGCCGTCACCCGGTCAAAAACGAAAATAGACAGCGAAATATTACAAGCTGTCAGCGCTTCAGAAAAGGATTCGATAGAACCACTCCCTAAAGGCTTTCCAGTAAAATACTCATACATAACTGATGCAAACAATGTTCCTTTTGCTCGAATCCCTGGAGTGGGGGATAGGGCAATTCCAAACATGGAACATAGGTTAGGACTAATAATAGCGGCACACGAAGGGCTTGCTTCTATTCATGCTGGCGTCTCAGCCACAGTATCATTATTAAAACAGAGATACTGGTGGCCACAGATGAGAAGACAAACAAGGAACTATGTTCTAGCATGTGAAATATGTCAAAAAATGAAAGTATCAACGGTGAGACGTCCAGCGCAGACGCCCCTTCTAATCTCGGATAAACCATTAGCCTGTGTTTATCTAGACCACTGCGGTCCCTTACAAAGGGATGGTAACTATAAATATATCTTGGTCGCAGTGGACTCATGCACGAGATTCATATGGATGTGGCCCCAGCGAACGGCTGACGCCAGAACTGTTATAAAAGATTTGCGGGTCTTCATCGGCACATACGCAATTGGCATTCTGCATTCGGACAATGGTCCTGCTTTTAGCTCTCGGGCTTATAAGGAGGCCATGGTCAGCATGGGCGTGCAATTGCTGTACTCTTGTCCATTTCACCCTGAGGGGAACGGAATTGTTGAAAGAAAAAACCGTGACATAAAGCAATCTATAACGGCAAAGGTATTAGGTTCGGGAGCTGGGTGGGTCAAACATCTAATAAGTGTCCAACGTAGTCTAAATAACTTGCCAAGAAATTCTCTGAAGGGATTCAGTCCGTACGAATTATTATTCGGAACTAGGATGTTGATCTCTGACCTTGATAGTCAGACTTCAGTGGTAATAGAAAAAACCTTTGATGTCAAAGACCGTTTGGCTATTTTGCAGGACTTAAACAAAACAAGAAAAGACCTGAGCAACATACAGTTGAAACAACAGCCAACGACCACTGAAGAATCACCACCTGTCCCAGCAAGACCTGTCTGGATTCCAAAAGTCGGGGATCTAGTCAGGGAGAAGATCGCGGTAAAGAAGGAATTTGGGCCTTCTTACAGAAAAGCAGTTCCTGTCTTGTCTGTCAACGGGACAAGATCAGTTGTACTACCGCCACTTGCTGGTAAAAAGGAGAACCGAGTTGTATCCATCGACCTGGTAAAACCACAACATATGGCCAATAACAAACAGTAGGCCAAGTGGACTCCCAATAAGTAGCAGAACACCAAGGTTTGCTACCAGCACAGAGGTCCTAACAAAAAGGCTCATCACATTCGAAACGCCTAAAGAAGAACAAGAAGGACTATGCAACAATGCAATAGAACTCAGACCTCTGAAAACCCAAATAAAGACATTTAGCAGAGACACACCAATCTATACTGAAGTACCAAGTGAAAATGCAAAAAACAAAAATCCTGAACCAATTGGAACAATTGACAGAACTGCATCCGGTTACTTCATCAACTTCGATGATTCCTCTGACGGCTTCAGTGAATCAAAGACACAGCCATCATCAAAATCATTTAAAGACAAAGCTAAGGAACTTTTGAAACAACTGAAAGAAACATATCTGGTTTCTCCATGGATTGAATTTTGGGTGGGTTTTGGTGCATTTATCCTCATACTTTGGCTCATCATGGTATTTACTTTGGGACGCTTCATTGAGGGAAAATATGCTAAAATGGACACAGCAAGTCAGAACATCAACTTGGTCCTCAAACCACACACATCTTCACACGTCGAGAAAAGAGAACTTTCTCCAGAACTTTCTTCAGCCAACTTCACAGCCAATCCGATACCTGGTGGGGTAGCCTGGGACAACACTGACTATGAAATTTATGGTCCGGTCGAGATCCTGAAATATCCACACCAAATCAAGATCTCCTTGAGTGACTTTGCAAAACCAAACTCATTTGCTGATGATTGGGACTTTGAAAGTATTAACAATATGATGTCTGACTTAGTAATGTCTGCTAAATTTACAAAACATGATTATTTGCAAGGTTCTACAAATTATGATAGTATGTATTGCTATAACCATTATGGTAACCATTTTTTGCATAAATCTGCACAACCTAGAAATGTTTTAAATTATAATCAATGGGAACATTGTGCTACGCCTCCAAAAGGAAGCTCTAGAACCGTTTACGACAAATATTCATATTTTTCAGGTTTTAACACAAGTAATGCTGAAACATTTTATTACAAATTGTCAAACAAGACAGGGATGAAAACCATGATAACCAACACAAAATTGATATATTCAGATTCATTCTTTGAAAAAATGAATACTTTTGGATTTGATTATTGGGACAAAAATGTTGATTTGAAAAGTGTTTGGGGTACAAAAGAATGGCAAGTACAGGGTTTAGAAGCTTTGTTTAGAGCCTGCATGATCCCAGAACAAATGATATTTTTAAATGACACTGTTCAACAAACCACCTGTCTTGGCTTAGCCAAAATCAAAGATTTAAATAACCCGTCTATTCCAAAGCCAACAATGTTTAGCAATAACTCTGATACAGAGGAAGAGATAGACGTAAACCATATACTTAACCAAAACAGAACACATCCTGATTGGAAACAATGGTTGATCTGGCCCACAGATACAAATAACTGTCAAGATAGATTCCTGAATAAAACACAGGGTTTCAAAATGACCAGGCCAGACCCTAGATATCCCCAAAGACATCACCCAGGGATAATAACAACCTACAGTGTGGGCAAATCATGCCTTCAATGGCTACAGACTTCCACACTGCCTGAAATTAAGCAACACCTAACTTTACTTACTGATGGTGCTGACTTGCGTGATTTCATACTGGGACCACGCAAACAGCGTCAAAAGCGTTTCATAGCAGCCTCTGTATATGCAGCATACAATGAGGCCTGGAAGGTTACTCAAATTAAGACAGCAGAAAGAATACGGGAAATTGACCGTATCAATTTGGAAAAATCACTTTCTGTAGTGGACAATGGGTTAATGACTCTGTCCTCCAGAATTTTTTCATTGGACAGCATTGTGTCTTCAGCAATCGATATATTATCGCAAGACTTACTGTTATTACAACATGGTCAGTCACAATTGCGTTCCATTGTACAGCTTGGCTGGACGTTACAAAATCTGCGTTCAGGCTATGTGCCTTGGCGTTTAATCAACACAACGTCACTATTCCAAATCTTTAACCTTACTGATAGACAAATCGGTATGGCGCAAAAGGGTGCTGATTATACAATCTTGAGCATTGAAAAACTAGAAAGATTACCAATGACAATGTCAGAACGACCTGTCAGTGAATGGATAATCCACGGAATCATAAATATTCCAATCTCAACCTTCAGGTTTCAATACTGCCAAAAATATATACAGGCTGGCATGTACGAGAAATTGGGAAAGGGGTACCTTAAAACAACTTGGAACCTGCCCTATTCACATGCATGTGTCAGTAATAAAGGACAGAAAGTGTTTCTTAGTGGCAACAATTGTGATATGTCACTAAGCGGCACGCTTCTGTGTAACGGAATTAGTTTGCACGGAGCCTGTGAAGGGAATTCATACAACCTTTCATGTCACCAGCAAGGCGCACCTGCAACTGAAATAGAACCATTCTTTCAAAGACTCTATAATGGGAGTTACATTCTTATTGTAGACCGCAGATGTTGTAGTCTTATGCCCGGGACTCCTTATCTAGTAACTACAATGGCGAAGGTCAAGTGCTGTGGACGTTCTTTGTTCCCCAGCTCCTTTCCAGACAGGGAGGCAAGGGCATGGCCCAGTTTGAAAATTACTTCTATTCGAATAGACACTTTAAGCAGAATGAAAACAGTGCTTCTTCAGACGCCTACAAGGCTCACGTCATCAAAAGAAACGTATGATCTACAAGTCGCAAGGACGACTGCGGAGATACATACATTATTATCAACTAATTCCCCCGTACATTTCGCGGAAATCCTGAGCGAAATCTTAAATATTTCTGATACCACTGGGGTCTCAAAGGTATTTAAGACAGTATTTTCGATGGCATTAACACCATTCAAAGCCATACTGGGTATTTTTCCAGATTTCGTCCATTCGATTTTTGGCGGACTTCCCCTGATCCTGGGACTAATTGCAGGAATCCTATTCCTAGTCCTTATTTTTCGTTATGGCAACCCATGTCACAGATCAAACTCTCGCGACAATGGAAGATACGATCCTAGCCATTGGATACCGGGACCGGATATCAAAAATCCTGGGACTCTCCCGGCTTAGAGACCTAAACATGACTTGGTTTCTATCATTTCGACCAATGTGGCAAAGGTGTGTTTTACCTGTACTAAGGTGTCTGCTATGCGGAGAAGAATGCGTGTTAGACACCTGTCTGACGCTACAATCGGATGCGCCAGTGGATGCAGATACACTGTTGGTTCCTACCAAGGTTCACGCTTTGTGCTGCCCTCAAAGGCTGCCAATCCTGATGACGGCATTCCTGGAATCTTCACCACTACGATTGAAGAGTAGTGAAGTTCAAGATGAAAGCAACATCGAACAGGTACGACCTTCTGTCAGCAATGCAAATCAGAATGTCAATGGAGACAATCATGCGCACGAATGCATGGTTACCCCTATTTCCGACTTAGTGGAACTTTCCCATGAAGCTGTTGACAGTTTTTTCGAAAGCCTGAATGATATGATGTTCTCTCCAGAACAGAAATAGAGACTTTTGAGTAAACTCGCACACGGCGTTCCCTGAATTCGGCCTTCAACTTTAAAAATAAAGTCACATGAACAATTACAATCCAGTTCACGGACAGCGATTTTTTCAGCAAGCCCCTAAAATATTTTTCTTCCTATATTTTTTCCGGGACACTGATCTTCTGCTTAAAGTAAGAAACTATTCCTAGAGAACTAAGATTTCTATTTTTAGATACTTTATATAGACTTTAGCTGCCCGCTGGTAGGTTCACAAATATTTTATTATGTGATGAAATGGTCTCGGACTTCCTTTCTGTATAGCCATATTAAGAGCCATTTCATGTGTATTTCTCATATACCAAAAAGCAATAATGCATAACAATGCGTGTTTACTTTTGCATTTAATTCATAGCTTAAGTGCATACAATATATATGACTGCAATTTTTCAGTATATTTGAAAATTTCGAAATGCATTTATGTATTTTGGGGTGGTAAGGTATACACTATACTCTATAGTATGTTGTACTATGTTATACTATGCATAGATTAGTAGATATGACCATAGTTAGCGTGGAGTGGGTGTCGTGTATTTCTATAGGTTCTGAATCAGTCCCCCTATTCCTGACCCTATTCTGGTTAAACTAACTATCAAGTTAACTAACAGTCAGCCCATGAGGCAAGAAATCCCCCATGATGCAGATACCGTTATCTGACGCAGTCACACTACGGCACAGGAACGTGTTATCTGATTAGGTCATAACGCTTGAGATCTAATTAGACAAGCGACATTCCTCCAGCCCCTGATAAGGCATACGACGTTCTCATAACAAATCAAACCTGTGACAACCTGGATAATCCGTGCGGCCATTGTTTTGATTTCACAGAGAACTTTTGCAAAAGAATGTGCTAACGAGCAAGTCTTATGACATCTTTATTGACGTACCTATGTCCATCCTTACGTCAATCTCGGCACCTTTAAGGTATAAATATTGCCGACCTTGCCCTATGCAAACACACGCGTGGTGACAAGACGGAGCAGCCACCCTTGCCGAAGCCGAGAGCAGAAGCAGACCCCGCTGGCAGCAGCCCCGCCTTCCTGACGCGCTGAGAGACGCGCTGCTATCTCAAGCCGAGAGACCCAGCACCGGCGCTTCCGGGTAGCCCTCGCAGGCAGCCTGGAATATCGAGAGCAGAGAAAGAGATACCATTCCTCATTCATCCTAACTTCCAGGTACAGAACTGAATAACCCCTCACAGAGAATTCTTTAGTTATTCACTTGGCAAAAACAAACTTAACTTAAACTGTTACTTTTTATTCCCTCCCACGCATTAGACTTAGGTCAGGTACACGGGGTAGGCGTATTTAGAAACACCAGTTGAGTACGTTTAGTCAAATGTATATGTGTATGTAAATATATTTTAATCATTTTTAACATCATATGGCTCAGAAACCATATCAATGTTTTTACAGTATTATTTTATACTATTGCTTCTAATGTATGCACTTTACTTAACTATAAGTATTGCAATAATATCGATCCATTTCTCATGTATGAGAAAAGAGACTGATCAATAAATAACACCTTTTTATTGAACACGCCCGTCTCTCTTCCTTTTCTCTACATTCTGATGAGACTAAGAATGCACGTACTGACTGAGTAAAATAATTGCCTTGTGCTCACACGACTCTCGAGATTGACTCTTGATTAGGGGAGAGCAAAGTTGTCATGTTCTATGGTTGTCAGAAACTAACTCCCTTCTTGTCTAATCAGGGAAGTTAATCCTTCCTTGAACATTCGAGAAAGTTTCTAGCGAACTCTGAGCTTAGCTGGCAAACCCAAAAATTAAGTCTAGCATCGACAGTAGTAGACCTAGTTAACGTCTGGCCTAGGCCTTTACTGCTGTAGGTACTATTCCAATGCGCAGAGCCTATTGGGAAAATAGGAGCTACACTACAAAATGAGGCTTGTAGCAACAAATAACGCCACCTGGAGTTATAATGACATCGTGACAGATGAAAATCCCATAGTATGGCGCAGACAGCGAGAAGCGTGGCGTCGGTTCTGGAGTCAAGCAGACCCACAAAGAACAGTACCTTGGAACTCATGAAAGCAAAGACAGTGCAGGGCGTTGGGGAGATGATGCTTCTTTGGCGCCTGCGGCGTTGGTTTCTTACGAACCCAGGGGAGGTGATGCCTCTATTCCTTACTGCAGTGCAGGGGAGGTGAGATGTAGGTTTCTTAATGTGTGGGGGAGGTGACATCACGAATGACGGTGAGGCGTTGGCTCCTTACAACGGAACGATGCCGATGGATTGGGGAGTCACCTACGTCAAGGATTGGCTCCGTGTTGATGAAGCACCGGCGTCGCTGAAGTCAGGGCTGTGGTGCGAGTCAGGACTGTGCGTCGTGCACGTCACGAGCAGTGTCCTCAGCTCCGATTCGGGCAGCAGCCTCGATGACGGCTTCGGAGTCGATGCGGCACAGCATCAGCAGGCGTCGGGCCTATGGTACAAGTCGGGGTGATGCATCCTGCTCTTCATGAGCAGTGCCCACGGCTTCAGTGCAGGTTATGGCATCACACGCTGGCATCGGTGTTGCAATTTCCTTCTGTAGCAGCTGAAACAGCAGTTCCCGATGCAGAGAGACAGAAGGGATGAAGTATTTGTGTCCCTGAGACTTCAGAACAGGAGGCAAGCTCAGTTTCAAGCCTTTGGAGATCTTCCTCAAGATGACAAAGCAAACAACAAAGATCTTTTTCTCCTTTTTATGGCAGCAAGCAGCCACTGCAGGCCAACCCCAGATAGCAAACAGCACAGGGGCAGGATTCCTCCTCAGATTTCCCGGCTCTTTTCCTTGGCAAAGATTTCTCTTGTTTCAGAGAAGTGATCTAAAAGTCTGGGGTCTGGGCCCCACTTTTTATACACACAAATCATTTGTTCTCTGAAGGCAGAGCGTGTCTGTACTGAGACAAAACCAGTGCTATCCTCACTGGTGCAGCTTCCTGGCAGGAGGTGGAGACAGCATTGTTGAAGGTAGACCAGCCCATTTAGGTGAAAAATAAATTCCTCCCCTTACTCTAAATGCAAAACAGATCTATTCAGCCCAGCCCTGACTTATCAGACCTCTGGAGCTGCAGCCCCTCTCCAGCCACTGACATCCAAAAGTCAGACATGCAATACACAAACCTAGCAGAGGCACGCTGGATGGCTAGGCAAGAAAATACCAACTTTCTAAAAGTGGTATTCTCCAACACAGAAATCACCCTCACTAAAAGGTGCATTTTAACATTCTGAGTTCAGACATACTAAACTTTATTTTTCTACCTTGTTCCCAAGGCCGGTTAAGTTTCTAAGATGTTATAAACAAACTCCCCATACTATCCTAAGGGAACAGGTAGCCTTGCAATAGTGAAAAACGAAATTGGCAGTATTTCACTTTCAGGACATGCCACACACATCAGATCATGTCCTGCCTTTCACAAACAATGCACCCTGCCCACAGGGGCACCTTGGGCCTACCTTAGGGGTGACTAATATGTAGAAAAGGGAAGGTTTAGGGACTGGCTGCACTTGCCAAGTCAACATGGCAGTCCCAGACTGCACACAGGCTCTGCAATGGCAGGCCAGAGTTACATTTTACAGGCTGCTTCTGTGGGCGGCATAATCAGTGCTACAGCCCACTGGCAGAATTTGGTTTACAGGCCCTTGTCACACACAGTGCATTATACTAGGGTTTGATGAGAAAATCAATTATGCCGGTCATGGAATCACTAATCCATAACAACAATTTACACAGAGAGCATATGCACTTTAGCACTGATCAGCAGTCGTAAAGTGCCCAGAGTCATAAAACCAACACAAACAGGTCAGAAACAATACAGGAGGAAGGCAAAAGGTTCTGGGATGACCCTGCAAAAAGGGCAAAGTCCAACAAATACCAACACATATTCAAACAATGCTCTACTCGTTTTCATCTGATTGATAGTGTTAATGGCAATGTGAATTATATTGTGACCTGTTAGGGCATTAATTACATTTTTAATTGTATCTCTGAAATCAAGGGTGAGGTCATGAGCATTGCATTTGGGGTCCAAATTATGGTTTGCTTCACTGTTTTGCAATTTCTTGATTGCCACAACATGAGAGAATATGTTGCCATTAAAGGACTTATGTCCTTTATTTCTGAGTCCTGAAGAAAAACTGAAAGGGTACATAAGGGGGTGGGTGAGCAAACACTGACCCCAAGGCCCCTGTGATGGGGATCCAAAGAGACCTCTATACATAATAATCCCAAATTAAATTGACATGGGAACTGTGGGTGCAGTGTCTGGATTTGCAGATCGTAATCATGGCAATGTTCAGGCTGTGTTCAGTAGTACTGGCTGCGGAGGTTCTAGTTCTGCTCCTCTGTTACACCTCCAATGAGCGCAAACTTCACAGACTCAAGAGTTTCAACTTTGGAGGCATTGCCTGTTCGGCACACACATGGCTGCTTATGGCCCAGAGGTGTGGTATAAGTACTGCCAACCCTGCATACTAATGCTGGGGAAATATTGATGGTTTGAAGGGGTTTAGAGGCACCTGCCCCTACAGTTGTTCCCCACTATATATCGTGGAAAGCCATGAATAACGGAGATCGGATGCCTGAGGATGATATGATGCAGGGCTTGACAAGATGCCATCCTGTGCACCCCACCCATGCTGCACATGGCTGAAGGCTACTTTTGGGGATTAAATGCCCATGAACAGTGAACAGAACAGAGGAGGATGGCTATAGTCCAGGTACAGCACCCTGCTCATTCACTATACAACTTTGAAACCTTTGGTCTTACCTCCAATATAGACAATCAAAAGCTATCCACTGTGGACATTAAATGCCCATGAAGGAGAGGCTGAAGTTCCAAAGTTACAGCCAGTGGCCACCAGTTGATGTTGGTGCATAGGGCCTGATGTGCGCGGCCCTGTGATTTAACACTACTTTGTACAGTTAAAGGAAGTACACATTGCAGGTTAGGCATTGGTGTGGGTTTGAGAACAGGTGATCCATACACTATCCGTGTTATATTCTTTGGAATGCGCTTCCCTTGGAAATCCGCCTCTCGGACGATCTATTATCTTTTCGTAGGGCCCTGAAAACCTTCTTGTTTTAATTATTTCTTGTTTTAGTATCCCCGCCTCTTTTGTTGCTGGTTTTAGTGTTGTGTTATGTCCTCCTTTCCCTGCGCCAGGACGCTCCTTCGCTGGAGCATCTGTGCGCATTAAAAATGTTAATAACATAACATAACATAACATATAATACAGAGCCTTACCATAAAAACATGATGTGCAGCCAACCTCTGCTTCATATGTCGACAAGCCATGTCCTTTAAAGGTTAAATTGTCCTCCACAGGCTTTACAGAGACTGTGGCTATTCCCTGCTAATCACAGCCAAAATGTGTGCACAGCTATGTTTAGAATTTAACTTCAGGATGAGATGTAAGAAACAGTTCTGCATTGGACATAACTAAAAAACAGAGACGCTCACTAACAAACTCAAAGATTAAAGTGAAGTTATGGTTAGGTTTGCTCATAACACTATAATGTAGTTTAACCAAGACCTCTGTAATTCACTAAAAGTCACAGTGCAGTCATTGTTACAAAACAAAACCTAAAAAAAATGAAATTCACCAATTATGTTTCAGTAACCTAAACATAATTTGCATCCCCGTCATGCATGGCTCTGGACCCCATATCTTACATTACTCATGATATATTAAATTACATCATTGATGACATAGCTTGGTAGCAGTTCATGAGTAATGTGGTTTATGTTTCTAACTTACCTGACTTGCAACAACTAGACACAATATGAGTGCAAATTACATAAACATTACTCTATATGTTTCATAGGAGAAGTAGTCTACCGAATATTGAATTGCTATTTGAGTAAGTTTACTAATCTTTGGTTATTCACAAAATCTAGGTTTAGTTCACGATTAAAAACAAAAATCCAACAGTAGTAAGTCCAGCACAGAGCAGGCCCAACCACTAGTACTGTAACAACCTACCACTGAAAATAAAAGAGGAATTATAATAAAAAACCATATGATTTAGTGGGAAATTAATGTAGAAATATAAAATATAAATAAATATATTTTAATGTTAAATTTAATTTTAGCCTGGGAGCAGAGAAAAATACTTCTATATAAAGTATTGATTTACATTAATTTTATATGTTTATCATAAATATAGAACAAAAAAAAAACACGCAAAGGAACTATTGCTAAATTTTCAAATAATTCCTTGATTAAGGTGAATACAAGTCAAGTCAAGTCAAGTCAAACAAGCTTTATTCGACGATTGTCATAAAAGCATAACAGTTAAAAAATATTTCATTTAAATAGCAATCAAATCAGACAAGTACATAAAAAGTATAAAATTCATCATAATACAGAGGATTTCATCATATTTACATAAACCAAATGATCAAAAAAGAATTAACTTGATCATTCAATGACCTAACCCTTTACACGTTTGCTTCTGATGACCCATGACCATCCTAAGAACTTCGCCACAGCTATATATATCAAGGGGCTTGGATTTGTACAAATGAGTCTCACTGCCACTATTCCACTTCGTGTGCCCAACGATTTAGCCGTAGGTCATAATCAGACTCTGCGCGGGGCAGAGTATGCGGGGCACCCAAAGAGTAGATGACTTACTGTTTCTTTGGGATCCGGGCAACACGGACTCGAAGCATTTCCACCACTAGACCACCTGTATGTAAATGCCCTGACAGGGATACTGCCTAGTCTCAGTTCGAAGTAAAGCTTCCTGTCCAGTGGCTTTGTTATGTCGTCCCAGAATGGCTCAAATAGAGTCTCATCCTTGAACTCCATAAAAGCCCCAGTTAGTGACAGTAGTGAAGTGGACCTAAATATTCTGGAGGATATCATTCCCCAGTACAGACTCTTTATTGCCTTTTTGGAGGGGAACATAGCATTTGCAGGGTCCTCCTATGCCTCCCCCAGACCCAGGTCTCTGAGAATCGCTCCAATTCCAGAGAGCCATTTAATCTGATGGAAAACATCGCGTTTGATTATATCCAGGAGTCCCTTAGCAAATATACTTAGTTCCGGCGTTACCCATAAGCGCCTCCAATATAGCACTGGGCGAAGGTTAGCAATGATCTCGATTGGCCTCAGACCTAGGTCCTGGAGGACTGGACCCATAGGAGTGCTCTGAGGAAGCATGGTGAGTTTACGTAGGAACCTATTTTCTGAACCCGTTAGCTTGCTTAGGTTCCCATGCCCCCATATTTCTACAGCGTAGAGGGCTGCACTCACAGCCTTCGCGTTGTAGACAGTAATTGCAGGGGCCACCGGTTTTGTCAGGGACTTAGCATGTTCCCTGCTTAGTGCCCCTGCAAGTTGTCTATGCTTTAGGGTTGCTAGGTCTATCTGTTCGTTCCATCGCAGATCATGCTGAATGGTTACACCCAGATATGAAAACGATTTAACTTGTTCCAGGGGTAGGTCATTCATAAAGACTTTCCCTCTGAATGACTTGTGTTGGTTAAAAGCCATAAATTTTGATTTTAAAATGGTAATTTCCAGCTCGTGATTAGTACAAAAGGCTTCAAAGATCCCAAGTGCTTTTTGCAAGCCACTCGGGGTCGTAGAAATAATTAGACAATCGTCTGCAAACATTAAAATAGGTATTTTGGCGCCTGCTAGGATTGGGGCATCAACATTTGCCTCAATCAAAACATTTGCCACATTATTACTATAGAGAGAGAAAAGGGTCGGGGCTAGTACGCAACCTTGGCGCAATCCCCTCTCTACTGGGAACTGATTTGTAACACTTCCAGGAGAGCCCCATCTTATCTGGGCACAATTGTGCTCATGTAATTTAATAATCAAAAAAAGGAGGGCTGAAGGCATGCCCATATCATTTAGTACAAGCCACAGATTTGTGCGCGGTACAAGATCAAAGGCTGCCCTCAAATCAATGAAGGCAGCGTATAGGCTACCCCCCCCCCCCAGTTGTACAACCTTCCAGTAAAGCATGGCAAAGTGTAATACTTGATCGACTGTGCTTATGCAGGCTCTGAATCCTGCTTGGAGGTGGGACAAGATGTTCATCTCACGCTCCCATTCTTGAACTTTATTTAATACTAGCCTACTATAGATCTTTTGAATGGTGTCAATTAGGCTCATAGGGCGATAATTACCTGCGAGCGACTTGTCACCCTTTTTGAAAACGGGAATTATTTCCGCCCCGTTCCAGGATTCAGGTATTGGTGAACCGTTAGCTATTGCATTTGCCAGCAATAGTATATGTTTTCCCTAAAGATCTCTATCATGTAGGAAAATGTCTGCTGGGACGCCATCTATTCCTGGCGCTTTACCAGGTATAATAGAATTCAAGGCTTGTTGAACGTCCCGCATGGTAAACGCATCCCCCACCCAGGGGGTGTATGTAACCCCGTCACTATGTTCTGAGGGCAATTCCAGCCCTCTTGCATATTGGGGCCTGAAGTGGGCCACCCAGTCATCTTGGGCTACCCAATTTTGAGGCTTTTCTCGACGGCCTTCAGATCCCCATTTCAGTAAATCCCAAAACTGCTTGAAATTCTTGGATGAGCTAGCCTCCTTAAGCTCCCCCCACTTTTTTTCATCCCAAGCACGCTTGGATTTATGAATGGTGGTTTTATACACCCTCAAACACTATCACTAGGCCCAATTTTAATAGTCTGGCCAGGATCCAATCTTGCTTTCCTGCATTCCTTGCCATACCAGCTCGGAGAGTTATTAACTGCAACTTTATTTTGGTTAGCTGTTTTAACAAATAAGCCTTTCATTTGAAGAAAAAGAGTTTCATGCACTTTATTAGCACTATCTCTCTCTTGAACTGAGGCATTGGGATTAGCACAGGCGCTCAACTCCCTAATAGCTAATTCTACTTTTTTTTAAAATAAAGTCAATGTTTGACTCACTTTGGGGCACTTTAGCCCACGTCAGGTGGCGCATATCATTTGTGAGGAGGTCAGTTTGGGGGGATTCAATGTTCGCTCCCTCATTTGCCACAGGCACTTCCCAGTAAGAAAAAGTCATGCATAGGGGGTTATGATCGCTCTTGAGGTGTTCAACAACCATCATATCCTCCACATGGTTCCACAACTCTATATGGACTAATATGTAATCAATTCTGCTTTCTCTGGAACCACTCTTAAATGTGGTAGCTCCCACCCTATCTTTAGCGGTACTGCCATTGGCCGCCCTTAGCCCTTTGTTTAGGTAGATAGAATTAATCTGAATCACCAAGTCAGTCCACGTCTTCACTGGGTCCAGTTCAAGCCTGGGAATCCCCCACTGGATGTCCTGTTCCCCTATAAGATAAGAATCACCACTTGAAAGAGGTTCAAAATTTACATTAAAATCTCCTGCAACAATCAAGCGTGAATGCACAGAGTATTTATCAATAAGGTCATCAAGGGCTGCAAAGGTACCAGACTTCTTCCCCCCAGTGCTTCTAGCATACACATTATAAATGTCTAGGGGTTTAGACCAACTAGAAGTGAGGGATACAATCTGGATGTCCCTATGATTCGTCGGGAGCTCTTTTGCTACAATTCCATAGTCCTGCTTGACCCATATTGTTAAGCCACCCGAGGGTCGTCCCCTGTCACTTTTCTCAGCAGGGACACTATAATTCAGAAACCCTGGGAAATGTTGTGGGTCAAGGAGCCATGTTTCTTGGAATATGCATATAGTGAACTGTTGGACAAATAATGCCCACTCCGGGCTTTGCACCTTGGCAATCAGCCCCGCAATATTCCATGACATGATGGAACCAAATGGATCAAGACCCTTCCCAAGACTTACATCAGGACTCTCCTCTAGAGGACTGCCACCCCCCACTATCTTTCCCTCAGACTGATGTTATACAAGATATTCCCAGAGGCGTGCCCTGCGTCATTGTTAGAGTGCCAGGTACTGTGCCACTAGAAAAATTGGGGTTAGTTCCCCCTGTCAGCAGTCAGTCATTGGCTTCCAGGCACGACCCGCCCGCACAAGCACCTAGTGATTGGGTTCCCCTACCATTAACCCACTGGTGGGGAAGTGAAGATCTCATTTGGATAAGTGAGTGGTCAGGGGAGCAGGACCTGAACTCCAGTAGTATTAGATTTTGTGCCAGGGTCTCATGCTTAAAAGTAAGTTCAATGCAGTTGGTTCCACATCCAGGATGTGAGAGCCTAGTAGCCCTAGAGATGTCATCCCTTATCACAGAGCGACATCCTCTGGTATACCTGATCCAATGGATAGCTTTGTTTGTGAGGGAATCTTTTGTTTCAATATCTTTCCCTAATCTCAATTTCGGGACGTTCACCAT